>NC_056725.1:1171818858-1172182173 GCF_019279795.1 Protopterus annectens | reverse complement strand
TTTCTACTGAGCCACAATTATCCTTCTACAGTGCAATTATCATCCTTCTACAGTGCCAGAACTGTCTGAATTATGAATTTTCTGGTTAAACAGTACCATAATTATTTCCCCACGTCCTGTATTAAACTATACTTACACATTTCTACTGAATCCACAAAACTCTTCAACCTCCTTTTCCTATGGCCTCAATAACATGCAAATTGTGTTAACTAAACTTATTTCTTCACTTAATATACATTTGTGAGGTAACTATGACTCCCAGAGAGTCAGCAAATTAAAATACAAGCTTTGTATAGACTTTTCATTTGCCTAGAACCACACCTAGTGCATGCAACTTTACTTCTGAATACACACATGCTTCTAAGCACCACTTCGGATTGCCAGCAGTTTTGCAGTCACTGCTTTAATTTTTATTTTGTATGCTTCAAGCTTCATTTTGATCTCATTCATATATACTGTTGCACATTTCCAATTCCTACAGTCATTCCTTTCAACTACAAACTTACAAGTTCTCTCTAAACATACCCAGTGCCACAAAGTACAGTTGTGTACACTTACCATAAATGTAGATGTTCAAGTGCATTCACTGTTGCAGCCATCACACTTGGGTTATCTGCTTGCAAGTAGCCCTCAGTCAGCCCAAATACCAGAGTCTTTGGATTTCTGCATCCGATGCAGTCGCCTCTTCCATGACTTCAGGGGTATAAAACATGCAGCCGATGCCATTACATCAGTTTTTCTTGCACCAGATGTCAGGAGCCCCCAAAACAGGAAGCTATTACATGGTGTGGAATACCTCCAGTAAAAAATTAAATACTCCTGCCATAACAAATGGCCATAAAGAGGATAGGTAGAAAGGATAGAGAAAGCCAGGGGGCTAAAGGGAGGGAAACCAGGACTGAAGCAGTGAATACACTCGAACATCTACATTTATGGTAAGTGTACACAACTGTACTATGTTCTTTGTGTTTCATTGTTGCAGTCATCACACTTGAGTTGATTCCTAAAGCTGAGGAAGGGTGGAGGCAGTCAAGAAGTGTTAGAACTGGTTAGCAGGCCTTATAACACTGCTGTAGCAAATCCAGCGCTGGATTTAGAAAAAAAAAACAGGTAAGTGGTAATGCTTGGTGAAGGTGTGTACAGAGCTCCAGGTTGCAGCTTCCAGAATGTCCCTGGTAGGGACTCCCCGGAGAAATGCTCTAGAGGTAGAAGTAGTCCTAGTGGAATGTGTTCTGACCCCCTGAGGGGTTGGTTTCCATGGTGCTTGTAGCAGAAATGAATGCAGTGTGCTATCCATTTGGAAATAGTTTGTTTAGAAATGACCTTGCTCTCTGCCCCTGTTGCAAAGCTGACTAGCAGCTGGTCAGATTTTCTGAAAGGCTTAGTCCTGTCAAGGTAGAACCTGAGCTGTCTGTGCACGTCCAAAGAACGCAGGATCCCTTCCCCTTTATTCTGAGGGTTAGGGAAGAAGGTTGGCAAATGGATGGATTGGTTTAGGGCCACACTGGACACCACCTTAGGCATAAAAGACGGGTTAGTCCTGAGGGAAACCCTGTCAGCATGAAAGATAATGAAGGGTTCCACCGCCATCAGTGCCTGTAGCTCAGACACTCTTTTAGCTGAAGTAATGGCTGTAAGCAAGGCTGTTTTCCAAGAGTAATTTTAACTCTGCTGAGGCAGCAGGTTCAAAAGGGGGAAGCGAGAGCTTTTCCAGTACAAAGTTAAGGTCCCAAGCAGGGGTGGGTGCTCTTTCCTTGGGGGCCTTAAGTTGTTGGCCTCTCTCAGGAACTGTTTGATGAGAGGGTGAGAAAATAGCAGTGGCCCAGTATTGTAATGAGCCAAAATGGCAGAGGCATGAATCTTAATGGAGGAGAAGGATAGGCCTCTGTGGAGTAGCTCTAAGTAATCCAGGATTAGAGGTAAGGAGGGCATTGCTGTGTCCTTTCCTTTAGACTGAATCCAAGAACAATATCTTTTCCATTTTTCCACATAGGATTTTCTAGAACTAGGCCTTCTGGCTTCAAGAATGACGTCCAGCACCTGTTTACTTAGGGTTGCTGGTGGAGCGTTCAAGGAATAAGCCAGGCTGCAAGATTTAGGGTTTGCAATTGTGGATGCAAAATCTGTCCCTCCTGTTGTGACAGCAGGGTAGGGGTCTGGTGCAGGTGCCAGGGTGGCACAGTTGTCAAGCTGCGCAGGAGTTGGTACCAGTGGTGGCATGGCCAGTCTGGGGCAATCAGAATTGCCCTTGGCCCATCTTCTTTTATCTTGAGTAGTACTCTTGACAGAAGGGGCAGAGGGGGAAAGGCATAGACAGAGGTTTTCCCATTGAAAAGATAGGGAATCCACCTTCCGGGCCCTGCTGTGAGGGTTCCTGGTGCAGAATTTGCTTAACTGGTGGTTGTGGGGGGAGGCAAAGAGATCCACTCTGGAGTCCCCCACCTCTATATCAGAAGGTTGAAGGTGCTGGGCTCCAATTTCCACTCATGTGGGTCTAGGAGATTTCTGCTTAAGTCGTCTGCCAATGAATTTTGTTTGCCTGGCAGGAATTCAGCTTGTAGATAGACTTGGTTGTCCAAAGCTGTGCTACACAGAGTCGTGGCTAACCTACAGAGTGGGTAAGAATGGGTCCCCCTCTACTTGTTTATGTAACACACAACTGTGGTGTTGTCTGTTTTTATCAGCAGTTGTCCTGAAAGGATTAGGTATCTGAAAGCTGTCAGAGCATTTTGTACAGCTAGCATCCCCTTTTGGTTGATGTGCAGGAGAATATGGCTTGGGCTCCAGTGGCCTTGAATGCATTTGCCTGCCATGTGGGCCCCCCATGCATAGCCTGAGTCTGTGGTCAAGGTTTGCACGGCGTGGGGTAGAGTAAAATGCAATTCCTTGTTGTGGCTGCATGCTTCTGCCCACCAAAGGAACTCCAGGTCCTGAGTGTGTTGGCATCAAAGACTTTTTAACTACCACTGAAGTTTCCTAATATACAGTCTCGCATATGGAATTAGCAGAATATATGAGGCCATGAACCCTAAGGCTTGCAGTTTTTTTCTTGCAGTTAGCTGGGTTCTGGTGGCCATTTGTTTGAAGTAGTCTGTCAGATAGACCTGTTTTTCTGAAGTGAGAAATGCCATCTGGGAAGTTGTGTCCAAGCCTGCTCCCAGGAATACAATCTTCTGACTGGGCACCAGTTGTGACTTCTTTTTGTCAATGGTGTACCCCAATGAAGTGAGACATCTTTTTACAAATGCCAGGTGCCGAAGCAGCAATTCCGGTTTGTCCACCTGAATCAGTCATCCAAGTTTGGGTAAATTTGGATATTTCTCTGCCTGCAGTATGGAATGGCTGGAGCCAAGCATTTTGTGAATACCCTGGGCACAGTAGATAAGCCAAAGGAAGTGCAGAGAACTGACAATGCATAGATCTTGCCCTAAAACGTAGATCTTTCCTGCACGACTCCCTGATGGGGATGTGCAGATAAGCTTATTTTAAGTCTAGGGTGACTAACCAGGCATTCTTGGCTATCATATGGAGAAGCAGGGTAAGCATCTTGAATTTTGGGACCACCAGGAAGGTGTTGAGAATGGAAAGATCCAGGATTGGGCGCAAAGAGCCCTTTTTCCTGGGTACCAGGAATAGTTTGGAGTAGAAACCCTGACCCCTTTGTTCTACCGTAACTGGCTGAATAGTTCTGATGTTGAGCAGGGAAAGAACTTGAGTTTGAGCCTCTGCCCACTGGTTTTGAGGAAGGTCGGGAAACCTGCTTGGGATTGGGCAGGGAATGGAAATAAAATGTGTACCCCTGGAATACAATGCTGAGGACCCATCGGTCCTGAGTGATGGACATCCAGTTTTTTGCATGAAGGGCAAGTTTTCCTCCTAGGGGCACAAGCAATTGGGCAGGGCTGGAAAGTAGAGTTGAGAAGTCATTGTGACCTTTTTCCATAGGGAGGTGGCTTACCACTCCCTGATTTAGGGGTGGGAGCACTCCATTGCTTAGATCTCTGCATACCCTTAAGACTGTAGTCTGGCTGGTCTGTTTCCCCTGGGTCTTGTTTAGGAAGGCCTGGAGGAGGCTGGAAAGAACCAGTGTTTTGAAGGGCAATGTCTACTGAATCTAGGTGGTTGCACTTGTAAAAATTCTTTAACAGTTTGTATAGATTTAGCCTTTTCTTCCATCTTTTTAAGTTCTTCTTCTGCTTTGGTGCCAAACAAAACGTTCTTATTTAAAGGAGCGTCTAGTAATTTGAATATGACATGATCTGGCGAGGTCTGCTCCTTCAGCCAAGCATGTCTTCTCAGTAGAGAGCCAGTGACTGTGGCCCTGCAAGATGCTTGCATGAAATCAAAGCCACACTGCAAAGTATGCTTACTAACTTGGTTTGCAGAATGCACAAGGCTCTTGCAAATCTTTACTTTCTGCACAGTCTGGAAATATTATCATTTTTTGTTAGAGTTCCATAATATGTTGCTGGTACTTCAGCATGTGAAACTGGCAATTCAATGCCGATAGCAAGAGTTGCAGAGGTATATACTTTCTTACCCCATCTGTCTAAAGCTCTGGAATCCCTGTCCGAAGGGGTAGGATTTTTGGCTGTAGTAGCCTTAATACCTTAGGTCCCTGGGAAATGATCTCTGGATCAGCAGTAGGATTCTTGAAAAGAAATTTGTGGGAATCAGGTAGGAATCTGTAGTACCTGTCAGGTTTCCCAGGGGCCAGAGGTAAGGTGTCTGAAGTAAGACTGGATTCCATGACAACATCATCCACAACATCCAGGACAGGGGGAACAGCTAAAGGCCTGTACTGAGGTAGGTCTAAAAATTCTCTGAGTCTCTTTTTGGACTGAGGATAGTCTTGGTATTCCCAATGGAAAAACTCTCTTAAAAGTATGCAAGGTTTCACCACAAGAGAAATCCTCTGGAGGGGAGGCAGAGGGAATGGATTCCTCTGCATTTGAATCCTCATAGTCTGATAATGGCATGTCCTGATAAACAGAAAGGTCAGAGTCATCGGATTCCTGGTCTGTAGAATCTGAAGGCAACTGAATTGTCTCTTAGCAGGGGAAGGCAGTCTTCCCCTAATTAGCGTTATAAGGTTTTAAGCCATTCTAAGCATTAGTTTTTGTGGCATGGAGGCCTGAGCATGCACTTTGGTTGTCTGTTTTCTAGGCATAATACGTACTCTGGGCCTAAAAAACTCAGTAGTTTTGGCTAAAAAAGAAGTTGTCTGTTTGATTCCAACATCGGTAGGTCGGAAAACACCATCGGAAGCCGGTGCTTGCACAGTGGCTCCGGACCCATCCAAGGTAGAGACATCTGCTGGTTCCATAGTTGAAGAAGCATCTCGTGGTATACCGGACTTCGAATGGGTCTCAGCAGAGGCCTGAGAATCCATAGAAGTGGGCGTCAGGGGCTGCAAAGGTGCCTCACTGAGTACCGGCGGACTGGCGACTAGCTTAACGGAAGCATTGTCAGCAGTTTTGGACCTATGCATTCTGTCTCTGTCTTTATCCTTACGTTTTTTCAGAAGTTTGGTAGTCGGATGGCTTACCAAAGCCATTTCGGAATACGGAGATCAAAAGCTAAAGAATTTAGCAACAAAAATAGCATGCTGACGAATGGTTCGGGTGTTAAACAAGGCACAAAACCAACAGCGAAGGACATCGTGGTCTGGGCCTAAACAGGTGACGCAGTAAGAATGAAAATCTCTGAAGTATTTGCTTTCCACAGGAAAGACAATTGTTAATTTTTTCTGACATCGGTTAGAACAAGAAAAATGATCCCCAACGGGGTACTTCTCTTTAGAAGACTTCAGGATTATCAACTCGAAAAACGAAAGTTTCAGGTAGCGGCCGACCAGCACTTGCAAACGGCTTCTGCTTTGGGCTCCTCCACGGCAAGAAAGACTGATGTAATGGCATAAGCTTCCTGTTTTTATACCACTGACGACACGACGTCCTGGAAGAAGTGACAGCATCCGATGCAGAAATACTAAGACTCTGGTATTCAGGCCGACTGAGGGCTAACCTGCAGGTAAGATAACCCAAGTGTGACGACTGCAATACTGAAACACGAAGAACATCTGCACAGATGCAGATACCTTTAAGTTGCAAACTACCTAGTAGCACACCAGGAGGTTAGCCCTGCATAACTAGGCCCTGAACAAGGCACATGGTATTTATTTTATTTAACCTTTGTTGAACAGGCTAATAGCCTCTTTTCTGGGAAGAACCAAGATGGTATTCAAGTATGCCCACACTTCATTAGCGGTATAAACAAAGGTGGTGTTATTTTTTTCTTGTACATAGCTTGTGTAAATCAGGCCAACCAACAAATAAAGGGACCTTTACAGTAAGTGTAAAATTTCTTTGCAGATCCCATAAATGTCCCTTCAACTGTAATAAGTTAAATTCTTAGCCAGCTTTTGGTGTTTCAAATGAATTTCTATTACAAACACTGGCAATTTTGCATAAGTAAAACAGCTATGCTGGAAAATAAAAAGTAAATTAGGAGCCTCTAGACTGCTTCTGTACAGAAGGAAAGGGTGGTGAAAGTTCAAGTAACCCTTATGTAAGCTTAAATTATTAATTTACTGCTTAGAGTCATTACACCTCATATTTTATGTTCATTGCTGACAAAGGTGTAAAACTGTGCCTTCTTTAACACAAAAGAGGACACTACTAGCAGCTGTCCCATTAAGGGTAATGTGAAGCTGTGCCAAAGACTCAAGTCTCCTACATCCCACCCAGACGTCAGTCCTAATCATTGGCCCGAGCATGGGAAAAATAGTAAGTGTGTATTAGGTGGTAAACTGAGCTGATGTTCAAATTTGTACAAGGTCAACTAAAATTTTTATCACAAAAGCAAACAAAATTAACATTTCTCTGGTGCCAAACAGGTTTCAGAGTTCCAGGCCAAGATCACTTTACCTGAGGCACTTCAACGTTGTCTGTTGGCCTACTTAGAGCTTCCTTGTTAAACTGAGGATCAAACTCTGCGGCTGCAGCCAAAACCGTTATAAGCCCTGCAAAAAATGTTAATTGTAAATCACAATATATCTAATACACAACATAACACAAACCACAATATAGTCATCCTTTGAATTATTAACTGTTAAGATTGCCTTAGCAAGAAGCTCAAAACTTAACAGGCAATTAAAAAGACTAGCAGTTAAAAAAAAAAGTTTTATTAACTGCTGTGGAGTGCTGTCAATTGTGAAACATTTTTTTTGCTTTATTTATTTATTTATTTATTTATATTATTTCCTAAAGAGCAAAACATCAATTTGCTGTCTGCTTACAATTTCTACATGCTGTGTGAGAGTCTTAAAACTAAGACAACCAGCCAGGACACTAAAATAAAAAATTTATAGTAATATTAGATTTTGACTCATTCTTGTTGAACAGGAAAAATGTTTATAACTAGAGGGAACTGACGCACACCTCATTTTATATTTTTGAGTATAACAGAAGTTTATCAAGTAGTAAAACAATAAATTCATTAATTTATTCTCCAGTTACCCACATACCTGACTCAAGGTCAAGAGGGAACCG
Organism: Protopterus annectens; assembly: GCF_019279795.1. Taxonomy (NCBI): domain Eukaryota; kingdom Metazoa; phylum Chordata; order Ceratodontiformes; family Protopteridae; genus Protopterus; species Protopterus annectens. The sequence goes on along the minus strand of NC_056725.1, from coordinate 1,172,174,623 downwards.
GAACCTATCCCAGAACTCAGTGAGCACTAGTAAACTAAGTCTGAACACGAATCTAGTCTATCATAGGATAAACGCCCATGCATGAGCACACACTCCCACAAACAAACAGGCAATTTGGGAGACTGAATTCACTTAATAGCATGTCTTCAGGATGCAGTGATTATCACTCATTATGCCTTACCCCACCAAAATGTGGATACAGGGGTAAAATTTTACCACATTTTAAAATCCACAGTCCAATCAACTTCACTGTAAAAAAAAAAGTTAGACCAAACAAATCATAACAGGAATCTCAAACTCAACATCAGCATATACAATACATCAAGCTAAAGTTTCTCTCTACATTTCATTTTATTTTAGTTATTATGTACATTATCTCTATTGATATGAATCTTAGAAGTCTGAATTAAAATAGTGATGCTCTCCCTCCAAGGAGCAAAATGAAAGTTATGTACTTACCATAACAATACAGCTAGATGAGCAAAGTCCATCTTTATCAACCAATCAGTAAGCTCGGCAGATAACTTTCCCATGATATTAGCCCCTCTTCCCTATCCTCATAATTCTCTGCTAACCACCTTCCTCTGTAGATCAAGTGTGATGCACAAATGCAGGTTGATATGAAATAGACAAGGATTTGAGTCACAAGACCAATTAGTTCTTGCCAATAGCAGACTCATGCAGTGCCACCCTTCTCAAGGACGTAAGTCAATCTCAGAGGAATTCCCCGTGTTTAATATGAAAGATGATAGGGTGTCACTTTGTTTAACTTGCAGGGCAAGTCTGTTCAAAGTTTGCAGTACACATTGAGTAATACATTTCTCTCTTTAGTTTGTTTTACTTAAGTGCTGACGAAGATGCAGAGCACATTAAGAAACAATATCACCAATGATAGATAACTCCAGACTATGCTTGCCATGAAGCAGAGAGGATGATAGTGGATGGACTTGTTCATGCCAGGTATTAGCAGATCCATCCTAAAAAAGCAGACTGACAAAAAGGTATCCAACCTTGATGCCCATCACAGGAACATGCCTCTAAGCACTGCATCTTTAAAAGAAGACCCTAGACCTAGAGATCACACTCAAATTGCAGTAGTTCCTATAAGTATTCTATGAAGCCCACTTTGCATCTGTGCAAATTATCATACAAGAATGCAATTTTAAAAATGTCTGAAATGCAGCCACTGCTCAAATTATAGTGTGGTATAGGCATAAAGTGCAAGGCCTTGTTAAACAGAACTTTTTATAGCCAGTAAACCACTAACGCAGATAACTTTATAGAATAATTTTTTTATCAGAAAATAAAACAAAACATTTTTATCCGACTTGATTTGGTTTAGGCCACATAATCGAAACTGCCTGTGGATGCCTACGCAATTTAACAGATACTTAGGTCTGCTCAAGTAGTTAAGAAAGAATATAAAGAAACTGATACATTTAAGATTAATGAAACTCTATCCTTAAGGCCAGTAAAGAAGGTTTTACACTCAAAACCTACAGAAAAAAGCACAGTTGTGTACACTTATCATAAATGTAGATGTTCGAGTGTATTCACTATTGCAGTCATCACACATGGGTTATCCTGCCTGGGGTAGCCCTCAGTTGGCCCGAATACCAGAGGCTTAGTATTTCTGCGTCGGTTGCTGTCGCTCCAGGACTGCCATCAATGGTAATTAAACAGGTAGCTGACGCCATTACATCAGTTTTTCTTGCCCCAAATGTCAGGAGCCCCCAAATAGGAAGCAAAGTTATGGTGGAATTACACCCACCAGTAGAAAGTAAATACCAAATAGCACTGTAAGGAGTGAGGAAGAGAGAGAGAGAGAGACAAGGGGGATGGAGGGTGGGAAACCAGGACTGCAACAGTGAATACACTCAAACATCTACATTTATGGTAAGTGTACACAACTGTACTATGCTCTTTGCGTTTCACTGTTGCAGTCATCTCACCTGGGTTGATTCCCAAAGCTGAAGAAACCGGTGGAGGCAGTCAAGAAGTGTTGGGGCTGGCTAGTATGCTCTTCAGGACCGCAGTTGCAAAGCCTGCCATGGATTTGGAAAAGATAGGCAGGTGGTAATGCTTGAAGGTATGAACAGAACTCCATGTTGCAGCCTCCAGGATGTCCCTGGTAGGGACCCCTCTGAAAAAAGCTGCAAAGGTGGAAGTTGCCCTAGTGGAATGTGTTATGATCCCCTGTGGGAGTGGTTTCATGTGGTGTTTGTAACAGAAATGGATACAGTGTGCTATCCATTTGGAAATGGTTTGTTTTGATATGGCCTTGCCCTCTGCCCCTGCTGCAAAGCTGACTAGTAACTGGTCAGATTTCCTAAAGGGTTTAGTCCTATCCAGGTAGAATCTGAGCTGTTTGTGCACATCTACAGAGTGCAGGATCCTTTCCTCCTTATTCTGAGGTTTAGGGCAAATGAATAGATTGGTTGAGAGCCACACTGGACACCACTTTAGGCACGAAAGTTGGGTTAGTCAAGCTCAAAGCGGGGGTAGCGTGAGCTTTTCCAAAAAAAGTTAAGGTCCCAAGCAAGGGTAGGGGCTCTTCTGGGTGGCCCTTACGTTGTTAGTCCCTCTAAGGAACTGCTTGATGTTTGGGTGTGAAAAGAGAGGTGGCTCTGTGCTGTAATGAGCAGAGATGGCCAGGCATGGATTTTAATAGAAGAGAATGATAGGCCCCTGTGAAGCAGGTCTGCTAGGTTATACAGTATGAGAGGCAAGGAGGACTGTGCTGGTTCAGCTCCTTTATCCTGGATCCAGGAGCAACACCTTTTCCACTTGTCCACATAGGATTTTTTAGTGCTTGTTCATTTGGCTTCATGTATAACGTCCAGGACTTACTTGCTTAGGCTGGCCACTGGAGGAGAGGTCAAGGAATAAGCTAGGCTGTCAGGGTCAGGGTCTGCAATTGTGTATGCAAGAACTCTCCCTACTGCTGGGTCAGGAACGTTGGAATCTGAGGGAGGTGCCATGTGGCAATGGTGAAAGACTGCGCAGTAGTGGGTACCAGTGCTGGGGAGGCAAGTCTGGGGTAATCAGGATTGCCCTTGGTCTTTCCTCCCTTATTTTGATTAACACCCTTGTAAGAAGAGGTAGAGGGAGAAAAGCATAGATCGAGAGGTTTACCCACTGGAAGGATAGGACATCCACTTTCCAGGCCTTGCTGTGAGGTTCCCTGGTGCAGAATTTGCTGAGCTGGTGGTTGTCATGGGGGGCAAATAGGTCCACCATCAGGGTACCCCATTTCTGGGTTACGAGGCTGAAGGTGTTGTGGTTTAATTGTCACTTGTGTGGGTCTAGGAGATTTCTGCTTAAGTTGTCTGGCAGAGAGTTTTGGTTGCCTGGCAGGAATTGTGCTAGCAGGTGAATCTGCATGGCTGAAGCCATGTGCCACAGGGTCATGGCTAGCCTGCATAGTGGGTAAGAGTGGGTTCCTCCCTGCTTGTCGATGTACCACATCACTGTGGTGTTGTCGGTTTTGATTAGTAGAGGCCCCGGAGAGAGAAGGGGTCTGGAAAGCTGTCAGAGTGTGCTGAACAGCTAGCATCCCTTTTTGGTTGATGTGCAGATGAATTTGATTTGGCCTCCAGTGGCCCTGAATGCACCTGCTGTCCAGGTGTGCACCCCAGGCATAGTCTGATGCATCTGTGGTCAGGGTCTGGGCGGTGTGGGGTTGTGAAAAGGGAAGTCCCTTGTTGTGGTTGCATGCTGCTGCCCACCAAAGAAAATCTTTCCTTAGATAAGGTATCATAGGTATAGTAAGACACTGTCCGGTTCGATTCTCAGCTAGATCGTCTTCTGCGTGGAGACATGCGTGAGTGGGCGTACCTTCGTTAAAGGTTGTGCATCAGGGCTGGTAACTCGGCACGTAAAAATCAACTGCCAATCATTAGCAGACCGGAGTTCCGCTGTGGCAACCCCTAACCAGGGAAAGCCGAAAGACACAACAGAGGTATAATAGTTTCCAGGTCCTGAGAATGTTGACACCAAAGGCTTTTTAAGTACCACTGAAGTTTCCTCATATGCAGTCTGACATATGGAATTAGTAAAATACATGAGGCCATGAAGCTTAGAGCTTGCAGGATTTTCTTTGCAGATAACTGGGTTCTGGTGGCCAGTTGAGAGAAGTAGCCTGTCAGACATGGGCTTGTTTTTCTGGAGTAAGGAATGCCATCTGGGATGCTGTGTCCAGGCATGCTCCCAGAAATACAATTTTCTGACTGGGGACTAGTTTGAATTTTTTTTTGTTTATAGTGTACCCCAGTGAGGTCAGTAGGTCTTTTACAAATGTCAGGTGCTGCAAAAGCTTTTCCTGACTGCCTGCCTGAATCAGGCAGTCGTCCAAGTAAGGGTAAATTTGAATATTTCCTTGTCTGCAGAAAGCAGTGGCTGGAGCCAGGCATTTTGTGAAAACTCTGGGAGCAGTGGATAAGCCAAAGGGAAGTGCAGAGAATTGATAATGCATAGATCCTGCCCTGAAATGTAGATATTTCCTGCAAGAGTCTCTGATTGGGATGTGTAGATAAGCCTCTTTTAGGTCTAGTGGCTAACCAGGCATCTTTGCATAGCATAGGAAAAAGCTGCTAGAGGGTGAGCATTTTGAATTTTGGTACCACCAGGAAGGTGTTTAGAATGGATAGTTCTAGGATTGGGCATCAGGTGCCCTCTTTTCTGGGTACCAGGAAAAGCCTGGAATAGAAACCTTGGCCTATCTGGTCTGCAGGAACAGGCTGAATTGCCCTCATGGAGAGCAGAGAATGAACTTGGTTTTGTCCCTCTGCCCACTGGTTTGGGGGAAGATCTGGGAACCCTTTTGGGGTTGGCAGTGTGTGGAAATAAAATTGTACCCCATTGAGGACCCATCGATCGTTGGTGATGGAGGTCCAGTTTTTTACATGGGAGGCAAGTTTTACTCCTAGAGGCACAAGCAGGTGGGCAGAGGTAAGAGGTGGAGTTGAAAAGTCATTGTGAATTCTTTCCATAATTGGGTGGCTTAGTACTACCTGTTTTAGAAGTGGAGGTACTCCATTGGTTAGATCTCTGCATTCCCTGGGCCTGCTGTCTGGGGGAGTCTGCTTCCCCTAGGTCTAGTCTGAGCTGGCCTAGAGGGGGCTGAAAAGGACCAGTGTTTTGAGGGGCAATGCCTACTAAATCCCGGAGGCTGGACTTGCAAAAAGTCTGTCTGCATAATTTCGCTTTATCTTCCATCTTTTTTTAAAACCTCTTCTGCCTTGGTGCCAAACAGATTGTCTTTGTTCAGTAGTGCGTCCAATAACTTTAATTTGACATGGTCTGGCAAGGTCTGTTCCTTAAGCCAAGCATGCCTTCTAAGTACAGAACCTGTGAATGCTGCCCTGCAGGATGCTTCTAGGGCGTCAAACCCACATTGCAGGGTATGCTTATTAACTTGGCTTGCAGAATGCATAAGCTCCTGTAATTCTTTATTTTCTGCACAGTCAATTCCATAGTATGTTGCTGGTATTTCATGTGGAACTGACAATTTAATGCTCTAATGGCATGAGTTGCAGAGGTGCATACTTTTTTACCCCATCTGACTAAAGCTTGGGAATCCCTGTCCGAAAGGGTGGGATTCTTAGCTGTGGTTGATTTTATTCCTTTAGGTCCTTGGGAGATGACTTCTGGGTCAGCAGTAGGATATTTGAAAATAAATGTGTGTGAGTCAGGGACTCCAATACCTGTCAGGTTTCCTGGGAGCAGGAGGTAGAGTATCAGGAGTTAAACTGGATTCCATGAAAACATCATCCACAACATCCAGAACAGGAGTAATAGCCAAGGGTCTGTGTGCTGTAGTAAATCTAAAAATTCCCCGAGTCTCTTTTTGGACTGAAGATAATCCTGGCATTCCCAATGGAAATGCTCTCTCAAATTATGTAGGGTTTCACCAAAAGAAATTTGAGAGAGTCAGGGACTCTGTAGTACCTGTCTGGCTTCTTTGGAGCAGGGGGTAAAGTATCAGGAATTAGACTGGATTCCATAAAGACATCATCCACAACATCCAGAACAGGAGTGATTGCTAAACGACTATGTTGAGGTAATCTAAAAATTTGCTGAGACTCTTTTTGGACTGAGGATAATCCTGGCCTTCCCAGTGGAAATGCTCTCAAAGTATGAAAGGTTTCACCAAAAGAAAAATCCTCTGAAGGGGAAGCAGAGGGAATGGATTCCTCTGCATCTGAATCCTCATAAGCAGATAAAGGCATGTCTTCATAATCAGAAACCTGAGAATCGGACTCTTAGTCAGTTAAAGCTGCTGGGGACAGGTCCTGTCAAGGGTATAAACTTGGATTTTTGCATCAAAGAACAATTGACTGCTGTATTTTCCTATCAAGGGTACTTGTTTGGAGTTTATAGTTCTTTTTTGTACCTTTGCTGACTTTTACTTGGTTTATTTGTCTTTGCTGGGGACAGGTCTCTCTCTTAGCAGGGGAAGGCTGGCTTCCCTTAACCAGCATAATCAGGTCTTCTGCCATTTTAAGCATTTGATTTTGTGGCAAGGAAGCAGGTGCTTGAGTTTGGGTGGTCGGTTTTTTAGGCGTAGCTCATACTCTTGGCCTTAGAAACTTGGTAGTTTTAGACCGAACTGAAGACGAGAAAGAAGTCTGTTTGTGTTGAATATCGGTAATGCGAAAAACTTCCTCAGAAGCCGGTGCCTGCACCACGGTTCCTGACCCATCCAAGGTACAGACGTCTGCAGGTTCTGTAGTCAAAGAAGAGAATCGCGGCATACTGGACTCCAAACGGGTCTCTGTAGTGGCCTGCAAATCCACAGAAGTGGGCATCAGGGGCTGCAAAAGCACCTCAGTGTGTACCAGTGAACTGTCGACTAGCTTAACAGAAGCGATTTTGGCAGTTTTGGACCTGTGCGGTCCGTCTCTGTCTTTATTCCTTATGTTTTTTCAGAAGATCAGTAGTCAGATGGCTTACTCAAGCCATTTTGGAATACGGAGATCGAGAGCGAAAGTATTTAGCGACAATAAGGGCATGATGACGAATAGTTCAGGCGTTGAACAAGGCACAAGACCGACAGCGAGGTACGTCGTGGTCTGGGCCTAAACAGTTGACGGAGTAAGAATGGAAATCTCGGTGTGGTATTTCCTTTCCGCAGGTGAGACAACTGTAAACTTTTTCTGACATCAGTTAGAGCAAGAAAAAAGGATCCCCAACGGGGTACTTAGCTTTAGAAGACTTCAGGATGATTCAATTTGGAAACTAAAACTCAGGTAGTGGCTGACCGGCACTCATGCGAACTGCTTCTGCTTTCGGCAAGAAAGACTGATGTAATGGCGTCAGCTGCCTGTTTTTATACGCCTGATGTCAGTACTGAAGTGACAGCAACCGACGCAGAAATACCAAGTCTCTGGTATTCAGGCCGACTGAGGGCTACCTGCAGGCAGATAACCCAAGTGTGATGACTGCAACAGTGAATACACTTGAACATCTACATTTATGGTAAGTGTACATAAAGTACAGTTTTGTACCTACCATAAATGTAGATGTCCGAACAGGATAGCATCTGCAGTCCTAACAAATGGGTTGTCCTGTCGTCAGGCAGCCCTTCGGTCGGCCGGATTCCAAAGTCTGGGTCTGGCCTCGGCTGGTGTCGCACTTCACCTGACGTCATCTCTGCTGGTCTTCGGGTATAAAGGCATCAGCCGACACCATTTTCCTCAGTGTTTCTTGCCCCAGATGCCAGTTGCCCTCTTGGAAAACTAAATTTTGGGTAAATGCCAATGTTTCCAAAAAAAAATAGTAGGCAAACACAAAAAATAAGCATGTATGCACATATATACAAACAAATACACCATAAGAGATCCCCCCTAGCTAGCTATAAGGAGGGTAAATACCCTAGGAGTACCACAGAGGGGAAGGAGGGTAATCCTGACTGCAGATGCTATCCTGTTCGGACATCTACATTTATGGTAGGTACAAAACTGTACTATGTCCTTCAAGGATGCATCTGCAGTCCTAACAAATGGGTAGAATACCATAGCCAAACTAGGGGAGGAGGAAGAAGAATTATGGTGTAGTTAGGATCCCTTGCAATACAGCAGTGGCAAACCCTGCTCGGGATCTAGAGTATAGAGGTAAGTTGTAATGCTTGGCAAATGTATGCACGGAGGTCCAAGTAGCCGCCTCAATAATGTCCTTGGTAGCCACTCCTCGTAAGAAAGCTGTGGTAGTGGCTGTAGCCCTTGTAGAGTGAGGTCTTATGTTCTGTGGAATTTGCTTTCCATGGTAGGAGTAACAGAATCTTATGCAATTTCCTATCCACTTGGAGATTGTCTGTTTGAAATTGCTTTTCCTTCCCTTCCTGTTGCATAAGCTACTAGAAGCTGGTCAGTTTTTCTATTGCCCTTGGTTCTGTCCAGGTAGTAGCACAACTGTCTATGTACATCCAAGGTATGCAGCAGTCTTTCCCCCCTGTTCTGTGGATTGGGAAAGAAGGTAGGTAGGTGGATTGCCTGGTTTAGAGACACTCTGGATACCACCTTAGGCATAAATGTAGGATTAGTTCTCATGGACACTCTATCTTGATGGAAGATAAGGAAGGGTTGTACTGCCATTAAGGCCTGTAGTTCCGAAACCCTTCTTGCTGAAGTAATTGCCAGTAGGAAAGCAGTTTTCCAGGATAGCTGTTGAAGATCTGCTGTTGCTGCTGGTTCAAATGGAGGGAGTGTCAATTTTTCTAGCACAAAGTTCAATTCCCATGCTGGTAATGGTGGTTTCCTAGGAGGTTTTACATTCTTGATTCCTCTGAGGAACTGCCTGAGTAGAGGATGTGAGAAGACAGGGGGATCGAAGCTGTATTCTGCAGAAATAGCTGATGCATGTATCTTGATGGAGGAATAGGACAGGCCTGTATGGAGAAGCTCTGCCAAGTACTCCAGGATGTTAGCAATATCTATCTTTGACACATCTTTCCCTCTTTCAGTACTCCAAATGACAAACCTTTTCCATTTTCCTGCATAGTTCCTTCTTGTTGAAGGTCTGCGGGCCTCAAGGATAATGTCTTTAACCCTTTGGGATAAATCTGGGTTAGTTGCTGTTATGTAATGTTCCAGGCAGTCAGTTGCAGAGTTTTTAGGTTTGGATGCATGATGTTGTACTCGTTCTGAGTTAACATCAAAGGCATCAGGGGTAGTGTCCACGTTCTCCCCCGAGACATGCTCCTCAGCAATGGATACCAGTGTTGTCTTGGCCAATTTGGAGCTATCAGAATTATCCTTGGACGTTCCTCTTTGATTTTCAGTAGTACCTTGTGCATCAAAGGAAGAGGTGGGAATGTATATGCTGTCAGGCCTTTCCAACTGAAGGATAGAGAGTCCACCTTCCATGCAAGTGGGTGGTATGTCCTTGTGCAGAATTTCTTGAGCTGGTGATTGAGTGGGGATGCGAATAGGTCTATTTGTGGCATTCCCCATTTCTTTGTGATGGCCTTGAAGATGTCCGGGTGTAGCATCCATTCGTGAGCATCCGAGGTAGTTCTGCTTAACATGTCTGCTAGGATGTTTTCTTTTCCGGTACAAATATTGCCTGTAACTGGATGTTGTAGCTCAGAGCCATATTCCATAGGTCCAGAGTCATTCGGCATAGGGGTATGAATGAGTGCCTCCCTGTTTGTTGATGTACCACATGACTGTGGTGTTGTCTGTCCTTATCATTAAATGGCCTTCTTTGAGGAATGGTCTGAAATTCTGGATTGCTAGTTTTACTGCCAGCATTTCTTTTTGATTTATGTGCAGGTGCAGCTGGTCTGGAGTCCATAATCCTTGTATGCATTTGTCCAGCATGTGTGCCCCCAACCTAGGTCTGAGGCGTCCGTTGTGATGGTTTGGCTTGCTTGAAAGTTGTGGAAGGGCAAGCCTGGGTTTGACTGGCATGCTTGAGCCCACCATAGGAACTCTTGTTTCAGGCATGGGATTAGTGGTATTTCGGTTTCTAAGCTGTGCCTGTGTTGAGACCATAAATTCTTTAGGTACCACTGTAGCTTTCTCATATGTAGTCTGGCATGGGGACCAGGATTATGCATGATGCCATGAAGCCCAAGGCCTGCAGTACTTTCCTTGCTGTTAGTTTGTTCTGCTTTGTTAATGCCAAGAAGTAAAGAGGAGTTGTTCTTGTTTTTCTGCAGTTAGGAATGCCATCTGTTTTACTGTGTCCAATTCTGCACCCAAGAATGTTCTTGTTTGGGATGGTATCAGTCTTGACTTTTTAAATTGACTGTGTATCCCAGGGCTTGTAGTAAGCAAATGACTCTTTGTAAGTCTTTTGTCAGCTTGCTTTTGTTGTCCGCTTGTATCAGGCAGTCGTCCAGGTATGGATAAATTTGGATTCCCTGTAGCCTGCAATGAGCGATTACTGATGCCAGGCATTTTGTGAATACTCTGGGCAGTAGATAAGCCAAAGGGCAATGCTGAGAATTGATAATGCTCTGATCCTGCAAGAAATCTGAGGTATCTTCTGCAATTTGGTCGTATGGGGACGTGCAGGTATGCCTCCTTGAGATCTAGAGTTACCAGCCAACACTCCTTGCCCAGCATGGGAAGAAGTTGCTGTAGGGTCAGCATTTTGAATTTTGGAACAATGATGAATGTGTTTAAGCGGACAGGTCTAGAATAGGTCTCCAACTTTTCTCTTTTCTTGGTACTAGGAAGAGTCTGGAGTAGAATCCTTTGCCCTGTTCTGTAGGTGGTACCCTTTCCACAGCTCTCATCTTTGTTAATTGAGCTATCTGTTTTAGAGCTTCTGTTTTTTGATTTGGAGGTAGGTTTGGCATTCCTCTTTTTACTGGTAAGGTGTGGAAATGAAACCTGTAGCCTTGGTCTATAGTTTGTAAAATCCACTTGTCTCTTGTGATATAGTGCCAATTTTTTGAAAATAAGGCTAACTTTCCACCTAAGGGTGCTGCTATTTGTTCCCTGGTAGGCGGTGTCAGAGCCAAGTCACTGTGATTTTCCTGTTGCAGTGGCAGTGGTTGTGTCTGTGCCTCGTTGGTTATTGCCTTGCCACTGGTGTCCTCTGTAGGCACCTCCTCTGGATTGATTTCTGCCTCTGGAACGTCTATTCCTGCCTCTCTGAGATTTAGAGGAGTCTGGAAAGGACCAATTTTTGGAAGGCCAGTTCCTGCTAAACCTTGGGGGCTGAACCTGTAAGAAATATTTAACTGTACAGATTTTGCCTTCTCTTCCATTTTCTTCATTACTTGCTGGGCAGGAGAACCAAATAGACTGACCTTATCCATAGGAGCATCTAATAGCTTTGCTTTAACATGATCCGGCAAGACTTGTTCTTTCAACCATGCATGCCTTCTTATAACTGTGCCAGTCATGGCTGATCTAAATGAAGCCTCCAGTGCATCATAGCCACATTTTAAAGAATGGTTACTAACCTGCTGAATGTTATTCACCATTTCTAAAACATATTTCTTATCTAAGGAATCATCAGAGGACAGTTTCTTAGTTAACTGATCAAGCATAAACTCTTGGTATTGGATCATATGAAACTGACAGTTCAAAGCTCTAGCTGAGAGAGTAGCAGAGGTGTAAACTTTTTTACCCCATCTCTCCAAGGACCTGGATTCCCTTTCAGAAGGGAGAGGGTTTTTTTGCTGAGGTCGAAGCTACTGCCTTAGGCCCCTGGGAGATAGTCTCAGGATCTGCAAGGGGAGCCTTGTATAGGTGGTGATGAGTGTCTGGTACCCTGTAAAACCTATCGGGCTTGGCAGGGGCTGGAGGTAAAGTATCAGCAGCAGTGCAAACAACATTAAATGCATCATCCACAACAGGAAGAACTGGAGGTATAGCTAAGGGCCTATGTTGCGGTAAATGTAGAAAGGTCCTAAGCCTTTTTCTTGAATCAGAGAAATCTTGTCCCTGCCATTGGAATTGTTCTCTCATGGCATGTAAGTTTTCCCCAAAGGAAAATTCCTCTGGTGGAGAGGCAGAAGGAATAGATTCTTCAGCATCGGAATCTTCATAAGTAGAAAAAGGAGCCTCTGGATGGTCTGTATTGTCTGAATCATCAGAAGAATCATCTGAGGACACTGGCTCAGGGGGCTCTGCTCTAGGTCTCTTTTCTGGAGGCTGAGAGGCCCTGTCTGGGTGAGATTGGGATCCCCTTATTAAAGAGATGAGATCCTCTGCCAGAGTAAGCATTTGAGAACTGGAACTGGGCCTGTGTGAGGGGGCTTAACAGGCACAGATTTAGCAGATTTGGCTGCTTTAGCCCTGGCAAAGGCCTTTATAGACATGGCTGTAGGAGGCCTAGCAGCACCACGTGCTGGGGTAGAGACATCCAAAGGGATGGTGTCCGATAATTCTAGAGGAACCACATTAATAGGCAAAACTTCAGAGGCCGATTCAACTAGGGTAGCAGGAGCCTCGGTAGTAGTCATGGATTCGCTGAAGATTGACCCGTTTGCTCGGTTTCGTCCGAAACCGAGACACTCGTGGTTTGCTTAACCGTGGTTTCGGCCGAAACCGCGGACCGCGAGTGTCGGTCTTTCTTTGCGTTTAACAATTTGAGAAGTCGGAGGATCCGACGGCATAATGTACGCAAAATCTGAGCCGAAAAACTGTTCAGCAAACTCCGACCGACGCCTAAGCGTTCGTCGGTTGAAGGAAGCACAGGCTAAACAGGCTGCTACGCCGTGGTCTGGGCCTAAACAAGGTAAGCAGTAAGAGTGGAAATCTTTATGAGGTATTTGTTTCCCACAAGTTAAACAGTTATTCACTTTTTCTGACATCGGCTGAGGCAAGAAAGAGTCCCCAACGGGTACTTAGCTTTAGAAGTCTTCAAGTAGTATTCGGTAGTAGTAATCTCTGGATCTGACCGACCGGCACTTGTGAACAGCTTCTGCTTCGGGCGCCACGCGGCAAGAAAGACCGAGAAAAATGGCGTCGGCTGATGCCTTTATACCCGAAGACCAGCAGAGATGACGTCGGGTGAAGTGCGACACCAGCCGAGGCCAGACCCAGACTTTGGAATCCGGCCGACCGAAGGGCTGCCTGACGACAGGACAACTCATTTGTTAGGACTGCAGATGCATCCTTGAAGGACATCTGCACTTTTCGTACAAAGCCCATGGAACCACCTATACTGAGCCAGATGATGTAGCAAACCTACTAGCCAACAAATTCAGCTCCAACTTTAATCGTCTCTCTCAACCTTCCCTCAGGAAATGCCATCAAATACAACTCTCCCTACTATCATTAGGGATCAAGTCCTTAATGCTCTCTCTAAGGCCAAGAAGAATGCATCAGTGGGCCCAGACAGTATCCCAGGATGCCTTCTAAATAACATGAAACATGATCTATCAAGCCCTTTGGAATTGATACCAGTAAATAAAAATACCACAGAAGAGGTTAGTAACAACCATAGATGGGGGGCGGGGAGAGAGAGAGAAAACCAGGGGGCTGGAGGGAGGGAAAGCAGGACTGCAACAGTGAATACACTCGAACATCTACATTTATGGTAAGTGTACACAACTGTACTATGTTCTTCATGTTTCACTGTTGCAGTCATCACACTTGGGTGGATTCCCAAAGCTGAAGAAGGGTGGAAGCAGTCAAGAAGAGTTGGGGCTGGCTAGTATGCCTTGCAAGACTGCTGTAGCAAATCCTGCCCTAGATTTGGAAAAGATAGGCAAGGTGGTAATGCTTGGTGAAGGTGTGTACAGAACTTCAGGTAGCAGCCTGTAGGATGTCCATGGTAGGGACTCCCCTGAGAAATGCTGTAGAGGTAGATGTTGCTCTAGTAGAATGTGTTCTGACCCCCTGAGGGGTTAGTTTACCATGGTGCTTGTAGCAGAAATGGATGCAGTGTGCTATCCATTTGATAATAGTTTGTTTTGAAATGGCCTTGCCCTCTTCCCCTGTTGCAAAACTGACTAGTAGCTGGTCAGATTTTCTGAAGGGCTTAGTACTATCAAAGTAAAATCTGAGCTGTCTGTGCATGTCCAAGGAGTGCAGGACCCTTTCGCCTTTATTTTGAGGATTAGGGAAGAAGGTTGCCAAATGGATGGATTGACTGAGAGCCACACTGGACATCACTTTAGGCATAAAAGAAGGGTTAGTCCTGAGGGAAACCCTGTCTGCATGGAAAATAATAAAGGGTTCCACAGCCATCAGTGCTTGTAGCTCAGACACTCCTCTAGCTGAAGTGATGGCTAGAAGCAAGGCTGTTTTCCAAGAGAGGAATTTTAACTCTGCTGATGCAGCAGGTTCAAAGGGGGAAAGCGTGAGCTTTTCCAGTACAAAGTTAAGATCCCCAGCAGGGGTGGGTGCTCTCCACCGTAGCCGTAAGTTGTTTGCCCCTCTCAGGAACAGTTTGATAAGAGGGTGCAAGAAGAGAGGTGGCTCAGTGTTGTAATGAGCCGAAATGGCTGAGGCATGTATCTTAATGGAGGAGAAGGACAGGCCTTTGTGGAGTAGATCTGCCAAGTAATCCAGGATAAGAGGCAGAGAGGGCAGTATTGTGTCCTCTCCTTTAGACTGGATCCATGAGCAGAACCTTTTCCACTTATCAGCATAGGATTTTCTTGTACTGGGTTTTCTGGCTTCAAGAATGACGTCCAGCACCTGTTTGCTTAAGGTCGCTGGGGGAGAATTCAAGGAATAAGCCAGGCTGCAAGATTTAGGGTTTGCAGTTGTGGATGCAGAATCTGTCCCTCCTGCTGGGAGAGGAGGGTTGGATTCTGGTGTAGGTGCCAGGGTGGCACCGATGTCAGGCTGTGCAAGAGTGGGTACCAGTGCTGGCATGGCTAGTCCGGGGCAATCAGAATTGTCCTTGGTCTGTCCTGTTTTATCTTGAGTAATACTCTTGAAAGGAGGGGCAGAGGGGGAAAGGCATAGATTGAGAGATTTACCCAATGAAAAGATAGGGCATCTACTTTCCAGGCCCTGCTGTGAGGATTCCTGGTGCAGTATTTGCTGAGCTGGTGGTTGTAGGGGAGGCAAAGAGATCCACCTCTGGGGTCCCCCATTTCTGGATCAGAAGGCTAAAGGTGCTGTGCTCCGATTGCCACTCAGGTGGGTCTAGGAGATTTCTGCTCAAGTCATCTGCCATTAAGTTTTGTTTGCCTGGCAGGAATTGAGCTTGCAGATGGACTTGAATGTCCAAGGCTGTGTTCTGCAGGGCCATGGCTAGCCTGCAGAGTGGGTAGGAATGGGTTCCCCCCTGCTTGTTGATGTACCACATAACTGTGGTGTTGTCTGTTTTTATTAGCAGTTGTCCTGAGAAGATTAGGGATCTGAAAGCTGTCAGGGCATTCTGTACAGCTAGCATCTCTTTTTGGTTGATGTGCAGATGAATCTGCCTTGGGCTCCAGTGGCCCTGAATACATATTCTGTCCATGTGTGCCCCCCAGGCATAGTCTGATGCATCTGTGGTTAGGGTCTGGGTGGCTTGGGGTTGAGTAAATGGCAGTCCCCTGTTGTGGTTGCATGCTTCTGTCCACCAGAGGAACTCTGTCCTTAGATAGGGTATGATAGGAATGACTGTTTCCAGGTCCTGAGAATGTTGGCACCAAAGACTTTTTAAGTACCAGTGGAGTTTCCTCATATGAAGTCTTGCATATGGAATCAGCAGTATACATGAGGCCATGAACCCTAGAGCTTGCAGTATTGTTTTCTTGCAGATAGCTGGGTTCTGTTGGCCATTTGTTTGAAGCCGTCTGTCAGACTTGTTTTTCTGAGGTGAGGAATGCCATCTGGTAAGTTGTGTCCAAGCTTGCTCCAAGGAATACAATCTTTTGACTGAGTACCAGGTTTTAATTTCTTTTCGTTGGTGTACCCCAAGGAAGTGAGAAGGTTTTTCACAAATGTCAGGTGCTGCAGCAGCAATTCCTGACTGTCCACCTGAATCAGGCATCCGTCCAAGTATGGGTGAGTTTGAATACTTCACTGCCTGCAGTATGCAATGGGTGGAACCAGGCATTTTGTGAATACTCTGGGTGCAGTAAATAAGCCAAAGGGAAGTGCAGAGAACTGATAATGCAAAGACCCTGCCCTGAAACATAGATACTTCCTGAATGATTTCCTTATGGGGATATGCAGATAGACTTCTTTTAAGTCTAGGGTGACTAACCAGGCATCCTTGGCTAGCATAGGAAGAAGTCGTTGCAGGGTAAGCATTTTGAATTTTGGTTGAGAATGGCAAGATCCAGGATTGGGTGCAAAGAGCCCTCTTTCCTGGGTACCAGGAAGAGTCTGGAGTAGAATACTTGACCCCTCTGTTCTACTGGAACCGGCTGAATAGCTCTGATATTGAGCAGGGAAAGTACTTGGTTTTGAGCCTCTGCCCACTGGTTTGGAGAAAGATCTGGAAAACTGCTTGGGGTTGGCAGTGAATGGAAATAAAATGTGTACCCCTGGGATACAATGTTGAGGACCACCAGTCCTGAGTGATGGACATCCAGTTTTTTGCATGAAGGGCAAGCTTTCCTCCAAAGGGCACAAGCAATTAGGCAGGGCTGGGGAGTGGAGGAAAGAAGTCATTGTGAGCTTTTTCCGTAAGGAGGTGGCTTACCACACCCTGCTTTAGGATTGGGAGCACTCCATTCCTTAGATCTCTGCATACCCTGAGACTGAAGTCTGGGTAGTTTGTTTCGCCTGGATCTGGTTTGAGAAGGCCTGCAGGGGGCTGGAAATGACCAGTGTTTGGAAGGATAATGACTACTGAATCTAGGGGGTTGCACTTGTAAGAATTCTTTAACAGTCTGCATAGACCGAGCTTTTTCTTCCATCTTTTTAAGAACCTCTTCTGCTTTGGTGCCAAACAAACAGTCCTTATTCAAAGGAGCGTCTAGCAACTTTGATTTGACATGGTCTGGCAAGGTCTGCTCCTTCAGCCAAGCATGTCTTCTCAGTACAGAGTCAGTGGCAGCTGCCCGGCAATATGCTTCTAGGGCATCAAAGCCACACTGCAAATTATGCTTGCTGGCTTGGCTTGCAGAGTGCATAAGCTCCTGTAATTCTTTATTTTCTGCACAGTTTGAAAAGGTTGCCACTTTCTGTTTAATAAGTTGCATAAAATGTTGCTGGTACTTCAGCATGTGAAACTGACAATTCAATGCCATAATAGCAAGAGTTGCAGAGGTATATACCTTCTTACCGCATCTGTCCAAAGCTCTGGAATCCCTGTCCGAAGGGGTGGGATTCTTGGCTGCAGTAGCCTTGATACCTTTCGGCTCCTTGGAAATGATCTCTGGGTCATAAGTAGGATTCTTGAAAAGAAATTTGTGAGTGTCAGGTACTCTGTAGTATCTGTCTGGTTTCCTAGGGGCAGGAGGTAAAGTATCAGGAGTAAGACTATAGATTCCATAAAAACATCATCCACAACATCCAGGACAGGGGGTATTGCTAAGGGCCTGTTTTGAGGCAGCTCTAGAAATTCTGAGTCTCTTTTTGGACTGAGGATTGTCTTGGCATTCCCAGTGGAAATGCTCTCGTAAGGTAAGCAAGGTTTCACCAAAAGAAAAATCCTCTGGAGGGGAGGCAGAGGGAATGGATTCCTCTGCATCTGAATCCTCATAAGCAGATAAGGGCATGTCTTCATAATCAGAAATGTCAGAGTCATCAGACTCCTGGTCTGTAGAAGCTGAAGGGGACTGGACTCTGTCTCTTAGCAGGGGTAGGCTGACTTCCCCTAATCAGCATAATAAGGTCTTCAGCCATTCTAAGCATTTGTTTTTGTGGCACAGGAGCAGGTGCATACGTTTTGGCTGTCAGTTTTCTAGGCATAGTGCGTACTCTGGGCCTAAGAAACTCGGTAGCTTTGGTTAAAAAAGAAGTCTGTCTCGAACATTTGTTGAGCGAATAATTGCCTCAGAAGCCGGTGTCTACTCAGCAGCTTCGGACCCATCTAAGGTAGAGACATCCGCAGGTTCCATAGTCGATGAGTCTCGCGGCATACCAGACTCTGAATGGGTCTCAGTAGAGGCCTGCGAATCCACTGAAGCGGGTATTAGGGGCTGTGAAAGTGCCTCACTGAGTACCGGTGGACTGGCGACTTGCTTAACAGCGAGGAACGTTGTGGTCTGGGCCTAAACAGAGGATGCAGTAAGAATGAAAATCTCTGAGGTATTTGCTTTCCACAGGCAAGACAACTTAACTTTTTCTGACATTGGTTAGAGCAAGAAAAAAGGATCCCCAATGGGACACTTAGCTTTAGAAGACTTCAGGATTATTAAATTTGTAAATGTAAATTCAGGTAGTGGGCGACCAGCACGTGTGAACTGCTTCTGCTTCGGGCTCCTCTGCAAGAAAGACTGACGTAATGGCATCGGCTGCCTGTTTTTATACCTCTGACGACCTGACGTCAGTCCTGGAGCAACAGCATCTGACGCAGAAATACTAAGTCTATGGTATCCGGGACGAGAGAGGGCGACTTGCAGGCAGATAACCCAAGTGTGATGACTGCAACAGTGAAACACTAAGAACATCTATGTATTACCTTTGAGGGTGCAGGCATAGCTAAAGAATGCCTTGTGGTTGTCCTTGGCCTGAGAGGCCAAATTACCTCAAATTTGGCTTTAGTAGACTTTATTGGTTCGTAGGAGTTGTTTAGTTTGACGAGAATGCTTTTATCTTGTTGGTTCTAATTTTTTGCCATGATTTTTTTCCTTCTGTTATACAGCCTAATGATGTGGTTATATCAGGGTGGCTTATTTTTTAGCTAGTTCTGTACTTCCTGGTGGGTACAGTTGCCTCTGTGCAGCTACTAACATGCTTGTATAGGGGTTCTGTGAACAGTTCTGCAAAGGCAGCAGTGTTCTCAGGGTTTATGGGGCTTGAAATTTTACTAGGTTATCACTTAATACTATGAAGTTAGCCTTAAGAGTAATTCCTGAATATTTCAGGGTTAGCTGAGGTTCCAGGTTTTATTTTTACCATTTTATGGTCTGACCTTAGCAAAAAAAGACATTAGACTAAGGGGTGTGCAGCACTCTCCAATATTACTAAGGATCAAATCCAGTATGTTTGCACTCCTGGTTGATGTACTGACAATATGGTCCAGGGAGTTTGTGTTCACAAATCCAGGGATCTCTGTGCCTGTACATTTGGTATTGCATATAATTCCCAGTTAATTGGGTAATTAAAGTTGGCCATGAATAAAGAAGTTATGTTCTTACCGTAACATTCCATGTGAGTTATTCTTCTCGCTTTTATTCTTACACATGAGTTCGGAGCCGATCCATTGACTCTGAGTCGGCCGCTTTACTAGCTAAAGATCTCAGAATAGCTCGAGGCCAGGCCCCTATCCCATGATGCTCTCCGTCCTACCCCAGATCTAGTTTGCTGAACTCAGCAGCAAGAAAAAGGTAACTCAGAAGTACTCCAGCAGAAGTAAGAATCCCAGAAAAGACTATCAGACCCCAAGTCTACCCGTTCTTTGAGACCCTGGAAGGGGATGGTGGGTGGGAATGTAAGAATAAAGGCGAGATGAACAACTCACATGGAACGTTATGGTAAGAACATAACTTCTTTATGTGAAGTTGTTCAATCTCGCCATTTATTCTTACACATGGGTACAGTCTCAAGCACCCTAATCCTGGATGGCTCACGGAAGTATATTCCTGTGGACAGTGGAACCAAAGGAAGCCCTGTCCCTGGAGGCCTTGTCCACTTTGTAATGAGTGATAAAGGTATGAGGCTTAGACCAAGTGGCAGCTGCACATATAGTATCCAAAGGTACACGAGCTGTATAAGCCGAAGATGTGGAGACAGCTCTAGTTGAATGGGTCTTCACACCATATTCTACCGTTTGGTTGGCAGAAGAGTAGATAAATTTAATGCAGTCAGTTAACCATTTAGAAAGTGTAACTTTAGAAACTGAGAATCCTTTCTTGGCATCTGCATAAGATACAAAAAGCTGGTCAGATCTTTGAAATTCCTTTATCCTGTCCAAATAGAATCTCAATGGACTGTGGACATCAAGTTTATGCAACATATATTCCAAACTGACTAGAATGATTATGGAAAAAGGTTGTAAGTTCAATAGTTTGATTCAGATTTGTCTCAGAGCACACTTTTGGCAAGAAAAAGAAGTTATGTCTTACCATAAAGTACAGTTTTGTACCTACCATAAATGTAGATGTTCGAGTGTTCACCCTGCTGCAGTCATCACACTTGAGTTATCCTGTCGTCAGGCGGTCCCGCAGTCAGCCGGAATTCCAAAGTCTTGGTCCGGCGTCGGTTGCTGTCGCCTCCTCCCTGACGTCAGTGCACCAGGGGTATATATAATGCAACCAACACCATTTTCTTCAGTTTTTCTTGCCCCAGATGTCAGGTGCCCCAAAAAAGGTGGTCAGAATTAGTACCAAATGGAGTGAACACTGCACAAACACAAAATCCCTTCAGCTATAAGCAAATACATCAGTAAGGCATAGAAGAGATTTTGCCAGTAGATCAGAGGGGATGGAGGGAGGGTAACCTGGACTGCAGCAGGGTGAACACTCGAACATCTACATTTATGGTAGGTACAAAACTGTACTATGTTCATCGTGTTACCCTGCTGAGTCATCACACTTGGGTTGAATCCCAAAGCTAAGGTAGGGGGAGGTATCAAAGAGGGTTAGTGGAGGCAATAAGGCCCTGCACAACTGCAGTGGCGAAGCCCGCCCTGGACTTAGAGTAAAGAGGTAAGTGATAGTGTTTGGTAAAGGTGTGTACTGAACTCCAAGTTGCAGCTTCTAAAATGTCCTTGGTTGGAACCCCCCTGAGAAAGGCTGTAGAGGTAGCTGTTGCCCTGGTAGAGTGGGATCTAATGGTAGCAGGAACTGGTTTGCCATGATGGGTATAGCAGAAATGTATGCAATGACCTATCCATTTAGAAATGGTTTGCTTAGATATAGCCTTCCCTTGAGAAGCTGTAGCATAGGATACAAAGAGCTGGTCAGTTTTTCTGAAAGCCTTAGTTTTGTCCAAGTAGTAACGAAGCTGCCTGTGAATGTCCAAGGAATGCAGGAGTCTCTCACCTTTGTTCTGTGGATTGGGGAAGAAGGTGGGTAAGTGGATGGTTTGATTTAAAGCTACACTGAAAACCACCTTAGGCATAAAGGAAGGATTAGTTCGTAGAGAAACTGTCTTGATGAAAAATGAGGAAAGGTTCCACTGCCATTACTGCCTGTATCTCTGAGACTCTCCTAGCTGAAGTTATTGCTAGGAGCAGGGCAGTCTTCCATGATAGGAACTGAAGATCTGCAGAGAAAGCTGGTTCAAAGGGAGGTAACGTTAGTTCTTCCAGAACAAAGTTGAGGTCCCATGTTGGTGTAGGAGCTCTCCTGGGTGGTCTAATGTTTTTTGCCTCTCTGAGGAACTGCCTTAGAAGAGGATGTGAAAATAAAGGTAGAACCGTGTTGTAGTGAGCTGAAATAGCTGAAGCATGGATTTTAATTGAGGAAAAGGAAAGTCCTTTGTGCAACATCTCAGCTAAATACCGTAGAATGTGAGGTATGTGAGGCTGAATGGTGTCTTGGCCTTTAGCTTGGTTCCAGGCACAAAACCTTTTCCATTTGTCCGAATAAGCCTTCCTGGTTGCTTGGCCTCCTGGCTTCCAGAATAACATCCAGAACTGCTTGTGAAAGAGGAGCTGGTTGGATGTTTAGTTGATTTGCCATGCAGCCAGATTTAAAGTTTTGAGCTGGCTGTGAAGAATCTGTTTTTGTTGTGTGAGCAAATGGGGTATTTGAGGCAATATCCATGGTGGGCTGTGGGCCATATTTTTCAATAGCGGGTACCAGTGCTGGCGTGGCCAGTCTGGGGCTATGAGAATCAGTCGTGGTCTCTCCTTTTTGACCTTCAAAAGAACCTTTGTGAGGAGAGGTAATGGAGGGAAGGCATAAGCTGTCAGGTTTTTCCAACTGAAAGAGAGAGAGTCCACTTTCCAAGCTTGATGGTGGAATGTCCTTGTACAAAATTTTGTCACTTGGTAGTTTTGAGGACTGGCAAACAGGTCTATGTTTGGAAGGCCCCATTTTTGAGTTATCATTGCAAATATTTGTGGATCTAGTTTCCACTCGCGGGGATCTTTGATGTTTCTGCGGAGGTCTGCCAATGTGTTCTTCTGTCCTGGCAGGAATTGAGCTTGTAACTGGACTTGGTAGGCCAGAGCTGTGTTCCATAAGATCATTGCTTGCCTGCATAGAGGGTAGGAATGTGTACCCCCTTGTTTGTTTATGTACCACATTACTGTGGTGTTGTCCATCTTTATTGCAAGTTGTCCTGGATGTAATAGATCCTTGAAGGCTGTCAGAGCTTTTTGTACAGCTAGCATCTCTTTTTGATTTATGTGCAGATTTCTTTGATCTGCAGTCCATAGGCCTTGAATGCATTGTCCTGCCATGTGTGCCCCCCCCAGGCGTAGTCTGAAGCATCTGTTGTGATAGTCTGCCTGGCTGGGGGCAAGGTGAAAGGCTGACCCTTGTTGAGGTGACATGCCTGTGACCACCATAGAAATTCCTGTTGTAGGCAGGGAATGAGAGATATCATTGTGTCCAAGCTGTGGCTGCGTTGAGACCATACGCTTTTTAGGTACCACTGTAATTTCCTCATATGCAGCTTTGCAAATGGTATTATTAGTATGCAAGATGCCATGAAGCCCAAAGCCTGCAGAATTTTTCTTGCAGTTAATTGGGTCTTTGTTGCCATTGTCTTGAAATATGGAGTCAGTTGTAGTTGCTTGTCTGGCGTAAGATAAGCCTTCTGGGCCGTTGTATTCAAGCTGGCACCCAGGAATGCCATTTTTTGTGAGGGTACTAGTTTTTACTTCTTTTCGTTTACTGTGTACCCCAGGCAGTTTAGTAGATGCTTTACAAAGGCCAAATGATGTAAGAGAATGTCTTTGCTTTCTGCTTGGATGAGGCAGTCGTCCAGGTATGGATATATTTGAATTCCTCTTTGTCTGCAGTACGCAATTACTGGTGCCAGGCATTTTGTGAAAACTCTGGGCGCAGTAGATAAGCCAAAGGGCAGTGCAGAGAATTGGTAATGGGTTGAACCTGCAATGAAACGGAGGTATCTTCTGCAACTTTGTCTGATAGGGACATGCAGGTATGCCTCCTTGAGGTCCAACATTACTAGCCATGCTTCCTTGCCCAACATGGGAAGTAGTTGCTGTAGTGTTAGCATCTTGAATTTGGGTACTTGTAAGTAAGTGTTTAGAATTGAAAGGTCCAGAAATGGTCTCCAGGCATTGTCCTTTCTGGGCACTAGAAAGAGTCTTGAGTAAAATCCTTGGCCTTGCTCTCGAGTAGGTACCAGTTGAATGGCTCTCATGTCCATGAGAGCTGTAATTTGCTTTTGTGCCTCTGCCATTGATTTTGTGGCAGGTTTGGCATTCCTCTTTTCATTGGCAAGGTGTGAAAGTGGAATCTGTATCCTCGTAAAATTATGTCTAGGACCCATTTGTCCTTTGTGACTATGTGTCAATTGTCTGCAAAAAGTGCGAGTTTTCCCCCAAGGGGGCTGCCAAGAGAGTATTGCTTGGCCAGATGAGGTGCAAGTCATTGAATTTGCCTTCTGGTGGAATGAGACCTGTCTTCTCCTCCCTTCTGTGTCGTAGTGCCCCATTGGCGAGGTTTATACTGGGCTTGTGGTTGTCCTCTGCCCCTTGGGCATCTGTATTTACCCCTCTGTGGCCTGTCAGTGGCTGGAAAGGACCAATTTTTCGTTGGCCAGTTTCTGCTGAAGCGAGAGGGTTGTACTTGTAGGAAATCTTTGTCTGCATAGATTTTGCCTTATCTTCCATTTTCTTTAAAACTTCTTCTGCTTTAACTCCAAAAAGAACATCCTGCTGTAAGGGAGCATCTAATAGTTTTGCTTTAACATGATCAGGAAGAGTTTGTTCCTTTAACCAAGCATGCAAACGTATAACAGACCCAGTCACAGCTGCTCTGCAGGAGGCCTCCAAAGAATCAAACCCACATTGTAAGGAATGTCTGCCCACCTGCTCAGTGGCGTGCAACAGATCCTGTACTTCTTTCAATTCAGATTGTTGAGGGAGAATGGTTATTCTTTGCTTTAACTGAGAGATTAGAAATTGCTGATACTTAAGCATATGAAATTGACAATTCAGTGCCCTCATAGCTAGTGTGGCTGAGGTGTAAACCTTTTTCCCCCACCTGTCTAATGCTCTGGAATCCCTCTAAGAAGGTTCTGGGTTTTTAGCCATAGAAGCCTTAGCCCACTTGGGACCTTGGGAGATAGTCTCTGGGTCAGCTACTGGGCTTTTGTAAAGAAATTTGTGGGAATCAGGCACTCTGTAGTATATGTCAGGCTTAGCCAGAGCAGGAGGTAGAGAGTCTGGGTTGAAACTGGATTCTAAATAGACATCACCCACAATGTCCAAAACTGGTGGGATGGCAAGTGGTCTATGTTGGGGGAGTAAAAGAAACTCGGAGCCTTTTCTTTGAATCAGAGTAGTCTTGACCTTCCCAGTGAAAATGTTCCCTCATAGTGTGTAAAGTTTCCCCAAAGGAGTAGTCTTCAGGAGGAGAAGCTGAGGGAATAGAGTCCTCAGCATCAGAATCTCCATAAGGAGAGAAGGAATAGTCTTGGTCCTCAGAGGAGTCTGAAGAAATGGACATTTGCTCAGAGGAAGCAAAATCTTCCTCTTGTCTAGGCCTTTTGTCAGGAGGGGGCTGTGAACCCCTTATTAAAGAAATCAAATCTTCAGCCATTTTGAGCATCTGTTTCTTAGGCATAGGGCCTTGAACAGGAGCAGTCCTTTTAGATTTAGAAGGAGTCTTCGACTTAGAAAACGTTTTAATGGTGAGAGTCAGTCTGAAAACACCTTCAGAAACTGGTGGCGTTTCTGTAGCACCGACGTCTTTTGAAGCAAAGTCGACGGAAGGGCCTGAAGTAAAAGGCTGCGTCGGCCTGGTACATTCCTTCAAAATTTCGGTAGCTGTCTCGGGTTCCAGATCTGCGGTAGTCAGGTGCTGCGTCGGAGCCTCACTGAGGACTGGAGAACCGGAGACCGGATCAGCCAAGGCCTCGGAATCTGGCTTAGGCCTGGGCTGCCTGTCCTTATCCCTGCGTTTTTTGTGCATGCCGGTAGTCGGTTGCTCCGACGGCATGTTGTAGTTAAATTTCCTACCGAAGTAGTGTCATGCGAAATCAAAGCATCTTTTAATAGTACGCTTATTAAACCTAGCACAAAACCGACAAGAAGTGACGTCGTGGTCTGGGCCTAGGCAAGGTATGCAATAAGAATGAAAATCCTTATGAGGTATTTGCTTCCCACAAGAAATACAATTGTTAACTTTTTCTGACATCGGTCTGAGGCAAGAAAAGTTTCCCCAACGGGGTACTTAGCTTTATAGAAGACTTCGGTCTGAAATTCGAATTCAAAAATCTCAGGAGTCGGCCGACCGGCACTTGCGAACTGCTTCTGCTTCAGGCACCGCGCGGCAAGAAAGACTGAAGAAAATGGCGTCTGTTGCATTGTATATACCCCTGGCGCACTGACGTCAGGGAAGAGGCGACAGCAACCGACGCCGGACCAAGACTTTGGAATTCCGGCCGACTGCGGGACCGCCTGACGACAGGATAACCCAAGTGTGATGACTGCAGCAGGGTAACACGATGAACATCGTTCCATCTGTATTGTTGATTCTCGTTCAGTCATTATGTCTGGGTTACTGTTCCAACCTCGGAACTGAGCCGGCCATCTTCCAAGCTCGCGACAGCCACAAACTCTCGAGCTAAACTCTTACCCACAATTCTCCTCTCCCTGTTACCTCAGATTGAGTTTGCAAGTCAAAGAAAGCAGAGGCTACCTCTGGTCAAAGGACCTAACGGATCTGGATGATGAGATCCACTATAAGCCTCAGGAGGGGGAAGGAGGGACGGTTGCAATGACTGAACGAGGATCAACAATACAGATGGAATGTTATGGTAAGACATAACTTCTTTATCTGATATTGTTAATCCTCGTTCATTCCTTACGCCTGGGACAGAGTCCCCAGCTACCTTTATTCCTGGGAGGCTCTCATTGATGGACATTCCTGAGCACCAATGAACCAAAGCATGCTCTTCTTCTGGAGGCCAAATCCAATTTGTAATGGTTGATGAAGGTATGAGGTCTAGCCCAAGTTGCAGCTGCACAAATGTCATGTAAAGAAGCTCTTGCATGGAATGCAGCAGAAGTTGCTACCGATCTAGTGGAATGAGCCCTTACGGCTGTAGTCAGAGGGATATCGTTGAGTTTTGTGAATAAATGCTACACAGTCTTAACCATTTAGCCAATGTGACCTTAGAAACAGCACATCCAAATCTAGGCCAAGAATAGCTGATCTGATCTTATTTGCGAGAAGCCTTACTTCTGTCCAGATAGAAACGAATTTGCCTGTGAATATCTAGGGTATGTCGACAATACTCTCCTCTGTTAGAATGATTGGGAAAGAAAACTGGCAATTCAATGGTTTGGTTAATGCACATTTCAGAGATCACTTTTGGCAGAAAGGAAGGATTAGTTCTCAAGGACACTATCTTTATGAAAGATCAAGTAAGGCCGTTTGATGCACAGACCTTGAAGTTCAGAGATATGTCTGGCAGAAGTAATGGTGACCAGGAATAAAAAGTTTTCCATGAAAGAAACATGAGGTTGTATAAAAAAGCTGGTTCAAAAGGAGATGTCAAAGCTTGCAGGACTAATGACCGGTCCCCATGGCTGGATAGGTTTCTCTAAAAGGGGGTTTCAAATGATTTACGCCTTTTAGAAAGGTCTTGCTTAATTTGTGTGACATAAGGGAAGAGTCATGGACACCATTGTGAAAATTAGATACTGCGGCCAAATGAACTCGAATGGTAGAAGTAGACAGGCCAGATTGGAATAAACTTGACAGGTATTCCAGTACTACTGGCACTGGTGCTGAAAAAGGGTCTATCCGTTTTCCTTCAGCCGAATAGTAAACCTTTTCCACTTGCTGAGATAAGTAGTTCTGGTGGAAGACTTATGAGATGCAATAAGAATGTCACGTACTGGGGAAGAAAGATCAGTCTGCCTGGCAATCACTGGAAGTGGAGGAGCCAAGCTGTGAGCTTCAGGCTGTACAAGTTGGGGTGAATCAGGTTCTGCAGATGGGAGATAAAGTCCGGAGTTGGATCGAGAATCCATGGTTGATCTAGCAGGTGAGGCCATAGGAAGGGGAACCAAATTTGACGAGGCCAATATGGCGCTATGAGGACTATCTTGCTCTTCAACCGGCAGGCTTTCTTCAGGAACAGGGGAATGAGAGGAACAGGGGGAAAGAAAGCAGACACAAGGGCCAATTGTGGACTAGAGCGTCCCTGGGTGACTGTCCCCGAGGGGGAATCAGGGCAAAGTAATTGCTGCATTTGTAGTTGGTTGGTGATGCAAAGAGGTCGCAGCAACTCCCTTTTGCAGCGGTTGAAAATCTCTGCCACAATAAGAGGATTCAGAGACCACTCGTGTGGTTGCAGGTGCTCAATCTGTCTGCTATCACGTTGGAACTCCCGGGAATGTGCGTTGCTATCAGAAAGCGGTTGGTAGCCATCGCCCATTGCCATATTCTCATGGCCGCCCGACAAAGTGGGCAGGATTTGGTTCCGCCTTGTTTGTTGATGTACCAGACTACAGTCATGTTGTCCGATTGTATTGCAATAGTCCTTGATGGGAGGAGGGGATGGAATACTTGCAATGCTAGAAGCACAGCTCTCAGTTCTAGGACATTTGTATGCAGATGGGCCTCTAGTTCCGACCACGTGCCTTGGACTGTCTTCCCTTGAAAAAGCCCCCCCCCCAACCCCACCCCATCAGGGAGGCGTCTGTGTTCACTGTGGCTTTGGGCTGTTGGAGTGTGAAGGGGCGAAACCACTGTGACGGGTTCTGTGACATCCACCAAATCAAGTCTTGTTTGCATCTCTGAGTCACCCGAATCTGGGATGATAGAGGAAACTGAAAAGGGTACCACTGGGCGAGTAGTAACCATTGTAAGTGCCTCATGTGGAATCTCACAAGGGGGACAATGGTGATGGAAGCTGCCATGGAACCCAACAGCTGGAGGACAGAATGTGCTGTGGATCTTTCCCTTGAAAGGATGGGTATGAGTTGGTGTTTTATCCTTAGAATTATGTGCTCTGGAATCGATGCCTTGCAGTTTTTTGTATCCAACAGGTCCCCAATGAATTCTATGGACTGGAATGGGTGGAGGTTGGATTTTTGCCAGTTTATAATTACACCTAGCCTTTATGCAGTGTGAAGCGAGTATGCCAAGGCTTCTTCCAATAGATGTCTGGTAGGGGTGGTGATGAGCCAGTCATCTGGGTATGGAAACAACTGGAATCCTTGCAGTCGCAGGTGAGCTGTGACAACTGCCATGCACTTTGTGAACACTCTGGGGGCTGTAGGGAGTCCGAAGGGCAGTACTCGGAACTGGTAATTACTGGCTCCCGCACGGAAGCGAAGGAATCTTCTCGATGGTCTGTCCACCTTAATGTGGTAGTACGCATTTTGAAAATCTAGAGAGTACATCCAATTGTCTGCCTCCAAGAGTGAGAGGACAGACTGCATTGTGACCATCCAGAATTTCTGTACCTTTACGAATTTGTTTAACATTGAGATCCAAAATCAGTCTCCAGTCCCCGGTCTTTTTTGGCACCAAAAATAATCTTGAGTAGAATCCGGATCCTATCTGGTCTGGTGGGACTATTTGCAGGACTCTTCTTTCTTAGCAGCTTTGAAATCTCTAATGCTGCTTCTTCCCTTTGACTGGGTGGACCGTCGGGTAAGTTTCTTGGGGGGGGGACGACGACAAAGATCGAAGGGGAATATGATAACCTCTGGTTATCTTTCGTACCCAAGAAATCGGTGGTAATGGTTAGCCTGGCAGAAAGGTACAGAGAGAAATGACCCCCAACCGCTTTCAGAGGAAAGCAGTTGGGCCGCTCTTCAAGAGCGCTGGTAGGACTGGCTAGAGAAAGAATCTCTGGAGTCCTGGTTACGCGGACCTCCTCTGCCCCAAAAGGGGCGTATTCCATATGAGTTTCCCTCTCTACCTCTAGGGGAAAACTCGGCTCATGTGTCACGGAAAGAACCTTGAGACTTTGTGGCACATCTTCCCACTCTTTTGGTTTCTGGAGAAAGCCCACTGAGGGGAAGAGTAACCGACACCCACGGCAGAAAGGGTCTTACCGTCCTGTTCACATCTAGCCAGTGTGTCTTTTACCTTGGGTCCAAATAATGAAGAGGCTTCAATGGTTGCGTTCAAAAAGGAAGCCTTGCATATCTGAACTGCTTCTTACTGAAGTTGGTGCGCCTTGTTTGCTGTGGCACAGACTGGATTCGGGCCTGCTGGATCTAGCTTTGTTTGTGTAACTTGAGCACTAATCCAGGCATTCTCTAAAGTATTCAATTGTATTTATTACTGCTTGGTAGTAACTTGATTAAAGTGTAGCTATCATTCTAAGTCTTTTGGATTAAGCACTTGGGCTTCAGACCAGTTGTTTTACATCAGGAAGGTTTGTGGCATGCACTGTGGTGGCAGGACAGGTAGCTTTCATCCTTCTAAGTTGGGAACTGCTGATTGAGAGCCCAGTGTCTGTTATTCTTAAAGTGTATTAGTTCTTGTTTAAGCACTTGGGCTTCAGGCCAGTTATTTTACATTAAGAAGGTTCGTGGTCTGTACTCTTGTGGGAGAAGAGGCTGGACTCTGCCCTTCTGAGCTGGGAATTTCTGGTTAAAGGCTTATAGTGCCTGAAAACTTGAGCTGTATCTTACTGAAATTGGTACACCTTGTTTGCTGTAGCATAGACTAGATCCAGGCCTGCTGAATCTAGCTTTGTTTATATGCTTGTTATTTCCCTGGAACGCTAATTCTACCTAATATGCGGCTTCTCAGCGCTTCTGTGGATCACTAGTGATACCTGCATTGCTTATTGGACTTATTTCCTTGTTTCACTTGAAAGAAAGTTACTGTTTGTCGTTTTTGCATTTCAGTTACCTGTAACACATTGCACTTAAGTTACCTGGCACTTGCTCACTAAAGCAATTATATAAGTCAGCACTAAAAATTAAAAGCACTACACCCTCACTCCCCACTGGCCCTTATTTTCAATTATAAAGGAATTCCCAATATTATTCTAGCATGTCCAAAGGTCAGTTGTCAATCTCCTCTCCGGTCCAGCTGGTGAACCTGGAAATCTTGAGGCAATGTTACAACTGCCTCATGTACACAGACAACCCTCTCCCCCTCCTAACAAATTCCAACACATGTGAGAGATGCAACCATATAGCCAAACTGGAGGCTAAGCTCTCTCAACTCAGTACTGGCATAACCAGTCAGGAGGAGAAGGAAACCACACTCACTACAATTCCAGTCTCACATAGACCTACCACGACAGCAAACCAAACACATAATCACACAAAAACATACTCGGAGGCTCTAAATAAAGATCTGCCTAAGCAGCAGAGACCTCCAAAGCAGACACCCAAGCAACCGCTACCCCAAAACAAAACACGTGCAACACATATCTCACAAAGCCAGTGTGCCGAACAGTCACAGCCCTTAAGACTAAACAACACACCTGATACACTTGTAATAGGTGACTATCGTCAGGCACACTGATGTCCCACTCACCAGGCTGAACAAGGAGAGGGTCACTGTGAGCAGCCTGTCGGGCGCTAGGATCCACCACATAACACAAGCACTCAGGTCACTCCAAGGCAAGTACAAATATGACTCGGCATTGTCCATGCTGGTGTGAATGACCTGAGACGTACCTCCCTGGACTACATGAAAAGAGACAGAGGAGCTCTCTGAGCATGTAGCTCAGGCCGGTATGACCCTGACCTTGAGTAGCATCTTACCCTCACCAAGAATGATGCCACAATATGAAGACAAGATGATCAATTTCAACAACTGGCTTAAGTACTGGTGTCATTCAAAGGGGATCCAATGCCTGTCAGCTTGGGATGATATGCTTGACAAGACACAATGCTTCACTAGGGACGGCTTGCACCTGTCACCCCTGGGCTTTCGGATATTGGCAAAAGCTCTTGCTACCCCCATAGTGCCTTTTTTAGGCAAGGCTCAAAAGACAAACCCACCTCCATAGGTATCACAAGGGATAAGAAACTAAGAGTAATGCTACTCAACGCCAGAAGTCTAAACCTCAAGATGCACACACTTGAAACTCTCCTTAGCATGGAGAACATTGATATCTATGCAATAACAGAAACCTGGTTCAGGGCTCCCGAGAGCACCCCAGCACTACCAGGTTATACCTCATACCATGCTTTTCGGCCTCAAAACTTGGACCGAACCACAAAAGGAGGGGGAGTATCGATATTCATCAAAGAGATATCCACACCTCCAGGTTGGTGGCAAAGCATGAAGCATCGAAGCATCAGAGATTATCCATGTGCAACTAACAGTGGGTAAAACTGCCTTCCAGTTTATAGCCTGCTACAGACCACCCTCCCAAACCCAGGAACCCCACTCGGCCTTCCTGAGAACACTGGAAAATATGAAGGTCTCTCCAAACACCATTATATTGGGTGACTTCAACTACCCAAACATAGACTGGGAGCATTACTCTAGCTCCAACACCCTAGCCCAAAGGTTCCTAGAATTTATAAACTCAAATGCTATGGAGCAACTTGTTACCACTCCCACAAGAGGGGAAAACATACTGGACCTGATCATCACCAACATGGGGACTCTATGCTCCAGACCAGAAGTGTATCCCTCACTGGTAAGATCAGACCATAAACTAATCTCACTGGATATTCACATCCCGACCCCACCCCTGCCCAGAAAACACAGTGAAAACTTCTAAAGCAAATTTCACACTCCTCAAAACCGAGGTGGAATCCTTCAAAGCCCCGGCCTGTGGAAAATACGCCCAGACCGCAGAATCCTTTATAAATGCATTCTATAAACACCTTCAGGAATGCATGGATCATGCGATCCCAAATAAAACCAAGACCCAATCCTCCAAAGGCAGACGTCCTGTCTGGTGGACCCCAGCCATAAACAAACTATACAATAGAAGGAGGAAGCTACTAAATGATAGAGCAAAATCCCAAAAAGAGAAGGCATCACTGATCAGTATTAGCAAAAAACTACGGGCACTCATAAAATTGTCTAAGGCCAGCTTAGAGAGAAAAATTGCACAGGACACTAAGGATAATCAACAAGGCTTTCTTTAGTTATGTTAGGAACCTGGGTGGTAATTCCCAGATATGCTCAGAATTAGTATAAAATGACAAAAAATACACTGAACCCACAGACATTGCCAACATCCTAGCTGACAAGTTCAGCGCAAACTCCCCCCCCCCACCAAAAGGGCAAATATCTATCCCAGCAGAGTGCTGCCCCCCTGACATCTCAGATGCTCAGGTAAGAGCCGCCCTCTCCAAAGCAAAAAACACAGCATCAATGGGACCAGACGATGCCCCGGGCTGCATCCTACATGAACTCCAAGAAGAGCTAAACCCAAACATAAATCTACTGTTCAATCTCAGCCTTACTACAGAATATGTGCCCAAAGAGAAGCGTACAGCAACAGTGGTCCCTCTCCATAAAGGTGGTGCCTCAACGGATCCTGGAAACTATCGCCCCATAAGCCTGACTAGCTTGGTCTGCAAAAGCTATGGAAAGGATCATCATGGACCTTATAAATAAAGATATTGGGGACCTACAGACACTGGATCCTACCCAGTTCGGCTTTAAGGGCAGATCCTGCCTCTTAAACCTGGTTGATTTCTTTGAAACAGTCACCAAGGCCATTGACGAGGGGAAGGTGGTCCACACAGCCTACTTGGACCTCGCAAAAGCCTTGAATACAATACCCCACTCTGGCATTATAGATAAGCTCACCAGCTTAAATATAAATCCCTATGTCACTAGATGGATTGCAAACTGGCTCAAGGACAGAACCCACATGGTTAGAATTGCTGGAGCCATGTCAGACTCCAAACCAGTTACAAGTGGTGTCCCACAAGGCTCAGTCCTGGGACCTCTCTTGTTCGGTATATATTTATCGGAGGTACAGGCCAACACGGAAGGACTGTGGCTGACCAAGTTCGCAGATGACTGCAAACTGGGCGCCATAATCGACTCTCCAGCCGACACAAGCATCCTCCAAAAGGGCCTCATAGAAACAGACAACTGGTGCCAGAGCCATGGCCTCAAGCTAAATGCCAAAAGTGTATAGTCATCCCCTTTGGCAAAACAAAGTGCCACAAATTACCACATAGGTGGAAATCCATTAAATACAGAAGAAGTAATTAGGGACCTGGGGACCCAAGTTGATAGCAATCTCTCATTTGACAACCATGTGGCCAAAGTGGTTAGAAAACATTTTATATAGCCCACCTAATCATGAAGGGATTCACATCTAGATCAGGGGAGGTCATCGTGCCTCTTTACTCATCCCTCATCAGGCCCATAATTGAGTACAATGCCCCTTTTGGGATGTACCTTACCAGACACCTGCAGCAACTGGAAAGACCCCAAAAGTACCTCACCAAGTGGATCAAAGGGCTCAAACAGATGCCATATGCTGCCCGGTTAAAGAAACTCCAGCTCTACTCAGTGGCATACCACCTGTTCAGAGGCGATCTGTGCCTGACATACAAAGCCATGTCCAACCCGAATTAATGGACATGCTGCACCTCAGAAAATCCAAATCCCATCGAGCTACGCGCTTGAGAGACTTGAACCTCAGCAGTGAAATAAATAGGACATACTGGAGGGACAGATTCATAACCCAGAGGCTCCCTTCACTCTGGAATAAAAATCACAGTCCAGGTTAGGCAGAGTCCCTCATTGACTCTCCAAGAGGAATCTTGATGAGTGGATGGGAGATCGTAGGTTTACCATAAGTATCACTTCTGTGTCACTGTTAGACAGAGGCACAGTATACTAACCTCGAAAAGGGCATAGCAAAATAAATTTAAAATGGGTGGCGAAAGCCAAACACATTCTGGCTAGGCTTATAAATGCCCTAGGGCAGATAGCCTAGTATGAACCTATGAACCTATGAACAAGCGCATCCAGGCATGCTGCTTCAGGACAATGCCTGCACCCGCTGCTCTAGCTGTTCCTTCTGATGCGTGAGAAATCAGACGCATGGAGGAGTTAGAGATCGATTCAAGGGTGGCCAACTGTGAGGCCACTTTGTCCTGGACCTCATCCAACACAGCTCCAGCCAAAGTTTCAGAGAGCTCAGAAATTAAGTCTCTTTGAAGCCTGGTAAAATGTGCCATATAATTCAGGGACCTGACTGCAAAGGTCGCTAATGCAAAAGTACGCTTCCCTAATCTGTCCAGCGCCCGGAACTCTGTTGGGCGGGTAGACAGTCTGGCTTTCTTCCGCCAGATCCTTTTTTCTTGCAGCCACCACCACCAAGGCATCTATAGGAAGACCTTTGGACCAGTGAGGATCACTACCTGGCGGGGACAAGATTTTATTTGGCCTCCGGGGAATGGCTTCAACCGTGTCAGGAGCCTTCCATGCACGCTGCACGACAAGCCGGACAAGGTCGTTGGCAGGAGGAGTAAAGCAGGAGGTAGGGGGCCGGGCATGAAAGGCCTGCAGGAACACAGACTATTCAGAGGTCGGGTTAGAGGGCCACCATTCACCTCTCTAAGTATTTTGAGGATATCACCAAAGGATACCTCAGAGGGTGACCTTCCCAATCATCAAAGTTTGTGTCTTCCGTGAGGGACTCCTCTGGGGAGTCCACGTGCTTCCTCTTACATGAACTCTTGCGATGAACTTCCTCAGGGGGAGAATCTGGGGAAGACCACGCAAAAGGGGCCTGCTGTGGGAGTGAGTCCTGAGGCCCTTGTGCCCGGTGTCCGCCAGGCATGGCTTGTGTAAATTGCGGTCCAGAGGAGGACGGGGGCACTGATAGCACAAGATCACCAACAGACGCAAGAGCCTTCTCCGTGAGTTGGAAGGCTAGTCCACGCGAGGAGGTCACACCTCGCTCAAGCAAATCAGCCTGCCGACTCGGAGTCCCTCGATGGCTGTGAAAAAACAGGAGTACGTATGCCACAGCTGGTATCCTGAGCAGTGGCTGGAGTGGCAAGTCTCTCCTGCCACAAAGGCAACTGCGGCTCCTTAGTGAGGTCCATAAAAAGAGCCATAGTGAGGGAAGTCTGTGCTACAGCAAAGGGCTTCAAAGGCGATGAAGGAGGAGAATAGGTAGGGGTCTTTGGAGAAGGGTGTTCACCTCCGAAGGAAGAATAGGTCCCTGGAGGGTTGGATACCTCTGGCCGAAAGCAACTGATCCACAAGACACACCACATCATGTTCACAGAGACTTCTAGTGGATCTCATGGACATAGCTGAAGGGGAGTCAGGTCTATCCAAGGATGAAGGAAACTCGGTGCAAACAAAGGGGTTTCTGGATGGCGCTAAAATAGGTGTCTGCACCGAGAACAACGGAGCTGTTAAGGCTTGTACTACTGGTGTCTGCACCGAGATCATCGGTGTCGAAGGTAAGGTCTGCACCGAGAGGTCGGTGCCAAAGTGGTAGTTGGCACTATGGTAGGTGCCGAAAGAGTTTGTGCGGAAAACGAGGTGGTCGGTACAGAGAGGATAGTCGGTGCCATGCAAATTGTCAGAGCCAAAGCAGGAGAGGGTGTCGGAACAGTCATCGACGCCGTAAAGGTCTGCATCGATGAAAACGTCGGTGCCGGTAAGGAAGTCTGAACCGAGGGGCCCCTCGGTTCCGATGAGGTGTAAGGCACAATACTCTGTGCCGAAGTAGCGATTGGTGCCGAAGGCTTCGGTGCAGAAGATCTAGCCACCGAAAGCCTCAGGGCAGAGGAAGTCAACTCCTAACTAGAAAGTTTGGCCTTCTTAGGTCTCTGTTCCTGGGGGTCCCCAGCAGGAGACGACTGAAGAGACTTGGCCTTATGTTCATCCCTTTTCTTATGGGAACTAGGAGGGTTTGAAGCCTCTGACCCAGAAATAGCCTCTGTAAAGGAAGATTTAAGTAGTCCCTTTAAGATCAGTTTATTTTTCCTTTCCACCAAAGTCCTGTTAGAAAAGTTCGCACAAATCCCGCAAGGCGGGGCAACAGTTAAGTGAGGCACACCGAAACAGTAAACACATAACAAATGTGCGTCCGAAATAGGCAATTTATGCCCACAATCCACACATCTCTCAAATTCCGTACTACCTTTCTTCTCTGCCATGATAGGTAGGAGGAAGAAAAAGGAAGGAAAAGGTACCAACAATGGTACGAGAAATACCCACAGGTAAAGCAAAGAAAGGTTTTACCTATGATGGTAAAGGAGTTACCTAGAAGGGCTAGAAAAAAAACAAAAGTCACCAGATGCAATAGGGTAAGAGAACTATTTAACAAGATTTCAACTGAGAAAAGCTGTAATACGATTAGGTATTATCAAAGAAAGTTTACTTCACTCAACAGAAGTGGCTTGACACGATTGAATGGCGATGCGGCAAACAAAATCTGGGGTAACAGGGAGAGGGGAATTGTGAGTAAGAGTTTAGCTCAAGAGTTTGTGGCTGTCGCAAGCTTGGAAGATGGCCGGCTCAGTTCTGAGGTCGGAACTGGTAACCCAGGTGTAAGGAATGAACGAGGATTAACAATATCAGACTGAAGGGCGAGTCCTCAGTCAAACCCTGTCTGGATGAAACACCAAATACGGTGGTTTGACAGAAAGGGCTTGAAGCTCAGATACCCTGCATGCTGAAGTAATGGCCACCAAGAAAATAGTCTTACAGGATAGGAACTTCAATTGACAAGATGATGCAGGCTCAAAGAGAGGAAGAGTAATGTGGGACAAAACAAAATTTAGATCCTAGGGAGTAAAGGGCTGTCTAACAGGAGGCCTGAGATGAATGGTTCCCTTAAGGAAGGCTCAACACAATCTGTGTGACATTAAGTTAGAACTCTCAGCTCCAAAATAAAAATTTGAGATGGAAGCCAATTGTACTCTAATTGTGGCAGCCACAGCACCTTCTTGAAATAGTTTAGAGACATTCCAGAATACTAGCAATAGGGGCCACATAGGGATCAACGTTGTTTCAAGAAGCCCAAATGGCAAAATGCTTCCATTTACTAGTATACAACTTTCTGGTAGAAGCTTTATGGGAAGATACAAGAATGTGCTGTACCTCTGAAAAAATATCACGTTGACTTGGCAAGGAAGGGAATTGGAGCTGCCAAGCTGTCAGTCTGAGGGAATGAACAGAAGGGTAGAGGGTCCCTGACGAATGTGTCAGAAGGTCTGGAACTGGGTCCAGAATCCAAGGTTCCTCCAGTTGGAAAAGTCAGAGAAAGGGGAACCAAATCTGACTAGGCCAAAGCGGATCTATTAAGATTACCGTCCTGCCAACAGCTTTGGCTTTCTGCAAGAACTTGGGGAATCAGGGGAATAGGAGGGAAGGCATACAGGAGTCCCGGGGGCCAATCGTGTGCGAGTCCCTTGGGCTGTCCTCCGGTGGGGGATTTAGGGCAAAGTAGCTTCTGCATTTGGCATTCATAGGGGATGCAAACAGGACGCAGCAAGGCTGGCCCCACCTGCGGAAAATCTTCGCTGCAACTTCATTCTTGAGGGACCAATAGTGAGGTAACAGAATGGCTCTGCTCAATTTGTCCTCTATTATGTTGGATTTCCCCAGGATATGCGTTGCTATCAGAAAGAGCCCAGTGGACACAGCACACTGCCAAATTCTCAAGGCCTTTTGACACAGGGAGTAAGACCTGGCTCCTCCTTGTTTGCTGATGTACCAGACAACTAAAATGTTGTCCGTCTGTATGGCAATCGTCCCTAGAAGCAGAGAGTCGTGAAAGTGCTGCAATGCCAAAAGCACCACTCTCAGCTCCAGAACACTGATGTGCAACTGTGACCGTCTCTGACCAGGTGGCTTGGGCAGTACTTCCCCGAAATAGCCCCCCCCACCCTATCAAGAAAGCGTCCGTGGTCACTGTGGCCAACGGCGGGGGGAGACCAAATAGATCCATCATAAGTGGTTGGCTGGTCAACCACCAGCGAAGATCCTTCTTGCAAGAGTCCGCAATCATGACTAAGGACGACATGGGAAGTTGCTGGTACGACCACTGGGTGAACAGCAACCACTGGAGAATCCTAATGCGCATTCATCCAAGAGGAACTGCTATGAGTGTAGCTGCCATGGTGCCTAGGAGTTTTAGACCCTGATGGGCTGGTACTTTTTTCCTCTGCAGAATGTCTGAGACCTGAGTCCAGGGTTATTCTGTCCAGGGGTAATCTTATTGTGCGGTGGTAGTGTCGAGTTCTGCTCCGATAAAGGATATATGCTGCGATGGCGACAACACAGACTTTTCAAAATTGATAGTGATGCCTAGCTGAGAACAGAGATTGAGTGTGTGTGATCCCTGGACAGAATTAGTTGATGCCTGGAGGCAGCAGTAAGGCACCAGTCATCCAGATATGGAAACACACTGAATCCTAGATGTCTCAAGTGAGCCGTAACTACTGCCATGCATTTGGTAAACACTCTGGGGGCTGTTGAGAGTCCAAAGGGCAGAGCTTGGAATTGGTAGTGACTGGCTCCCAGCCGGAACCGCAGATGATCTCTTGATGGCCTGGCCATTTTGATGTGGTAGTACGCATCCTTGAGATCTCTGGAGCACATCCAATCACCCACTCCAAGGAATGGAAGGATAGACTGAACTATGACCATCTGGAACTTCTCCTTTACAAATGTGTTGAGTCTGCTGAGATCCAAGATGGGTCTCCAGTCCCCCGTCGTCTTTGGAACTAAAAAGAATCTGGAGTAAGTTCCGGATCTTATCTGGTCTGTTGAGACTGGCTGGATGACTTCCTGCAGCCTCTGGATTTCTATGGCAGCTTGATCCGGGAGACTGGGTGGAACATCTGGGATTTTTGTGCAGACAGGCGGGCTTCGTAAAAATGGAATGAAGTATCCTCTGGTAACTATGCTTTGCACCTATGGATCTGTTGTAATTCCTAGCCAGGCATCCGGATACAAAGCTAAGCAACCCCCGACTGCCTCCAGAGCAGGACAGTCGGGCCTCCTCTCAGGAGCGCTTGTAGGGCTTGCCAAGGAACTGATCCCTGTTGCACTGGTTCCGCGGACCCCCTCTGCCGCCAGGGCAGCGTCTTCCGTTACTGCCCCCTCCTCTGCCCCTGGAGGGGGGAGTTCACTACATGTGTTCTGGAAAGCTCCTTGGGACTTTCGGAACTACATTTTTCCACCTTTCTGCCCTTTGCAGTATGGTCTAGTAGGGGTGGAAAAACTGACTCCTACAGCAGAGTCTTTCCCTCCTGCTCACACCTAGTGAGAGTCTCCTTGACTTTGGGTCCAAACAAGGAAGAGCCATCAAATGGGGTGTGGACAAAGGAAGACTTGTAGGCTTCCGCAAAGGAGCATAAGCGCATCCAGGATGGTCTCCGCAGAGCTATCGCTGAACCTGCTGCTTGGCTTGATCCATCGGCTGCATAAGAAATGAGTTGCATGGAAGAGTTCACAATAGAATTAAGGGTGTTAAGCTGTGCCGTCACCTTCTCAGAAATAGCATCATCTGTGTTGCTCTTTAGAGTATCACCAAGCTCTTTGAAAAGATCTCATTGAAGACAGGTGAAATGGGTTAAATAGCTAAGCGATCTCAAGGCAAATGTCGCAGAAAAAATAGTTATGTCTTACCATAACTTTCCATCTGTATTGTTGATCCTTGTTCAGTCATTACGCATGGGTATCGGTTCCGAGCTCGTAACCGAGCCGGCCATTTTCCAAGCTCGCGTCAGCTTCAAACTCTCGAGCTAAACTCTTACCCACAATCCCCCTCTCCCTGTTACTTCAGATTGAGTTTGCAAGTCAAAGAAGGTAGAAGCTACCTCTGGTCAAATAACCTAAGAGTACCGGATTGTGAGATCCATTAGAAACCACAGGAGGAGGAAGGAGGGAGGGTTGTAATGACTGAAAGAGGATCAACAATACAGATGGAATGTTATGGTAAGACATAACTTCTTTATCTGATAATTTTAATCCTCGTTCATTCCTTACGCATGGAACAGAGTCCCCAGCTAACTCTATTCCTGGGAGGATCTCATGGAAGGACATTCCTGAGCACCACAGAACCGAAAGATGCTCTTCCCCTAGAGGCCAAATCCAATTTGTAATGACTGATGAAGGTATGAGGCGTAGCCCAACTTGCAGCTACACAGATGTCATGTAAAGAAGCTCTGACATGGAAGGCAGCAGAAGTTGCCACCGACCTTGTTGAATGAGCTTTCATGGTAGTAGGCAATGAGATATTACGCTGTGTATAAATAAAGGTCTCACAGTCCTTCAACCATCTAGCTAATGTGATCTTAGCAACAACAGATCCTAATCTAGGTCCAGAAAAGGCCAAAAAAAACTGGTCAGATTTACGAAAAGGTTTAGTCCTGTTTAAGTAAAAACGGATTTGCCTGTGTATATCTAAGGGTATGCAGGCAGTACTCTCCTCTGTTTGAATGATTGGGAAAGAAAACTGGCAATTCAATGGCTTGATTAATGGACACTTCAGAGATCACTTTAGGCAGAAATGACGGATTAGTTCTCAGAGACACTATCTCTATGAAAAATCAAATATGGACTCTGATACATAAAGCTTGAAGCTCAGAAATACGTCTGGCAGAAGTAATGGCGACGTAAAACAAGGTTTGCCATGACAAATATTTGAGGTCGTAAGAAGAGGCTGGTTTGAAAGGTGACATTGTCAGAGCTTGTAGAACCAATAATAAATCCCATGGTTGAATAGGTTCTCTAAAAGGTGGTTTCAGATGATTCACACCATTTATGAAGGTCTTGCACAATTTATGGGACACAAGAGAGGAATCTTGGACACCCTCATGAAAATTAAAAATTGCAGCCAAATGAACTCTAATGGTAGAGGCCGATAGACCCGATCGGAACAGGTCGGCCAGATAGTCTAGTATTATCCACACTGGTGCTGAAAAGGGGTCTACTTGTTTATCTTTCAGCCAACAGGTAAATCTTTCCCACTTGCTCAGATAAGTAAGTCTAGTGGAGGACTTATGAGAAGCAATGAGAATATCATGTACTGGTAAAGGAAGATCATTTTGTCTGGCAATCAAGGGACTTGGAGTAGCCAAGCCGTGAGCTTCAGGCTGCTCAAGTTGGGATGAATCAGGTTCTGTGGATGTGAGATCAACTCCGGGGTTGGATGGAGAATCCATGGTCGATCTAGTAGGTGAGGCCAAAGAAAGGGGAACCAAATCTGTCGAGGCCAATATGGGGGTATGAGGATCACCTTGCTCTTCAACCGAGGGACTTTCTTCAGAAACTGGGGAAAGGGTGGAAATGCGTAAAGAACACCCGGGGGCCAATCGTGGACTAGAGCGTCCCTGGGTGACTGTCCTGAAGGGGGAAGCAGGGCAAAGTAGTTGCTGCATTT
The DNA here is from genome assembly GCF_019279795.1 of Protopterus annectens. Lineage (NCBI taxonomy): Eukaryota > Metazoa > Chordata > Ceratodontiformes > Protopteridae > Protopterus > Protopterus annectens. The sequence goes on along the minus strand of NC_056725.1, from coordinate 1,172,133,179 downwards.
GTAATTGGTCGGGGATGCAAAGAGGTCGCAGCAAGGACGGCCCCAGTGGTGGAAGATCTCCACCGCTATCAAGGGATTCAGGGACCACTCGTGAGGTTGAAGAATGCACCTGCTGAGTCTCTCTGCTATCATGTTGGAACTCCCGGGAATGTGCATTGCTAGAAGAAAACGGTTGGTAGCCATCGCCCATTGCCATATCCTCATGGCCTCTCGACAAAGGGGGTAAGATTTGGTTCCACCTTGCTTGTTGATGAACCAGATCACCATCATGTTGTCTGACTGAATCGCTATTGTCCCAGATGGCAGCAGGGGATGGAATGCTTGCAATGCCAGAAGCACCGGCCCTCAGCTCTAGAACATTTATACACAGATGGGCCTCCAGTTCGGACCAAGTGCCTTGGACCGTCTGTCCCTGACATAGCCCTCTCCACCCCATCAGGGAGGCATCCGTGGTCACTGTAGCCTTGGGTTGCTGGGGGAAGAAGGGGCAAGACCACTGTGAGAGATTGTGTGTCATCCACCAATTTAAATCCTGTTTGCACCTGTGGGTTACTCGAATCATGGCTGAAAGAGGATGCTGAAAAGGATACCATTGGGTGAGCAGTAGCCATTGTAGAAGCCTCATGTGAAACCTGGCCAGGGGAACAATGGTGATGGAGGTTGCCATGGAACACAACAGTTGTAGAACTGAGTGAGCCGTGGAATTCTCCTTTGAAAGGATTGGAACTAGTTGTTGCTTTATCCTTAGAATTCTGTTTTGTGGAACAGCAGCTCTGCAGTTTTTTGTGTCCAAGATAACCCCTATGAATTCTGTTGACTGAGATGGCGTGAGATTGGATTTTTGCCAGTTTATGGTTATGCCTAGCCTTTGAGCAGTGAGGAGAGAGTATGCCAGGGCTTTTTCCAGTAGATGTCTGGTGGGGGGCGGAAATGAGCCAGTTGTCTAGGTATGGAAACACCTGGAATCCTTGAAGTCGCAAGTGAGCTGTGACATGACAACTGCCATGCACTTTGTGAACACTGGGTGCTGTAGAGAGTCCAAAGTGCAGTACTCCGAACTGGTATTGACTGGCTCCCGCACAGAAGTGCAGAAATCTTCTTGATGGCCTGTCCACCTTTATGTGGCAGTACACATCTTGAAGATCTATAGAGCATATCCAATAGTCTTTTTCCAAAAGTGGGAGGATAGACTGTATTGTGACCATCCAGAATTTTGTACCCTCACAAACTTGTTCAATACACAGATCCAAAATTGGTCTCCAGTCCCCAGTTTTCATTGGCACCAAAGATAGTCTTGAGTAGAATCCGGATCCTATCTGGTCTGGAGGGACTATTTGGATGACTTTTTCTTAGCAGCTTTTCTATCTGTAGTGCTGCTTCTTCCCTTTGACTGAGTGGAACGTCTGGAAGATTTTTTGAAGGGACAGGACAAAGATCGAAGGGGATATGATAACCTCTGGTTATAATCCTCTGTACCCAGAAATCGATGGTGATGGTTAGCCAGGCAGAAGGGTACTACGACAAACGTCCCCCAACCACCTCCAGTGGAAAGGAGTTGGGCCGCTCTTCAGGAGCACTGGTAGGATTGACCAGGGAAAGAATCCCTAGAACCCTGGTTACACGGACCCCCTCTGCCCCAAAAGGAACATCTACCCTGTGAGTTTCCTCCTCTGCCTGTGGGGGAGAACTCTGCCTGTGCGCCACAGAAAGGACCCTGAGATTTCTTGAACCATATTCTTCCTACTCTTTTGGTTTCATGAGAAAGCACGTTGAGGGGAAGAATAACTGACACCTACGGCAGAAAGGGTCTTACCGTCCTGTTTACATCTGGCCAGTGTGCTTTTAACTTTGGGCCCAAACAACGAGGGCGCCTCAATGGGGGCATTAAGAAAGGAAGACTTAAAAGGTTTCACAAAGTTGCACAAGCGCATCCAGGCATGTCGTCTTAGGACTGCAGCTGAACCCGCTGCTCTAGCTGCTCCTTCTGATGCGTGAGATATCAGTCGTACAGAAGAGTTAGATATAGATTCAATGGTGGCCAGCTGAGAGGCCACTGTCACGGACCTCATCAGACATGGCACCAGCCAAGGTTTCAAAGAGCTCAGAGACCAGATCCCTTTGAAGCCTGGTAAAATGTGCCATATAATTTAGGGACCTGATAGCAAAGGTCGCTGAAGCAAAGGTGCGCTTCCCTATCCTGTCCAGGGCCTGGGACGCTTTGTTAGGCAGCTTTCTTCTTCTGCCAGATCCTTTTTTGTTGCGGCCGCCACCACCAAAGCATCCACAGGAAGACCTTTGGACCAATGGGGATCCGAAGCAGGAGGGGACAAGATCTTATCTGGCCTCCGGGGAATAGCTTTGACAGTATCAGGAGCCTTCCAAGCATGCTGCACGATGAGCCGGACAAGTTCATCGGCAGGTGGAGTAACCCAGGAAGTAGGGGGCTGGGCGCGAAAGGCCTGCAGGAAACACAGATTCCTCAGGTGTCGGATTAGAGGACTGCCAGTCACCTCTCTGTTTCAGGGTGTCGAGGATATCACCAAAGGATACCTCAGAGGGTGACCGAGGGGATCCTTCCCCCTCATCGAAATCTGTGTCTTCGGTGAGGGACTCCTCTGTTGGGTCCATGTGCTTCCTCTTACACTAACTTTTCCGGTGGACCTCCTCAGCAGAAGCTGGAGAAGACAGCGGAAAAGGGGATTCCTGAGGGAATATGTTCTGTGGCCCTCGCACCCGGTGTCTGCTAGGTGCAACTTGTGAAACCAGTGTAACAGAGGAGGACAGAGGTATAGACAGTCCGGTATCGCCAGCAGCAGCGAAAGCCTTCTCCATCAGTTGGAAGGTTGGTCCACCCAAAGAGGAGTGCATGTCTAGAACAGGGGTCACCCCTCCCCTAAGTGGCTCAGCCTGCCGACCCAAAGTCCCTGGATGGCTGTGGAGCAGCAAACTATGCGTGTCGCAACTGACATCCTGGGTCGTATCAAAACTTTACTGCCACGAAGGCAACTGTGGTTCGTTAGTGAGATCCATAAAGGGGACCGCAGAAGAGGAAGACTGGGCTATATCCATGGACTTCAAAGTCAATGAAGGAGGAGAATAAGAAGGGGTCTTTGGAGATGGGTGATCACCTCCCAAGGAAGGATAGTTCCTGAGGTGTGGAATACCTCTGACCAAGAGTACCTGGTCCACAACACGCAACACATCATGTTCGGAAAGGCTTCTAGTGGACCTCACGGAGACTGAGGGAGAAACAAGCCTGTCCACAGAAGAGGCAGACTCGGTGCCTATCACAGCTGACCGCACCGAAGACAACGGTGCTGAGAGAGACTGGACTACTGTTGTCTGCACCGAAGAAGTCATTGATGCCGAAGTCATGGTCTGCACAGACACAGGTACCGGTGCCAAAGCTGGAACCGACAAAACTGGAGTCAACAATAAAGGTGTCGGTTCCGAGGAAGATCTCGGAGCCGACGCAGTCAAGGTCTGTGCCGACTGAACGGTCGATGCCGATACAGTGGTAATGGTCTGAACCGAGGAGCCCCTCGGTGCAGATATATAGAAGGCTGCAGGAGAAGATGGAGCCGAAGGCGTCGGTGCCGAAGGACTAGGCACTGAAAGCACTGGGGCTGAGTGAGCTCCGGAGCCGAAACTTTAGCCTTTTTAGGTTTTGGCTGTCATGAGTCCCCAGCCGGGGACGAAGGCAAAGATTTAGCCTTAGTAGGCACATCCAACGTTTTCTTAAGGGCTCTAGGAGGGGTTGAGGCCTCCAACCCAGAAATAGCCTCTGAAAAGGGAGATTTTAGAAGTACATTCAGTAACAGCTTGTTTTTTCCTTTCCAACAAGGTTCTATTAGAAAAGTTCTCACAAATAGTACAGGGTGGATCAACAGACAAACGGGAAGCTCCCAAACAATAAACACACAGAGTGAGCATCAGAAGTAGGCAGTTTGTGTCCAAAATCAGAACACCGCTTAAACCCCGGACTACCTTTCTTATCTGCCATAACAGCAAATTAATTACAGAAAAGGTACCGGCAATGGTGCAAGAGAGTACCCGAAGGTATGAGAAAAAAGGGAAAAGATTACCAACGATGGTAGAGAGAAAATACCTCGCAGTAAAAATGGTAAAGAAAGAAGCAGAAAAACCTGAAGAAATTAACTCTAGATGCGATAGGGTAAGAGACAATAACATATGAACTTTCCTGACAGAAAAGTAATCTGTAAAACTATTAAACAACAATTGACTGTACTTGGCTCAAGAGAAGTAGCTTGACATGACCAAATGGCAACGCAGCAAATGAAATCTGAGGTAACAGGGACAGGGGGATTGTGGGTAAGAGTTTAGCTTGAGAGTTTGAAACGGACGCGAGCTTGGAAAATGGCCGGCTCAGTTCCGAGCTCGGAACAGATACCCATGCGTAAGGAATGAAAGAGGATTAACAATATCAGATCTAAAGATGTGTATCCCGTATCTGTCCATCATCCTAGAGTCTCTATTAGGAGGATGGACAGAGGAAGAGGTTTCTGACATCTCTTTCTTGGTGGCCACCACCACCACCATGGGATCAACAGGGACTCCCTTAGTGAGAAATGCCTTGTCTTGGTGGGGAGGTGATAAATTTATTAGGCCTCCGAGGGACCGGTTCCATGGAATTAGGAGACTCCCACACCCTTCGAGCGACCAAATCCATTAGTTCGAAGGGCAAAGTCACCCAGGAGGTGGAGGGTTGAGACCCAAAGGCCTTCAAGAGCACCGACTCATCCTCAGTAGGGCTAATGGGCTGCCAGTCACCCCTCTGCTTTAGGACTCCAGGATATCCACAAAGGAGATATCCTCAGAGGGGAACCGTGGGGACCCTTCTGATTCCGCCAAGTCGGTGTCTGATGTCAAAGATTCCGGAGGGGAATCTATATGCCTCCTCTTGCATAATCTCTTTCTGGGAACCTCATCAGTGGGGGCTTCTGGTGAAGTCTCAGTAGAGCAGGGGTCACCAAATGGGGGTACCTGAGGCTCTGGGTCTCAACGCTTGACAGGAACGCGAGATGTAGAGACAGAACTCGGCACTTTAGGGGAGGAAGAGGAGGGACCTGACGATGTGTGCGTCTTAGACGACATAACCCTCCTCATGGCATCGAAGGCACCGCTGCTTCAACCAGAGGAAGCCGCCGGTTCTGAGGAAGACTGCAGCCTCCCCAGTGCCGAGACAGCAGGCTCCGAAACCAGCGGATGGAGCCAAGCTCATCTGCGCCGAAGCCCCGAGAGGGAGGGTCGGAACCAACGCATCGGTTCGACCCCCCCCCAGAGCAGACGAGTGAGTGTCGGCTCAGAGACACTTCCAACAGAACTGAAGAAGTCAGGGTTTAAGGAGCCGAAGGCAGTGAGACAAGCCTCTGCTCCGAAGGTTCTACAATCATCAGATCCTACTCCTCCAGCTCCGAAGGCTCTGCTCGGCTCGGAGGAGTAGTCACAGCCAGTGGGACAGTCTCAGGCTTCGAACCCAGTTGGGATGAAGCCTATTGTAATTTAGCCAATGCCAGGTTCTCTAAAAGCCTCTGCAACACCCGCTCCACATAGACATTGGAAAGGGTCCTCGACGAATGGGTCGAAGGAACCGAAGTTGCCACGGATCAAAGGGTTGGAGATTTCAGAGTCTCTGAGACCGGTACCAAGACCGGGGACCGGCTCTGAAGCATCTGTGGGTGCACGGCTCCGAAGACTGCAGAGCCAGCGAACGCGCCCTCACAGAAGGACTAGGAGCTGATGACCTGGGCTCCGAGGGCACCTTCGAGGACTTGGAGGTCTGGTCAGCCTTATCCAGTGAATCTTGAAAGTCAGGCTTCAACAAGCCTCTATCTACCAACTTCCTTCGCCGTTCTAATAAGACCCTACTGCTGACGGAGTGGCAGACAGAGCAATCTTCTTGGAGGTGTACTAGCCCCAAACAAACACAATTAATGTGTCCATCTGTAAAGGACATCTTCTGCCCACAATTAAACTTCTTGAAGCCAGACCTCTGTTTTTCCTTATCTGCCATTTTTTAAACAAAGTGTCAGAGCCCTGATCAACTTTGATCACAACAAATGCTCAAAAAACAAAAGCAATCTGCACAAACCGAACAAAGCTATAGAGTCCATGCACAACCAGGGATAAGAAAAGTTCAGTGTTTCACACTATCATATATATATATATATATATATATATATATATATATATCTACACACATACACGTAAAGATAGCACACACATGTACACTAACTACTACTAGTTGAATTCAAAGAAATAGGGTAGTAATATTAAATGCAAACTTCAAACTGTTTTGATAAAAAAAAAATGGCCAAAGGCCTAGAGCAAACTGCTCCGTAAATAACGTGGAGTTATACTAACGAAAATAGAGGCTAACTGCCTAAAAACCTTACAAGAGCATACACTAAGCTAAATATCCAACTTTTTAGAAAAAAACACTTGTAAAAATTACGTGAAAGATAAAGAAATAAAGTCTACTGGCCCGAGCTCTCCGTAGACCTTACGATCAGTTGCAGTGGCAAACTAGATCTGGGGTAGGACGGAGAGCATCATGGGATGGGGGGGCTTGGCCCTCGAGCTATTCTGAGATCTTTAGCTAGTAAAGTGGCCGACTCAGAGCCGATCAACCCACGTGTAAGAATAAATGGCAAGACTGAACAACTTCACATATGATGTTTCTCTTTGCCTGCTGAATGAACAGGACCACCCTCATCTCCAAAATGCTTACGTGCAGACTGGCTGCCATCTGTGACCATACATTTTGGTCCATCTACCATAACAACGGCCCATAACAACTGGTAGTGGCATCTGTGATAAGGGCAATGACAGAGGTAGAAATTTAAAACAGGCTGTCCACAGTAATATTTGGAGTACACAGCCATCACTGGAAATTAATCTTTCAAGCCTTAAACTTTATATGATAAGACACAGGATCTGTTAACAGATACCACTGCACTTTGAGAGTCTACTGGAGGAACCTCACTCAGAATTTTGGGATGAGGGATCATGTAAACTGCAGCTGCCAAGAGCCGCCGCTCTGATTAAATGACAGTGAAGGAATAACCATGTCTAAAGGAAGACCTCCTTTGAAAGGGTGTGCCTAAGGTGTATCCTATAGATGTGTCTGTAACAGCTACACACAGGATTTTGTAGTGCTACTGCTATTCGCAAGGATGGGGGAAAAGTGCCAGTTGAGACTCTCAAACTGCAACTAGTCTGTCGTAAGTTGATGGGGCTATGAACCAGTCATCCAAGTATAGAAAAAAAATTTACTCCTTGCAACCTCTGGTTTGCTGCAACTATGAACAGGCACTCTGTAAACACCATGTAGACAGAGATGAAACTAAATGGGGAGGTCTTGAAAGGGCTGGCTCCTATCCAAAAATGAAGACAACGAAAATTATGTACTTACCATAATGAGATTTGTGCTGTCTCCATCTGGTTCAACCAATGGAACTTCGGATCAGACACTGGCTAATTTCATAGTCTTTAGCCCACTTGGCTCCACCCCCCCACCCCCCACCCCCGATCCTCCCTCGATTAATGGACATCTACCCTAAAGAATAGAATCTGAACCCAATGAGGATGCAGGTCTCCAGAAATAAGAAACAAATGACCTCCAATGTCCAGTCACCTCAGAGGATAAGACTCGTCATAACAACTGATGTGGGCAGGAAGGTTGAACTAGACAGACAACGTGGATCTGTTGCTATGGTAAGTACAAAAATTCCATATCCAATGTTGTCTGCTCCATCTGGCTTCAACCTGTGTGACAGAGTCTGCAGCCATGAACAATTCCTTGTTGGGAGGAACTAAGGAAGGATATTCTACAACACAGCAGAGCCAAAATAAGCCCTGGATCTAGACTGAATATCCAGCTTGTAATGTGAAACAAGTGTGGTGATCCAGCAATGCAGAAGCTGTACAACCATTACCCATAGGCACTCTAGAAAGTAGGCCATAAATTTAGCCACAGCTCTTGTTGAATGACAGTTAGGCCTGTGTGGAAGGGACTTGCCTTTCAAAAAATACGCAAAACAGCCACCTGAATAAAAGGTTACTTTGGAGAGAGGTGAGCCCAGGATGGATTTTGTAAAGGAAAAACAAATGGCTACATTTTCTGAAAGCTTTGGTACGAGCCAAATAAAATCTCAGTTGTCTATGCACATCCAAGCAGTGCAAAAGATATTCTCCTTTATTGGAGAAACTGGGAAAGAACACTGGAAGATGAATGAACTGTTACTGCTATTCACAGAAGCTACCTTTGGTATGAAGAAAGGCTTTGTATGAAGAGGCAACCTGTATTTATGAAACACTAAGGTTAAGCGTCAAGAGCCTGCAACTCCAAAACCCTCCTAACAGAAGTCATCACTAACAAAAAAAAAAAAAAAGTTTTCCAAGATAAAGGCTTCAAGTCAGAAATGACTGAATATTCAAATGGAGGGGCTGCAACAACTTGCAAAACAAAGGGCAAATCCCAAGGGGGCACAGGGTCCCATATTGGAGGACACAGCAAAAAGTATCTTTGAGAAATGCTTTGAAAACTTTGAGAGAAGCCACAGGCACATTATTCTTGCCAATATGAAAATGGCAATAGCCGCCAATGGTACTTTAACCATAAGAAAATTAAAACCTGACTGAAATAACTCTGCATGAAAATCCAAGACCAACTCCACAGGTGCAGAGATGGGATGCAGTCCTCTAGATTCTGCCCAAATGATGAACCTCTTGCATTCACTGGAATACACCTTCCTTAGTGGATCACGATGACAGAATGCTGAATTTCCCTGGGACGCACTTTTTACCAGAGACTGCTGAGAAGAAATCACCCATTACCAAATCATCATTGTCTCCTAGCAAAGCAGATAAGAATGTTTCCCCCCCATTTGTTGAGTTACCAGACAGACAATGTCCATCACACCACTGGGAAGGGTGTCCTGAAAGGCCTGAAATGCAAGGAGGACTAGTCATTTTATTAATGTGAATGTGGGCCTCTGCCAATGATTAGGACCCTTGAACTATCCTCCCTTCTAAATGACTTTCAATCCCATGAGGAAGGCCGTCCATAGTGACCATGGCTGACTGAGATGGAATCACAAACTGTCTCTGTTACCAGGGGAGACTGCAACCACTAATGAATTTGGTCAAAGAGTGTGTAAGAAATGAGGACTGAGTGGAATTGTAGTGGCCTCATGTGATACCAGACTAAAGGAACCAACATTATAAATGCTGCCATATGACCCAAAAGCTTCATAACTGCATGTTCTGGAGGCTTTGAAATTGCAAGCATTGACTGGACCTGAGCCTGAAGGCTTAAAACTCGAATTTGGAAGCATGGAAATTTGGGTGGTCATGTCTCACACGCAATGAACTCTAAAATTTGTACAGGCTGGAGGTTCAATTTTGGATAACTGACTGACACCCAAATTGTTGCACAGCTGCAGTAAGGAGTCCTTGACAATGACCAACAGTGCACTCTTAAGGGGGGGTGGTGAGAAGCCAATTGCCCATATATGGAAAAGGCTTGGAATCCCTGCAGCCAGATCCAGGCTGCGACCACTGTCATGCACTTGAACACCCAGGGGGGAGGGGGGGGTTGTGGTGATACTAAAACTCCTAATGACTGGCATCTAGCCAGAAGGGAAGAAACCTCCTGGAACGCTGGTCTATCCTGATGTGATAGTAAGTGTACCTGAGGTCTACCGAGCACATCCAATCATCCTTTCTCAGAAGTCGTAAGATAGACTGCACCATGACCATCTGGAACTTGGGCTTTTTGATGAACTGATTTTGTTTGCTTAACCCAAAATAGGTCTGGGTCCTTTGGAACTTCTAAAAAGGGAATTTAATAACCTCTGGATAGGATGCTCAACACCCATCCATCTGAAGTGATGGCCTTCCAAGCTTCTGGGTGGACAGCCAGAAGACTCCAGAGTGCCTGCAGAGAAGAGCAGTCGGGCAACCCTTCAGGGTTGCTGAAAAGGCAGACCAAAAAAAGCCACACAGAACCCCTGGTTGCCCCTGGGAGGCATCTATTATGGCTCCCTCTATCCTCAGGTGGAATCCTCTGAAGGAGCATCCTGGAAAAAGACTGCTGTGACTTTCTGAAGAGATGCTTACCGCCTTTCTGACACTTAGAAAAGGTCTTCGGGGGGATGGGGGTGTAGTAAGTTACTCCAATGGCAGACACGGTCTTCCCATCCAGTTCACTCGTCAGAGTACCTTTAACTTTTGGCCCAAACAAGGATACCCATCAAAAGGGGTATTGATAAAAGACACCTTGAAACAGTCAGCGAAGTTATATAAACACATCTAAGCAGCAGCTTGAGATGCTCCATCTGCCGCATTTGAGATAAGCCTAATGGAAACACTAAGCCTAATGGAAACACTGGAGATGGAAAGCAGGGTAGACAGCAGAGTCTTCTGTGCTTCTTGAGACTGCTGTGTATTGAGGATTCTTGACACTTCAGACACTACATCTCTTTGAAGTCTAGTCAAATGTGACAGTAATTATGAGCTCTCAGCGTAAAGGTTGCTGAGGCATATGAAGACTTCCTTAAAGTCTAAAAACCCTTTAACTCCCTCTGTTGGGGGGGGGGGGTGAACAGAGAAGCCTTCCTCAGAAATTTCTTTTGGGTGGCTGCTGCCATCACAACAGCTTCAACGACTGGACACTTTTTCCAGTGTGACCTGTCCTTGGGAGGAGCTTGAAACTTATCCATCTTCTTGGGGATAGGCTCCACCATGTCAGATTTCTTCCATGCCCTCTGGGACACCAGGTGTATAAGGGCATCTCGGGGGGGGGGGGGTACCACCCAAGGAGTTAATAAGCCTATACCGAAGGCCTTCAGACACACTGGAATGACTCCTCTGGAGAAGGGGCTTCAGTGGTCCATCTCTGTTCTGACAAAGCAACTACAATAAGTTGCTGAAAGAGGAGTCATCCTGCTGAGATTTAGGGGTGCCCTTCCTCTTCTAGATGTCAGTATCTTTGGTACAAGACTCCTCTGGTGAGCCAAGATGTTTACTCTTACACTTGATTCCTGAAAACTCTTGTTCTGAGGAGGATGGGGAAGAGCCAGGGATCCCATCCCCAGGGGCAGACTGGAGGCTCACTGATGTAGGCTGCTCAGGAGCAGACTGATAACTGGTCATAGGCACTGATGAAAAGGGGGAAGGGACACCAGCTTGAGAAATCCAACCCAAAGAAAAAGGTCAGAGCAGAAGACAGCCAAAGTTGTTGGATCCAACCCAGTGTGTGGAAATTCAGCCAGCCCCCAAAGACCTCGGATCCGAAGGGGCCAAGGGAGGAAGCCAAGTTGAAGCCAAAGGTCCCAGACCACATCCTTAAGGAATAAGGGCTAATTTCATCAGTGTCTTCAAAAAAGATCTAATCAGCTGCACCATTTCAGAAGTTTTAATACTGCTCACTGACCTCAGTGACTGGGCAGATGATGTCACCAAGTGGGGTTTAGAAGGTCTGTTAGAAGAAGACCCCATATGATGGATCAGAGTTGGAGAGACTCAGAACCAGGATGAGGAAGATCTGGCTACTGCTCCTATGGGGTGGGCAGTGAAAAGGTGTTGAAGGACCTGACTGATGGGGCCCCTTTGACCAAGAAGGGACTTGGGGAAACTTGGAGCGAGACAGGGAGCCTTGCTAAACTTCGGCATTGATGGGAATTAGCTCGGAGAAGTGGGGGTCGATATCAGCTCCAGGTAAGCCGGTGGACCCGAAAGTCTTGGGACCAGTCTATCTTGTAGAAAAGCTAAGTAAGGACTATACCATGTCTATCAAGAAAGGTTGTTTGCACAGGAGAGAGGGCCTCTTGCAATCCCTTTTGGAAGATCTGGAGTCCTGCTGTCAGGGCTTCTCAGACTCAGTCTTCGGAGCCCAAGGAGAAGCCATCTCAGAACCAGAGAGAGGGAGAGGGAGAACCAGAAGGGAGAAGCCCTTAAGAGGACCAGCTTGGACCTATGCTTGTTCAAACACAGCATCCCATGATGAGCTGCGCCGCTCCCAAACAGCACACTCACTTAAGGTGTGCATCTTGGGATGGCAGCTTGTGTCCAAAGGCCACTTACTTTTTAAAACCTTTGTCCATAACTACATACAGTAAACAACCACCACAACAGCAAAACACACCACATCACAATCTAACTACATCTAAAGATAGGAATAATGAGGGAGACCAAAAGGGTGGGAAGATCAAGGGAAAGAAATAAAAACTACCTACATAGCAACCTGGCCATCTAAGAATGACCAAAACTGCATCCAAAACACAAGAAGGGAAGGGTAATAGCAAAATCTCACCACTACATTAAGGTTAAAAAGGAAAATCTGAGAACACTAAGCGGAGCCAAGACTGAGCTGCTGACCTGAATAGTGGCAAACTAGATCTGAGGATTACAGGGTTGAGTGGGGGGGTTATGGGTAGGGAAGGTGGAGCTAAGTGCACTAAAGACTTTGAAATTGACTGGTGTTGGATCCAAAGTCCCATAGGCTGGAGCCAGGTGAAGCAGACATCAGATCCTGGACTTCTCTATAACCTTATCTAGGCAGGCCTCTTGGAATTTTAAAGGATATATCCAGTCTTTATCTTGTAGAAAAGCTAAGTAAGGATTATACCATGTCTATCAAGAAAGGTTGTTTGGAGAATAAACTCACTTTTGCTTAAGTCCAAAATTGGACTAAAGTCCTTTATCCTTTTTGGAACTACAGAATATCTGGAGTAATAAAGTCCTCTCTACTTGTGTAAAACCACTTGAACACTTTTACTGATGATACCTCTTTTCTTGATGCACTCTACTAACAGGGCGGGATCTCTGGCAATGGGAAAAACTGAGGAAGGAAAGGTGTGTGGAAGACAACTGTGAATGATCTGGATATTACCAGCCAAACCTATTTGTCATAATGCACTGAAACACAAAACGCTGACTACCACAGATGTCCAGAATGATGCTTCCAAAGCAAGATATAATAAACTTTTATTGAATAAACGGTAATTTTTCACCCATTGTATATGGGCTTCATCAGAACAACTAACTTACAACAAACTATCATTTAAATAGACAATTTGGCGCCAAATGCCATTTTTTTAAAAAATAAACTACTTAAAGGAGCCTTCTTTCAAAATTACACTTTTTGTCAGTAGCACATTATACAACATATCAAAGAATCAATAATTGTAGTGGTGCAAACACTACTGTTTGATATAAAACTGATTCAGGTTATATTGCTTTCATATTAGCACAATATAATATACTTGTGACAACGTATAAGAAATGTATTAAAAATGTTGTTAAAAATATGACAATACTTTAAAAACAGTCACAATCATGTCTGGTAGCCACTCCAAAACATTCCCCTTAAGGGTGGTTATCGACACATGGCTCAAACATCTGTATGGTAAAATCCCGCATATGGTAAAAGATTCATGGGAATTTTTAGCAAATCGTCAGGTGCATTTGTGGAAACAAGATCTTGTGTTTGTTACGATAGACGTCATTCACCTCTTTTCATGTATTCACAAGCAAGAAGGTATGGAATCATTTTGTAAAAGTATTAGAAAATATGAAAATCTAGATTGGGACAAGATACGTTTGATTCTAGACTGCATGTCTCTGGTACTTGAGCACAACTACATTTACTATGAGGGCGAACATTATCGTCAAACCAGGAGGGTAGCGATGGGGGCATCCTGTGCCCCATCTTTGCCAACCTGGTTATGCTTGATTGGGAAGAATCCAATGTTTTCAACAGTGAATATTTTTCAGCATGTGAAATATTATTCTAGATTTTTAGATGATATATACATTCTTTGGGATGGTAGTTCCGATTGTTTAGACACTTTCTTACATTATTTGAATCACAGTAGTGAGTTTTTTAGATTTACACATTCTAGTAATAGGGAAGAGTTTTTTAGATTTACACATTCTAGTAATAGGGAAGGAATAGCATACTTGGACATTTATATTTTCAAAGGAAATGAGGGTTTCCACTCCCGTATTCACAGAAAAAAAAAACTTTCAAATGGGTATTTGGAATACACGAGAAATCATCCTAGAAAACGGTTATACAAAATATACAAGGGTCAATGTATCAGAGCAGCCCGCATGACATCAGTCTATACTGACATGGTGAAAGAATTGAACTTCATAACTAGCCTTTTTCAGGAGAGGGCATATAGTGATAAGATGATGACAAATGTTAGATCTTATATTATTGATGAATGGGGTAAAACATATTCACCCGTACTGGGTATTAAACAAAGGGTGAACAGAGACGAAAGTTTATACAGATCTGGACGCATCAAGGGGGAGACTTATCAACAGGACCCATCAAGGAGGAGACTTATCAACGGGCTTGTATTTTGGAGTATGGGACCTCATGTTAACAAAATTAAGAATATTTTGACTAAGAATTGGAATGTGCTGCTCATCGATCATGATATCACAGATACAGTAGGAAGTAGACCAATGTTTGTGTATAAAATGGGTAACAATTTGAAGATGTATTTAGAACACAAAATTGAGGGTAGGCCCCAGGATGTTGTAACTCACAAAGAAATGTGGAAGATGTAATCAATGTGTATATATCATGGAGGACCAAGTAACATTAGATAACGTCAATAAAACACACTTTAGATTTAGACAGGGTAACTGCAACTCTAAGTATGTGGTTTACATGGCCAAGTGTATAGTATGCACAGGATACTATATAGGGAAAACTGAAAGAATTTTTTTAAAAACATATTTATGATCACATCTATAGTATTAGTAAGAAAGATGTGAATAATGCCCTATATAGGCACACTGAAAAGTGTGGAAACACACACAAGTTCAAGTTTGCAATCCTAGAGAATGTCAAATTTGATCCTGGGGGGGGGGCATCAAGGCCACACTTGGGTATAAGGAAGTTTGGTGGCAATTGTACACAGATGCTTCAACGTTACCAGGTCTTAATGACCATATACCCATCAAACCTAATGTGTAAGGGACCATAGTTATTAGGTTGACCTAGTCCCAAATAGGATCATTTTATAGTCTCAGCTGCTGGTATTTTAGTAATTTTTTAGCATTTTTTTATATAATGTTTTACATATTTCTGATATATATATTTTCATACATATCCATTATACATTTCCAATACATTATATGATATTATCAATACTGAAACATATATGTTCAGCAGTATGATCATGACTGTTTTTAAAGTATTGTCATATTTTTAACAACATTTTTTAATACATTTCTTATACGTTATCACAAGTATATTATATTGTGCTAATATGAAAGCAATATAACCTGAATCAGTTTTATATCAAACAGTAGTGTTTGCACCACTACAGTTATTGATTCTTTGATATGTTGTACAATGTGCTACTGATAAAAGTGTAATTTTGAAAGAAGGCTCCTTTAAGTAGTTTTTAAAAAAAATGGCATTTGGCGACAAATTGTCTATTTAAATGATAGTTTGTTGTAAGTTAGTTGTTCTGATGAAGCCCATATACAATGGGTGAAAGCGATCAACTTTTTAATTACCGTTTATTCAATAAAAGTTAGTTATATCTTGTTTTGGAAGCATTCTGGGCATCTGTGGCAGTCAGCATTTTGTATTTCAGTGCAGTATTTTATTTTTGTTGACAAACGCTTCCTTAATTCATTTATTTGTCATAACGGTCATCCATGAATCCAAGTATGATAAGTTAGAAGGCAGGGCTTTAAGGATTAGACAACCCATTCTCCCACCAGAATTCAACGGAATCTCAGCAGTTGCCTATTGCTCTTGCCTCTTGGATGGTGACCATTTTGGAAGTTTCTATGGCATCACTGGTTCCTTCCACATTGTCAATTCCATTCTTGTTGTTAAACTAGTACCGTAAACTGATGTGGCATCTTTTGAGTCCTTCAACGAGTGCTGAGGAGTTTGGAACTTAATGCCAAGACCATATTCTCTCACTTTTCCTTACCTTTTGGTCCAAAAAGGTTGGATTAATGAGGAAAAACATTTTACAACCTTAAGCAAAAACTATGAGGTACAGCCAAGCATCACAGTGAAGAGTACGCAGAGTTGTGCTCCAACTGTCTAGTGAGGTTTGAGAAACCTAACACAGCTGACATCTTTGACTACAACTTAGCCTTGAACTCTCCCTTCAGGTATCTTTTCCAGTGCCTGCGTTATCTTATCAGTCAGCTCCAAATGAAAGCCTAACGTGATACAGTTTACCAGCCTCAAAGGGAATGTGGACGATGTGTTAAACACTTCCTATTAATCTTGTCCATCACTCTGTAGTCTTTATGAGGAGAATAGAGAGAAGGACTCTGCAGAGTATGAACCAAAGGTTCCCACAATAATGCAGTCTGGCTTGGCAGTCTCAACCAAGCAAATCCCATCTTTACAGGGCTGGAATATTTTGTATGACCTCTTCAGATAAGGCAGCATACAGCTGAAATCGTCTCATGTTGTTCTGAATACAAGACACCGGCCTGTCTACTTGGGAGGTAATCACATCAGCTCGGAGTCTGACAGGCTTCTTGCAGGACCATCTTGAGGAAGGCAGTACAGTTTGAAGGCTATTCTGCCCTCTGCTTCTTCATTTTGGCATGTCCTTGATCTTGGGGTCTTCTAGGGCCATGGTAAGGAATCACTGCTGTCTTTACATTTGTATATGGGGTGAAGGCTCCCAGTGGGGAATCCAGACATCTCCTCTTGCACCTGTGCTTCTTACTTGACCTTGTAAGCAATTTGTCTGAGGACCAGAAAAATGCTTGAACCAGTTCACATATGTATGATGGATGACTGCACCTCATCCCTCTATCCAGCTATCAAGAAGGATAGAAGGCTGTAGAAAAAAGAAAGAAAAGATGTCTCCACTCAACCACAGGTACAGACACTAAGGGCAGCTAATGCAGAATTGCGTGCACTGCTGATGTCAACACTGACTTGGATAGCATGCTTAAGGCCAAGGGTGTTCACCTCAAATGTAAAAAGCTGAAGCCTATCAAGACAGATGCTGATGGGGAGAATAAGGATACCAAGCCTGACTTTGAAAGCTTGACCTCTGACTATGAAATTCACTGGATCCATTGAGCCAGACCTAGAGTTTTAAGCCAAACACTTAAAGGCCAACCCAGCAGAGATCTGAAAATAAGTCTTCAGGAACACTGCTCTGTGAGATTACACTAAGACCATATTTCTTAGATAATCAGCACCCAAGCAAGCCTGCTGTAAACCCTTGTATTACTCTGTTATTGTGGTTTGTGCACAGAGAACTGCTACAACATTGTCTTAAACATTATTGTTTCTTTTGAATCGGACCCTAGTAAACCTACTTTAAGGCCCCAAGTACAGCTGCCCTTGTAATTATTGGAGTAAGCATCTGAAACCACAGATGAGCACTTTCCTCTTGTCTTTGCAGCCAGATGGAAATGTGCCTCCTGAGACAATGCAGTAAGTGTCTCATGTTTACTGACAACCACCCAGTTCTTAAGCAATCAGATACAGTATGTGAGAGATAATTAAACATGATCGCTGGAGGCAAAGCTCACAAAATAAAGCCACTACAATTGCCAAACAGACCGTCAGAAATGCATAGTACCACATTCGACCTACCTCTAACACTAAAGACCAAACACTTAACTCACATATGCTGAAGCTCTAAAAAGTAAATTTATTTGACATTTGTTGACTGAGCTTGTGCCCTTTTTCAACGGAGGCCTGGGGAGAAAAGCTCCACAGTACAAAGTATACAATAGAAAATTTCACAATACAAATTAAGCAAGTAATACATTCACAATACAGGCTATTCAAGTAACAAGAAAATAAGCAAGTAATAAATTCACAGCACAGGTTATGCAAATAAAATTATAATACACACAAATAAACGTTAACATAAAATAGAGTCCAACAGGTGAGCAATGCTGTACAAGAAAGGGGTAATTTGGCAAATGATGCAATTCTAACAGCAGGTGAGTATTGAGAGCAGGAAATGCAGGAAAGTTCCTAGTATTGGTCTGGAAAGGTCATTTTAGCAATAAGTTTGGTGAGTTACAGTGTGATGGAAAATGAGAGTAGGGGGTGGAGTAAAGAAAGGTGGTAGTGTCAGCCATCAGGGGCAAGAAATTAGGATGGAAAGAGAAAGGTAGATGATAGCCAAAGTAAAGTACAGGAAGTTAGAAAAGATAGAAAAACAATGTAGGAGAGGAAGAAGTAGGAAGGGGAGTGAGGGAGGGAGGGAGGGAGGGAGAGGAATGAAGTAGCAAAGAGGAAGATTTCAGGTGAGATGATTGCAGTGACATCTCCAGGCGCTGTTAAGCTAATTTCTAAGAGTTGTCTTGAAGTCTTGCGAATTGGTAATTTTTCTAGGGGTCATGGAAGCTTATTCCATGAAAGAGTAGGAAGGTAGCCATAAAAGTAATGTTCTAAAGATTTTTTAAGTTTATGACTCTGTAGGAGAATTTATTCTGAGCTTCTGAGAGAGCAAAATGCGTTACAAAGGAAGACAAGGGAGGAAATGCTATGGCAGGAGGAGGGCTTGTTTAAGATGATATGGATGATAAGTTTGGAATATAAGAGTTGGTTAGGAAACTCCAACCAGCTTAGTGTATGGAGTGCGAGACAGTGGTGAGATTTTGGTGGTAGGCTAGCTGCGAATCTGGCAACTTTGTTGTATGTGGTTTCAAGATTGGATTTTAGAGAGGCGTGAGGACCTGAGAACAGCAGAAGGGGTTAGGGAGAAGATAAGCCTGGGTTAGTGAGATTTTGGAGTTGGGGGTAAAGAACTTTTTGTTTAAGCTTTGGGCAAGTTTTCTTTATACACTGGTGTACGTGGAAGTCGAATTTAAGTTGGTCATCAATAGTTATACCAAGGAGCTTCGTGTGGGGTTCAGATAAGACAGTAGTGTTGTTAAGCGAGGAGATGATGAAAGAGGATTGAAGATGATAGAGATATTTGGGTAGGAAAGGGAGTTTTGCCTTTTTAGTATTTATAATAAGCTGGTTGTTAGTAAGCCAAGTTACAGTAACATTGGAGGAGGTTTGTGTTAGTGTGAGCAGGTCAGAGGAGTTGTCAGCAATGGTGATGGCAGTGGAGTTACCTGTGGACTGAATGAGTGATGACTGACGGCAGGATGTGTGGAGTTCATTATTACAAATGTTGAAAAGAAGGGGACTGAAAAATTGAACCTTATGGAACTCCCATTTTTATAGGGAGGAAGGGAGAAAGAGCAGAGAGCCATCTGACGGCTTGCTGTCTGTTAGTGAGGTAGCTGGAAAACCAAGAGATAGTAGTACGGGAGAGGCTGAGTTGAAAGTTTGGAGAAAAGGATGGAGTGGGAGACCGTGTCAAAGGCTTTTGATAGATCTAAGAAAAGGGAGAAGACAGTTTATTGTCTCTGGCTAGAGAGATGGAGTTAGTAAAGGAAATGATAGCAGTAGTGGTGCTGTGGTAGGGGAGGAGATCCCGTGCGGGGTAGGCGTGATAAGGTTTTATTGAGAGAGATAAGACATGACATGCTTATGTGCAGTGTTCAAGAATTTTGGAGAGGGGAGAGAGTATGGCAATTGGGTGATAATTAGAAAGTTCTACTGAGTTTCCATCATTGTGGATAGGTATGGTGTGGAATTTCTTCGAGAGAGTTGGGACAGTGGATTCACCGATTGCGGTTAACAAGTACAGAGACTGGGTATGCTATTTAGTTGAGGGCAGTGTTTAGGAAGAGAGATGGCAAGTTAGCAGATGGAGAAGTTTGCGAAGACTATTTTTAACCTAGTTGGTAGGTATGGGATTTATGGAGAGTTTTGTAGTTGGAGGTGGCTGGAGGTGAGGGATTGTTTGGGATGGATGCTGACATGAGTTTGCCGATGGTATCTATGAAGCAGGTATCAAAGATGGAGGCAGTTTCCTGGAGTGAATTATTTGGGCAGGGGTTTGGTGTTGAGGGGTTTCTGGGGTGGAGAATTTGGTTGACGGTGTTCCAGGATTTTTTGTGATTTTTAGGTTATGAGGACAGGAGTGAGTGGTAGAAGTTTTTTCTGTCAATGTTTATGTGTTTTTTTGGCCAGGTTACAGAGTTCCCTATATTTTTGGAGGTGTAGGTGTGATTTTTGTCTTTAACCAGAGTTTCCATGTGACGTCTCTGTTTTGGATGATGGATAGGGTTGAGCTGGTGAGCCAGGGTTAGGAATGTGATTTGACTAACGGTCCTGGGGGGCCAAGGAGTTTAGACTGTTTAGGAAAAGAGTTGAATTGATGGACTGCATTACCAAGAGAGAAGTGATAGAGGAAGATCCAATTAATGACAGAAAGGTAGTTGTTGTAAGTCTCAGGGTTGAAGTTGGTTAGTTTACGGCATTCCTTGAACTTATGAGGATGATGCAGGTGGGGGGAGAAAGTACAGTTTTGTACCTACCATAAATGTAGATGTTCGAGTGTTCACACTGCTGCAGTCATCACACTTGGGTTATCCTGCAGTCAGGCGGTCCCGCAGTCGGCCAGAGTTCCAAAGTCTTGGTCCGGCGTTGGTTGCTGTCGCTTCTTCTCTGATGTCAGTGAGCCAGGGGTATATAAGAGGCATCCGACGCCATTTTCTTCAGTTTTTCTTGCCCCAGATGTCAGGTGCCCCCCCCCCAGTAGGTGGGCAATACATATTGCCAATAAAACATGTAAAGAAAATACAAAGAATACCTTCAGTTACAAGCAAATACACCACAAAGGTTGTATCAGATAGAAAGATATAGAAAAGTTCAGCTAGTTCAGAGGGGATGGAGGGAGGGTAACCTGGACTGCAGCAGTGTGAACACTCAAACATCTACATTTATGGTAGGTACAAAACTGTACTATTGTTCATCGTGTTACACTGCTGCAGTCATCACACTTGGGTTGAATCCCAAAGCTAAGGATGGGTGGTAGAGTTAAACAGGGTTTGGAGACGCTAGTAGGCCCTGCAGAACTGCAGTGGCAAAGCCAGCTCTAGTCTTAGAGTAAAGAGGTAAGTGATAGTGTTTGGTGAAGGTGTGCACAGAACTCCAAGTTGCAGCTTCCAAAATATCCTTGGTTGGTACCCCCCTGAGAAAGGCTGTTGATGTAGCTGTAGCCCTGATGGAGTGGGAACTAATGCTAGCAGGTATCGGTTTCCCATGATGTGTGTAGCAGAAATGTATACAATGTCCTATCCATTTTGAAATGGTCTGTTTTGAGATAGCTTTTCCTTGTGATCCTGCAGCATAGGATACAAAGAGCTGGTCAGATTTTCTGAAAGCCTTAGTTTTATCCAAGTAGTAACGTAATTGCCTGTGAATGTCCAAATAGTGCAGGAGTCTTTCTCCTTTGTTCTGGGGGTTTGGGAAAAAGGTGGGTAAATGAATGGTTTGGTTTAGAGCCACACTGGATACCACCTTTGGCATAAAGGAAGGGTTAGTTCGTAGAGCGACTCTGTCTTGATAAAAAAATGAAGAAAGGCTCCACTGCCATTAGGGCCTGTAGCTCTGAGACTCTTCGAGCTGAAGTTATTGCTAGTAGCAGGGCAGTTTTCCATGATAGAAACTTTAAATCAGCTGAAATAGCTGGTTCAAAGGGCGGCAGTTTAAGCTTTTCCAGAACAAAGTTGAGATTCCAAGTTGGTGTTGGTGCTCTCCTGGGCAGTCTTATGTTCTTAGCCCCTCTGAGGTACTGTCTTAGGAGTGGATGTGAAAATAAAAGAGGATCCGTGTTGTAGTGAGCTGAAATCGCTGAGGCGTGGATCTTAAAAGATGAAAAAGAAAGTCCTTTGGGCAACAACTCAGTTAAATATTGTAGAATCTGAGGAATGTTTGGAGCAAGGGGATTTTGGCCTTTAGCCTGGTTCCAGGCGCAAAATCTTTTCCATTTGTCTGAATAGGCTTTCCTGGTGCTGGTCTTCCTGGCCTCCAAATGACATCCATAACAGCTTTAGATAGATGTGTTGGCTGGTTGTTTAGGTAATTTGCCATGCAGCCAGATTTAAAGTCTTGAGCTGGCTGTGTAGAATCTGATTGTTTTGTTGAGTGAGCAAGTGAGGAATTTGGGGTAAAATCCATGGTGGGCCATGTTCCTTAGTATTGGACACCAGTACTGGCGTGGCCAGTCTGGAGCAATGAGTATCATTTGTGGCCTGTCTAATCTGACTTTCAGCAGCACCTTTGCTAGAAGAGGCAGTGGAGGAAAGGCATACACTGTTAATGTTTTCCAACTGAATGAGAGGGCATCCACTTTCCAAGCTAGTGGGTGGAATGTCCTTGTGCAAAATTTTCGAAGTTGGTAGTTTTGGGGGTTGGCAAACAGTTCTATGTCTGGGCATCTCCATTTTTGAGTTATCATTGCAAATACTTGTGGATCTAGTTTCCACTCGTGGAGATCCATGATGTTTCTGCTTAGGTCGTCTGCCAATGTGTTTTTCTTTCCTGGCAGGAACTGTGCTTGTAGTTGAACTTGCTAAGTCAGTGCTGTGTTCCACAAGGTCATTGCTTGCCTGCATAAGGGGTAGGAGTGTGTGCCCCCTTGCTTGTTTATGTATCACGTTACTGTGGTATTGTCCGTCTTTATTAGGAGTTGTCCTGGATGTAAGAGGTCCTTGAAAGCTGTTAGGGCATTCTGTACAGCTAGCATTTCTTTTTGATTGATATGCAGATGCCGTTGATCTGTATCCCACTTGCCCTGAATGCACTGTCCTGCCATGTGTGCTCCACAGGCATAGTCCAATGCATCTGTTATAGTTTGCCTGGCTGTGGGTAAGGTAAAAGGCTGACCCTTGTTGAGGTGACATGCCTGTGCCCACCCTAGAAACTCCTGTTGAAGGCAGGGAATGAATGGTATCATTGTTTCCAAGCTGTGGCTGTGCTGAGTCCATACGCTTTTCAGGTACCATTGTAATTTCCTCATATGCAGTTTTGCAAATGGTATTAGGAGTATCCCAAGGCCTGCAGAATTTTTCTTGCAGGGAGTTGGGACTTTGTTGCCATCATTTTGAAGTATTGAGTCAGCTGTTGTTGCTTGTCTGGCGTGAGATAAGCCATCTGGGCTGTTGTATTCAAGCTGGCACCCAGGAATATTATGTTCTGTGAGGGCACTAGTTTTGATTTCTTTTCATTTACTGTGTACCCTAGGCAACTTAAAAGGTGTTTGACAAACGCCAGATGCTTTAAAAGAATGTCCTTGCTTTCTGATTGAATAAGGCAGTCGTCCAGGTATGGGTATATTTGAATTCCTCTTTGTCTGCAGTATGCAATTACTGGTGCCAGGCATTTTGTGAAGACCCTGGGTGCAGTAGATAAGCCAAAGGGCAGTGCAGAGAATTGATAATGGGTTGGACCTGCAATAAAAAGGAGGTATCTTCTGCAATTTTGTCTGATAGGGACATGCAGGTATGCCTCCTTGAGATCCAACATTACTAGCCAAGCCTTCTTGCCCAGCATGTGAAGAAGCTGCTGTAGTGTTAGCATCTTGAATTTGGGTACTTGCAGAAAAGTGTTTAGAATTGAAAGGTCCAGAATGGGTCTCCAGGCTTTGTCCTTTCTGGGGACTAGAAAGAGTCTTGAGTAAAATCCTTGTCCTTGCTCCTGTGTAGGTACCTGTTGAATGGCTCTCATGTCCATGAGAGCTGTAATTTGTTTTTGTGCCTCCGCCCATTGATTTGGTGGCAGGTTTGGCATTCCTTTTATCCTTGGCAAGGTGTGAAAGTGGAATCTGTATCCTTGTGAGATAATGTTTAGGACCCATTGGTCTTCTGTGATGATGTGCCAGTTGTCTGCAAAAAGTGCTAATTTTCCTCCCAAGGGAGCTGCCAAGAGAGATTTGCTTGGCAGTCTGAGGGTTAAGTCATTGTGTTTGTTTTCTGTTAGCTTGGGGCCTGTCTTCTCCTCCTTTCTGGGTAGCGGCACCCCATTGGCGAGGTTTGTAAGGGCCTTGTGACTGATCTCTGCCCCTTGGGCGTCTGTATTTGCCCCTCTGTGGTCTGTCAGAAGCTGGAAAGGACCAGTTTTTTGTTGGCCAATTTCTGCTGCAACGAGGGGGTTGAACCTGTAAAAAATCCTTGACCGTCTGCATAAATTTTGCCTTATCCTCCATTTTCTTTAAAACCTCTTCTGCTTTTACACCAAATAAAACATCCTGCTGTAAAGGTGCATCCAATAGCTTTGCTTTAACATGATCAGGCAGGGTTTGTTCTTTTAACCAAGCATGTCTATGTATGACAGACCCAGTCACTGCTGCTCTACAGGAAGCTTCCAATGAATCAAATCCACATTGTAAAGTATGTTTGCCCACCTGTTCAGCTGCATGCAACAAATCCTGCATTTCCTTGAAATCAGTCTGCTCTGAATGTGTTAATTTTTTGTTTTAACTGAGACATCAGGAATTGCTGATATTTCAGCATGTGAAACTGGCAATTTAAGGCCCTCATAGCTAGAGTAACTGAGGTGTATACTTCCTTTCTCCATCTATCTAGTGCTCTGGAATCCCTTTCAGAGGGTACAGGATTTTTAGCAATAGAGGCCTTAACCCCTTTGGGACCCTGGGAAATGGTTTCTGGGTCAGCAACAAGGCTTTTATATAGGAATTTGTGCGAGTCAGGGACTCTGTAGTATCTGTCTGGTTTGGCTGGAGCAGGAGGTAGAGAGACTGGGTTAAGACTAGATTCTAAGTAATCATCCTCCACAATGTCTAACATGGGAGGGATAGCAAGTGGTCTGTGCTGGGGTAGTAAAAGGAACTCTCGGAGCCTTTTCTTAGAATCAGAGTAATCCTGGCCTTCCCAGTGGAAATGTTCCCTCATGGTATGTAAAGTTTCCCCAAAGGAGTAGTCTTCTGGGGGAGATGCTGAGGGAATAGACTCTTCAGCATCAGAATCTTCATAAGGGGGAAAAGTGTATTCCTGTTCCTCAGAAGAATCTGAGGAAATTGAAACCTGGTCAGAGGAAGCATAATCCTCCTCTTGTCTTGGCCATTTATCAGGAGGGGGATGGGAAAGTACAGTTGTGTACACTTACCATAAATGTAGATGTTAGAGTGTCTTCACTGTTGCAGTCATGACTGTAGGGTTCTCCCTTGCCAGCAGGCAGTCCTCGGTCGGCCAGAATCCCAAAGTCTGGGTCCAGCGTCGGCTGCTCAGCCATGCTCCCTGACGTCAGAGCGCCAGGAGTACAAAGCTGACAGCCAACGCCATGTTTTCCAGTTTTTCTTGCCCCAGATGTCAGGTGTTCCAAAATGAGTAAGATCCCATACCCTCTTTGCAAATACACCTCAAAAGAAGGGTGAAGAAGGGAACCACACAAAAGAAATAATAACAGGGGACAGGAGGGAGGGTAACCCAGACTGCAACAGTGAAGACACTCGAACATCTACATTTATGGTAAGTGTACACAACTGTACTATGTTCATCGTGTTTCACTGTTGCAGTCGTAACTGTAGGGTTGAATCCCAAAGCAGAATAAAAGGGAGGTGGTCATAAAGTAGAGGGGGCGGCTAAAAGGCCCTGCAAGACAGCAGAAGCAAAGACTACCCTAGACTTAGAGTAGAGAGGTAGATTGTAGTGCTTGGAAAAAGTATGCACTGAACTCCAAGTAGCAGCTTCCAAAATGTCTTTGGTAGGAACTCCCCTGAGGAAGGCAGCTGAAGTGGCAGCAGCTCTGGTAGAGTGAGTCCTTATACTCCCTGGGATTTGCTTTCCACGGTGTGAATAGCAAAATCTGATTCCATGAGCAATCCATTTAGAAATAGTCTGTTTTGAAATGGCTTTACCTTGGGAACTTGAAGCATAAGCAACAATTGCTCTGATTTCCTAATGTCCTTGGTTCTGTCCAGGTAAAAACTTAGTTGTCTGTGTACATCCAAGGAATGCAAGATCCTTTCCCCTTTATTTTGAGGACTGGGGAAAAAAGTTGGCAAGTGAATAGTTTGATTTAAAGCCACTTTGGAAGCCACCTCAGGCATGAAAGTAGGATTAGTCCTCAAAGACACCCTGTCTTGATGAAAAATAATATAAGGTTCCAATGCCATGAGAGCTTGCAACTCCGAAACTCTCCTGGCAGAGGTAAGAGCTAACAGGATGGCTGTCTTCCAAGATAAAAACTTGATGTCAGATGTGGCAGGAGGCTCAAAAGGAGATAAGGTGAGTTTTTCCAAAACATAGTTGAGATCCCAAGCAGGAATGGGTGGAGATCTAGGGGGCCTTAAGTTCTTAGCTCCTCTGAGAAACTGTCTCATGAGCTGATGGGAAAAGATTGGAGGGTCTGTATTATAATGAGCAGAAATAGCAGAGGCATGGATCTTTATGGAAGAGAAAGAGAGACCCTTATGTAAGAGGTCCATCAGGTAAAGTAAAATCAAAGGAATGTTAGGAATAAGAGGATCTGAATCCTGAGCCTGCATCCAGGAGCAAAATCTTTTCCATTTTCCTGCATAAGATTTTCTAGTGCTAGGACGTCTGGCTTCTAAAATGACATCCATAACCTGCTTGGGTAGAAGAAAATGAATCAAAGACCCTGGATTAACCAGGCCGCCAGGCTGAGAGTTTGGACATGGGAGTGCAGAACCTGACCCTGGTGTTGGGACAGAAGGTTCGGAATCTGTGGTAATATCCAAGGGGGCTCCAGACAAAGGTTTTTCAGTGTTGGGTACCAAAACTGTCGAGGCCAATTTGGGGCCAGCAAAATTATCATCTTGGGCTTGTCCTGTTTGATCTTTAATAACACCCGTGGAAGAAGAGGTAGTGGCGGGAAGGCATACCCTGAGAGGTTTCTCCAACTGAAAGATAGTGCATCCACTTTCCAAGCTAGTTCGTGGAATGTCCTGGTGCAAAAAAAATCTGTAGTTGATGATTGAAGTGGGATGCAAAGATGTCTATGTGAGGACATCCCCAGACTGCTGTAATCATCCTGAATATTTCGGTATCCAGCATCCATTTGTGTGGGTCCGACAGGTTTCTGCTCAGACTGTCTGCCAGGAAGTTTTTCTTCCCTGGTAGAAACTGAGCTTGAAGGTCCAGTTTGCAAGCTAGAGCTGTGTTCCATAGATTCATGGCTAGTCTGCAAAGGGGGTAGGAATGAGATCCCC
The DNA here is from genome assembly GCF_019279795.1 of Protopterus annectens. Lineage (NCBI taxonomy): Eukaryota > Metazoa > Chordata > Ceratodontiformes > Protopteridae > Protopterus > Protopterus annectens. The sequence continues at coordinate 1,172,106,087 of NC_056725.1, read as the reverse complement.
CTTGCTTGTTTATGTACCACATAACTGTGGTGTTGTCTGTCCATATTAGTAGCTGTCCTGGTTGTAGAAGATTCCTGAAAGCCCATAGAGCGTTCTGAACGGCTAACATTTCCTTTAAATTGATATGCAGGTGCTTCTGATCCTTTGTCCAAAGGCCCTGCAGACAGTTGCCCAGAAAATGGGCTCCCCATGCATAATCTGAAGCACCCGTGGTTAGTATCCAAGTGGCTGGAGGCAGACTGAAAGGTTTTCCTATGTTTAGAGTACATGCCTTGGACCACCAAAGGAATTCCTTTTGAAGACAAGCCAGGACGGTGATCTGTATGTCTAAACTGTGGCAATGCTGAGACCGTACACTTTTTACGTACCACTGTATTTTCTTCATATGTAGTCTTGCATATGGTACGAGAAGGATGCAGGAGGCCATGTAATCCAAAGCCTGCAGGAATTTCCTTGCAGATAGCGGAGTTAAAGTTGCCAAGGTTTTGAAAGTTGAAGCCAGCTGTAATTGTTTTTCAGATGTCAGAAATGCCATCTGGGTAGTTGTGTTTAGAAGAGCACCCAGAAAGGTTATCTGTTGTGAGGGTATCAAATTTGACTTTTTTATGTTTACAGTGAATCCCAGGAACTTGAGAAGATTTTGAACAAATTCTAGATGCTGGAGTAAGACATCCTTGCTGTCTGCCTGAATAAGACAGTCATCCAGATAAGGGTAAATTTGAATTCCCTCGAGTCTGCAATAAGCTACTACTGGAGCCAGGCATTTGGTGAAGACCCTGGGCGCAGTAGACAATCCAAAGGGCAGTGCAGAGAATTTATAGTGCCTCGATCCAGCCTTGGACCGGAGGTATTTTCTGCATTCCTGCCTGATGGGAATGTGTAAATATGCCTCCTTTAAATCCAGAGTTACCATCCATGCATTTTTGGTCAGCATTGGAAGCAGCTGCTGCAGAGTAAGCATCTTGAATGTTGGTATTTCTAGAAAAGTGTTCAAGATTGACAGATCCAGAATGGGTCTCCATGAATTTTGCTTTCTGGGGACTAGAAAGAGCCTTGAGTAAAAACCTCGTCCCATCTCTGAAAGTGGAACCAGTTCTATGGCTTTCATAGCCAAGAGAGTTTCCACCTGGTTTAAGGCCTCTAACCATTGATGTTTTGGAAGATCCGGCCATCCGCTTGGTCTTGGTAGGGTATGAAAATGGAATTTGTAACCTCTTGAAACCACATCCAGAACCCACTTGTCTTGGGTTATATGAGTCCAATTTAGGTGAAAAAGAGAAAGTTTTCCTCCAAGAGGGGCTTCCAGGCAAGAAGTTCCTGCAGCCCAACCGATGGAGTCATTGAGCCTGTTTTCTATGAGCTTGCGACCTGTCCTCTCCTCCCCTAGCGGTGGAAGCAGCCCACTGTCTTGGTCTACAAGAGGCTTGCGTTTGAGGCCTTCCTCGGGAGCATCTGTATCTACCCCTCTGAGGCCTGTCTGAATTGGGAAAGGACCAATTTTTAGTAGGCCAATTCCTACTAAATCTGGGTGGCTGTACTTGCAAGAAATCTTTAACCGTTTGCATGGATTTTGCCTTGTCCTCCATCTTCTTAATCACCTCTTCAGCCTTAGGTCCAAACAAAACATTATCATCCAATAACTTCGCTTTTACTTGATCTGGCAAGTTTTGTTCCTTTAACCAAGCATGTCTTCTAATGACTGTACCAGAGGCAGCAGCCCTACAAGAAGCCTCCAAGGCATCAAATCCAGTGTAAACCATGCTTCCCAACTTGTTCAGTGGCATGCATTAAATCATGTAATTCCTTATCATCTGCACAGGCGGAAATGGAAGTCAGCTTTTGTTTCAAAACAGACAGAATAAATTGCTGGTATTTCAGCATATGAAATTGACAGTTTAAAGCCCTAATAGATAAAGTAGCAGAAGTGTACACATTTTTGCCACATCTTTCTAAAGATCTGGAATCCTTCTCAGTGGGAATGGGGTTTTTAGCAGAAGTGGCCTTTACCCCCTTAGGACCCTGAGAAATGGTTTCAGGATCAGCAGTAGGATTCTTGTATAAAAAGTGGTGGGAATCAGGAACCCTATAATATCTGTCTGGCTTAACAGGAGCAGGAGGAAGAGAGTCAGGAGTTAAGTTAGCCTCCGAAAAAACATCATCCACAATATCCAAAATAGGGGGGATAGCCAGGGGTCTATGTTGGGGAAGAAGAAGAAAATCCCCAAGTCTTTTCTTAGATTCCGAGTACTCCTGTCCTTCCCAGTGAAAATGTTCCCTCATTTCATGTAAAGTTTCCCCAAAAGAGAAATCCTCAGGGGGAGAAGCTGAAGGAATGGATTCCTCAGCATCAGAATCCTCATAAGGAGGGAAAGAATATTCCTGGTCAGAAGAAGAAACTGAAGAAACAGAAGCCTGATCAGAGGAGTCATAATACACTTCCTGCCTTGGCCTTTTACCTGGAGGGGGATGTGAACCCCTAATCATAGTAAGCAAGTCCTCCGCCATCTTAAGTAATTGTTTCTGAGACTTGGGTGCCGGATCAGAAGAGGCCTGGGCTGTAGTCTTTGATTTGGAAGGAGTCTTTGCCTTTGTCTTTGGCTTTGCCTTTATCAGAAGATGAGTAGGCCTGAAAACCCCTTCGGAAGCCGGTACCTGCACAGCGGCTCCGGACCCATCCGAAGGAGCGTTGTCCGAAGGTCCTGCAACAGAAATATTCAAAGGCCTAGTTGGCTCCTCGTGGGAGTCCGTTTTAGGCCATTGGTTCTGAAATGGCCGATGACAGGGGCTGCAAAAGCGCCTCACTGACGACGGCCGAACCTGAAGCTGGCTCTGCTTGTCCAATATCGTCCGATTTGGACCTCGGAGGCCTGTCTTTATCCCTGCGTCGTTTGTGAACTCCGATAGCCGGAACCGAATCAGACGACATTTTGTAATTAAAACGCCTACCGAAGTAATGAAATGCAAAATCGTACCTTCGTTTAATCGTACGTTGATTGAATCTAGCACAAAACCAACAACTAGCTACGTCGTGGTCAGGGCCTAAGCAAGGAATACAGTAAGAATGAAAATCCTTATGAGGTATTTGCTTCCCACAAAAAATACAATTAACAACTTTTTCTGACATCAGACTGGAGCAAGAAAAAAGTTTCCCCAACGGGGTACTTAGCTTTGAGTAGGAGAAGAAAGTCTTCGGACTGAAGTACGATTAGAAATAATTGTCAGGAGTCAGCCGACCGGCAAATGCAAACTGCTATCACCGCACGGCAAGAAAGACTGGAGAACATGGTGTCGGCTGTCAGCTTTGTACTCCTGGCGCTCTGACGTCAGGGAGCATGGCTGAGCAGCCGACGCCGGACCCAGACTTTGGGATTCTGGCCGACTGAGGACTGCCTGCCGGCAAGGGAGAACCCTACAGTCATGACTGCAACAGTGAAACACGATGAACATCCTCTGATTAGGGTAATTAAATCTTCAGCCATCTTAAGCACCTGTTTCTTAGGCATGGGGCCTTGTACTGGAGACTGATGTACAGTCTTTTTTTGTTTTTAAAGGAATTTTTAGCTTAGCATAAGATTTAATGTTGAGTGTAGTCGGTCTGAAGACGTCTTCTGCAACTGAAGGCGTTTCTACTGCACTGGAATCTCCTTCTGCTCTGGAGTCGGAAGGGCCTAAAGAAGAAGGCTGCGGCGGCCTAGTACTCTCCGTTTGGGAATCAGAAGCCGTCTGGGGTTCTAAATCAACGGTTGTCAGGGGCTGCGTAGGCGCCTCACTGAAAACCGGAGAACCGGCGACATGCCCAGCAGAGGCCTCAGAGTCTGGTTTGGGTCTAGGCTGCTTGTCCTTATGCTTGCGTTTTTTATGCATGCCAGTCGTCGGTTGCTCCGACGGCATGGTATAATTAAATTTCCTACCAAAGTAATGCCGGGCAAAATCAAACCGATGTTTAATAGTTTGTTTATTAAACCTAGCACAAAACCGACAACCTGTGATGTCGTGGTCTGGGCCTAGGCAAGGAATACAATAAGAATGAAAGTCCTTATGAGGTATTTACTTCCCACAAGAAATGCAATTAACTTTTTCTGACATCAGACTGAGGCAAGAAAAGGTTCCCCAACGGGGTACTTAGCTATATTGAAGACTTTGGTCTGTAATTCGATTTGAAAATCTCAGGAGTCGGCCAACCGGCACTTGCGAGCTGCTTCTGCTTCGGGCACCGCGTGGCAAGAAAGATAGAAGAAAATGGTGTCGGATGCCTCTTGTATACCCCTGGCGCACTGATGTCAAGGAAGAAGCGACAGCAACCGATGCCGGACCAAGACTTTGGAACTCTGGCCGACTGCCTGACAGCAGGATAACCCAAGTGTGATGACTGCAGCAGTGTAACACGATGAACACTCTTTGGATGCACAGAGAGGAATGATCACGGAGTCTGACAGGGATATGGGCTGGCGGTAGAGGTTAGGATGGGAGACAAGAATCCAGTCAAGGATAGAACTTGTGTTTGTAGGTTTGTGAGGGAAAAGTGGGAAAGGGGATTAGCTGGGTATAGCCATAAAACTGTATGCTGGTGGTTGCGGAGCTGGAGGCGAGGCCAGCCAATTGATATTAACATTGCCAAGAATTATAGCTTTATTAGATATAGTGTTGGCTGTCAAGTGAAGAATCTGTTCTAGTAAGGGAATGTTATCTCCAGGGGGTATATAGATAGCAGCTACTGTTAGGGTTTTATGGTTGTTTAGTTTACAATTGGCCATGATGAGTCTGGCTGGGTGGAAAGAGGGGGTGGGTGAATTAGTTAGAGGGGATACGGTTAGGTGGTCTGAGTACATTATGGCTATGAGACCTCCTTTTTTGTGTGTTCTATTGAGGCGCAATATCTATCTAAACCTCAAAGATGCACCTATATTAGGGTTCCTTAGCAATCTCAAACTTTCTATCAAAGCAACATCTACCACAACACGTACAGCTTCAATGCATGGTGTCTCACCTCATCAGCCCAAAAGGCAACCTTCCATGCAAGCTAATGTTCTAGTCATTGGTTATTCTATCATGAGACACACAGATGTTCCACTCATGAAGCTGGGCAATGAGAAGATCAAGGTCAGCTTCCTATGCTGAGTCAGGATCAGCGAAATCACACACGCACTTTGGTCATTCAGTCAGAAGTACCAATATGACTATCACAGTACATGCAGGTATAAATGACCTCAGACATACCTCTCTGGACTCTATGGAGAGACGGCCATGATGGAGTTCTCAGACTGTCTCCCCCAGGCTGGTATGTGCCTAGCATTTAGCAGCATTCCACCTTCTCCAAGGATGATGCCGCAATACAAGCAGAAAATAATTGCCTTTAACAAATGTCTAAGTTTTTGGTGCCATTTGAAGCGGGTACAATATTTGTCAGTTTGGGAAGAAATGGCTGATAGACCACACTGCTTCAAGGACTGTCTGCATCTGATCCCTTTAGGCTTTCGAAAATTGGTTATATCTACATCATAGTGCCTTTTTAAGGCAATGTCAGCTTGAAGAACCTTCTAACATAGCAAAAAACAATCCTGGATAACCTGAAGGTATTAGTGCTCAATGCCAAGAGTCTAAATAAAAAAAAAAAAAAACACTTTCTGCAAACTCTCCTAACCCGGGAGGATTGAGAGTTTTGTACAGTTACAAAGACTGGATTTAAAGCCACAGAGAGCATCCCAGCAGTGTAAGGCTGCAATACCCTCCACACCTTTAGATGAGCTACTGCACAGGAGGGAGGAAGTCAGTGTTGTCTCAACTGTGATCACCACAAGATCGGTCAAGCAGTATAACTCACTTGAGCTTATCTATATCCAACTCACCATAGGCAAAGCTCCATACGATAGCATTGCAAGTTATAGGTCCTGCTCTATGACCCAAGGAACCCATATCTAAGCATACTGAAATTGCTCTGCATTGAACCCAACACCATATTCCCGAGTGACTTCAAATATCCTACTACAAACTAGAAAATGCACACAACTTCCAGTATGCAGACCTACAGATTCCTGGACTCTGTCAATGCCAATGCGTTGGACCAGCTAGTCTGGACAACCACTAGGGGTGCCAACATCCTTATACATACACCAGTCACCAAAACACAAAAAACCCCTCACAAAAATCAACTTAGCCAAAGGATCTGTACAGTATTCACTTTATTCTGGTACCTCGATCTTTCGCCTACTGGGAATAGATTACAAGGTAACATCTGATCCAGTTTATACAGCAAGTGCTTCATAATTAACCAATTACACATAATAAATCAATTAATTTTAACAATATAAAAATACTCTGAAAAAACTTTAAACATTTAAACAAGTTTTTTAAGCAAAACATTCTACAAAATCCACATAGAGTGCTATAAAATTAAATTACTATCTAAATTCATTCCCCTTGGAAACAGTGTCCTATAATTTATGATCATCCTACACTCTAAGCTATTAAGTTCCTCTTTGAAACTACCCTCACTGCTCGAAATTGGCCATGCTAAGACTAAAAAATAAGCTACTTGCAAATCCCCTAGGTGCAGATATAAAATGACTAGCTACTGGACTATTCATATTTTGCCTTTTGATATCCCCGAATGTTCCATTATTCTAACCTTCACCTTCCTCTTCGTTTGTCCAATATACCAACTAGTTTTTGCACAACTACATCCAATAATGTATACAACTCTGAAGGAGTCACAGTTAAGGTTCCCTAGCTCTGTAGTTTCTACCATTGATTTTACAACCATGTGTTTTTTGTGCCAACATACTTAACCTAATCCTTACAAACATGGAGGAACTTTTCATCCACCCATGTGTAATGTCCTTACTTGTCAGGTTGGATGATAAAGCTGTCTCCTTTGAAATTAAACATCTAAGCAAACCTCCTATTAAGTGAAAGCCTGGCAAAATTTCAAGCTCCCCAAACCATGTGAACTCTGCAGCCTATATAGAATTGTTCACAGAAACTCTATATCAATGTGTAAAAAACTGCATTAAGCCAGCTGTATTCACCCAGAATTAGTAAAGGACTAACTCAAAGAACAAGCCACCTAACATAAACAAGTTATATAATAAAAGGAAGAAAACTATGCAAAAACTAGAAGTGCAGTGCCCAGCAAAACAACAAACCCATCAAACTAAATAAGCATCACAGGAGTCTTATCAAGTCCACCAAAGCCAAATCCGAGGTGAAGATGGCCTCACAGGAAAAGGACAACCACAAGATCTTCTTCAGCTATATCTGCAACAACAAAGGTAGCACCCAACAGTATGCTGAACTAATTGTAACTACCTATATGTAGCCGGAAGACATAGCAAACCTACTGGACGTATTCAGTACAAAAGGGATATCAGGCAGAGTATAGTCATGTCTGACCAACATATCAAAAGCCTTGGGTCCTTCCCTTAAAATATAGCAAACCTACTGGCTGATAAATTAAAATCTAAATTCATAACTTCTAAGCACAGTACTTCATATGCATGTCCTATGTCTGAGATGTAAGATACACAAGTGATATACGAATGCCAGATTTGCAGAAACGAACTGCCCCAGGAGAAGAGCAGCAGCCCAAGAGAAAGAGAAGCTATTACATGTACATCCAGAAATAAGAAAAAGATTGATCCCTTGGCCAGAAAAAAAAAAAGATAAACTAGGGGAAGGGAGACGGAAGGAATACTACAACAGTGAAAAGTAAGACATCTGTTACGGTAAGTACTTACACAACCACACCATGTCCTTCCTTCAGCACTGTTGCAGCATTCCTCACAAAAGGGAGAGTACTAAAGCTACTGGAAAGGGAGGGGGAGGAAGAGGAAGAAGCAATACAGGATCCCTCCCAAAAAAACATGGAGGATGCATCTGGCAAACCCTGCTCTAGACCTAGAAACAAAATCCAGCTTATAGTATTTAGTAAAAGCATGCACAGAAGATCAAGCAGCAGATTCCAAAATGGATCAAACATTAAAATCCTTTAAAGTTCCAGAAAAAGCAAACCACTCTAGTAGAATAAAAGCAAACAGTAGCAGACAGTTATGCATCTCGAAAGGAACAAAAAGAAATGTTCTTTGAAACTCAAGAAAAGAGGTTTTGCTTAGAAACAGCAAAAGAAAAAAAAAAAAGGCTATGCTCAGGGTGACACACTTTGTAAAAGACATCAGTGCTGCAGAAAGACCAAAAGGTAAAGCAGAGAACTGATAACGTGCAGAAGAAAGGGAAAACTATAAAAACTTCTTGAACAGAGGGTGAATGGGAATGCAGAGATAGGTGCCCTTCAGGTCCAAAGACAACAGGTAGGCCTAAGGCAGCAGTAGAGGAAACAAACTGGAGAGAGAACTGAAAAAGGGAACTTTTAAACAAGTGTTGAGAAAAGAGAGGTCTAAAGTACATCTCCAAGATCATCCTGGAGTAGAATCTTTTGCCCCTCTGGGACAGAGGTACCGACTGAATAGTCCCTTGAGCCAACAAGTTCTGAAGAAGAGAAAGAAAATGAGATAGCTGGCAAGGAGATGGTTGATGAGTCTCTGAAAAAGGAGGAAGATATTTCCAAACCATGAAATAACCACTGTGAATGACCAAAAGAACTTATGGCCAAACTGAAAAAGACCGCTAACCTTTGAGAAAGAGGAATCTGGCAGAGGGAAAGATAATTGCCAAATACAGGCCGACTTATCTGGGAAAGACATTTGTCCTCTGGAATCCTCAGCTGACTTCTCAGGAAAAACTCTTGAAAGGTCTCTTGCCCATAAAGGGTTGCTTATGATGCATGCACAAAGGGTGACTTAGAAGGGTAATTCCTCTGAAATGTAGGCAATAGGCGAGAGGAAGATTTGATTGAGGTCTTGCATGACCTTCCTTTATCTTCCAAATTTTTAAAAAGCTCTGGATAAGTACAGCCAAACAGAAGGAGAGTCCAACAATTTAGTGTTGATATCCTCTGGGACAGACTGCAACCTAAGCCAGGAATACCTCTCGATAACCAACCCTTTTGCAGCAGTATCACATCTGCATTTGATGGAATGAAAAGCCACCAGAGATACGGAACTTGGAAAGGACAGAGGTCTCCGCTTCAGAGCCAGGTACGTCTGCCAGAAAGTACAGTTGTGTACACTTACCATAAATGTAGATGTTAGAGTGTATTCACTGTTGCAGTCATTACATTTGGGTTATCTGCTTGCAGGTTAGCCCTCAGTCGGCCTGATTAACAAAGTCTTGGGTCCTGGTTGGTTGCTGTCCCTTCTTCCATGGCGTCAGGTCGTCAGGGGTATAAAACATGCAGCAGATGCCATTACATCAGTTTTTCTTGCCCCAGATGTCATGCCCCCTAATGGGGAGCAATTAAATATAAAAGTACAACGATATACCTCCAACAAAAAAGCAAATACACCAAAAAGGCTTTTAAGCATAGTAAAGGAAAGTAGAGGTATAGCCAAAAGAAGTTAGGGGGCTGGAGAGAGGGTAACCAGGACTGCAACAGTGAATACACTTGAACATCTACATTTATGGTAAGTGTACACAACTGTACTATGTTCTTCGGGTTTCACTGTTGCAGTCATTACATTTGGATAGATTCCCAAAGCTAAGCTTGGGAGGAGGAATTTAGATAGCATTAGGACCAGTTATAGGCCCTGCAAGACTGCAGTGGAAAAGCCAGCTCTGGATTTATAGAAAATTGACAAGTGATAATGCTTGGTGAAAGTATGCAAAGAACTCCAGGTAGCAGCTTCTAGGATGTCCCTGGTAGGGACGCCTCTGAGAAAAGCTGTAGAGGTAGATGCAGCCCTGGTGAAGTGAGGTCTGATCCCCTGGGGGGATAGGTTTTCCATGGTGCTTATAGCAGACATGAATGCAATGGTCTATCCATTTAGAAATGGTTTGCTTTGAAATAGCCTTCCCCTCTGCCCCTGCAGCAAATGCCATCAGCAGTTGTTCAGATTTCCTTTGAGGTTTAGTCCTGTCCAAATAGAATCTAAGTTGTCTGTGCACATCTAAGGAATGCAGTATCCATTCCCCTTTGTTTTGTGGATTAGGAAAGAAGGTTGGCAAATTAATAGACTGATTAAAAGCCATACTGGATACAACCTTGGGCATGAAGGATGGATTGGTTCTGAGGGACACCCTGTCCGCATGAAAGATGATGAAAGGCTCCACTGCCATAAGGGCCTGTAATTCAGATACCCTTCTAGCTGAAACAATTGCTAAAAGAAAGGCTGTTTTCCAAGAAAGAAATGTAAAGTCTGCAGTAGCAGCTGGATCGAAAGGGGGTACAGTGAGTTTCTCCAAAGCAAAGAGAAGGTCCCAAGGGTGGGGTTGGAGCCCTCCTGGGTGGTCTCAAATTTTTGGCCCCTCTGAGGAACTGCTTGAGCAGTGGGGAGAGAGAAGAGGGGAGGCTCTGCGTTATAATGAGCTGAAATGGCAGAGGCGTGGATTTTAATGGAGGAAAAAGACAGGCCCTTGTGAAGCATCTCAGTTAAGTATTGTAAACTCTGAGGTAAATTGGATGCTGCTGTGCTTATCCCTTGCGATTGGTTCCAGGCAAAGAATCTTTTCCATTTTTCAGCATAACATTTTCTAGCACTAGGGCTCCTTGCCACTAAAATGATATCCATCACAGGTTTACTGAGGGATGGTAGAGGAGCAATTATGTAATCAGCCAGGCTGCAAGGTTCAGTGTTAGAAGCTGAGGTTTAGAATCTGGTTCTCCTGCTGAGACAACAGGGAAGGAGTCTGAGGCAGGTGCCATGGGGATAACCGTTACACTGCACAGGAGGGGGTACCAGTGTTGGCGTGGCCAGTCTGGAGCAATCAAAATCATCCTTAGTTTGTCCCGTTTGATTTTTAGTAGTACTTTGGAGAGCAGAGGGGGGGAAGGCATAGACATTCCAGCTGTAGGACAGAGCATCCACTTTCCAGGCTTGCTTGTGGGGAGTCCTTGTGTAAAATTTGTCCAATTGGTAGTTCTGGGGAGAGGCAAACAGGTCTATATCTGGGCTTCCCCATTTGCTTGTCAACATGCTGAAAATCCTTGGTTCCAGTTTCCACTCGTGTGGGTCTATGAGGTTTCTGCTTAGTCCATCTGCCAGTGTATTTAATTCTCCTGGCAGGAATTCAGCTTGTAGGTGCATTTTGTAGCTCAAGGCTGTTTGACAATGCTATAAGCAATTCTGCAGAGGGGGTAAGAATGTGTACCCCCCCCCCCTGCTTATGTACCACAGAACAGTGGTGTTGTCCGTCTTTACCTTAAGTTGTCCTGGAAGAATGTGGTCCTTGAAGGCTGTCAGAGCATTCTGTACTGCTAACATTTCTTTTTGATTGATATGCAGGTGCATTTGACTTGGGTTCCATTTGCCCTGAATACACTTTCCTGCCAGGTGAGCCTCCCATGCATAGTCTGATGCATCTGTTGCTAGGGTTTAGGCGGCAGGGGATGGTGTAATGACATTTCTGGATAATTAAACAGAGAACTGAAATATTGAGAGGTGAAAATATACCTACGATGGATAGTGCGTTGATTAAATAAAGCACAAAACCGACAGCAAGGTATGTCGTGGTCAGGGCCTAGGCAAGGAATACAGTACGAATTAAAATCTTTATGAGGTATTTGCTTTCCACAAGTAATGCGATTATTAACTTTTACTGACATCGGTAAGGAGCAAGAAAAGGTTTCCCCAACGGGGTACCTAGCTTTAGTTGAAGACTTCGGTTCTGAAACTCGAAAACAAAAATTTCAGGAGTTGGCCGACTGGCACTTGCGAAATGCTTCTGCTTCAGGCACCGCACGACAAGAAAGACTGATGTAATGGCGTCGGCTGCATGTTTTATACCCCTGACGTCATGGAAGAAGGGACAGCAACCAACACAGGACCCAAGACGTTGCTAATCAGGCCGACTGAGGGCTACCTACAAGCAGATAACCCAAATGTAATGACTGCAACAGTGAAACACGAAAAACATCACCTTCTAGCTTAGAAATAAGAGCCAGAACATACCTGGTCATATGGGTTTAGTAATTAATGGCCCTGTAGGCAAAGGTGACAGACCAATACACCATCTTACCATACCTATTCATAGCTCTATCTTATCAGAAGGTAAAAGCTTAGGAAGAGAGAATTCACTTTGGTGGGTCAGCAAGGTCAGGAAAAAAAAAAAAAGGATTCGTGTACAAGGATATCTGAGCCTCAGGAACTTTCTAAAACCTGTCGTTTTTTTAGGAGCAGGGGCAGAGACTCGGGAGCCTGTGAATCAGAACTAAAGGTGTCTAGAAGGTGTTCCAAAACAGGAGGTACTGCAGAAGGCCTGGGAGAGTCTATTTGTAAGATATCACATTACCTTTCCTGGACATCAGACATCTGTAAATCCTCCAACTGAAAATGGACTCCCCAAAAGAAAGCTCCTCAACAGGGGAATCAGGAGACGCAGTATAGTCTTCATCAGATCTCAGTGCAAGAGGGGAATGAATTTCAGAGGAATAACCCAGGGATTCTTCCCCATAATCCAGATCTTCCTCTTCATCAGAAGAGGAAGAAAAGTACAGTTGTGTACACTTACCATAAATGTAGATGTTCCGAGTGTATTCACTGTTGCAGTCATCACATTTGGGTTATCCCTGCAGGGTAGCCCTCGGCCGACCCAAACACCAGACTTAGTATTTCTGCATCAGTTGCTGTCGCTCCAGGACTGACGTCAGGTCATCAGTAGTATAAAGCAAGGCAGCCAAAGCCATTACATCAGTTTTTCTTGCCCTAACCTGTCAGGAGCCCCCAAGATGGAGCCATGTTCTGGTGGACGAAAACCCACCAGTAGAAAATAAATACCAATAAGTCCCTTTTAAGGAAAGAGAAGAAAGGGGGATGGAGGGAGGGAAACCAGGACTGCAACAGTGGATGCACTCGAACACCTACATTTATGGTAAGTGTACACAACTGTACTATGTTCTTCATGTTTCACTGTTGCAGTCATCACATTTAGGTTGACTCCCAAAGCTGAGGAAAAGGGTGGAGAGGCAGTAAAGGAAACTAGGGGCAGGCTAGGATGCCCTGCAAAACAGCAGAGGCAAACCCTGCCCTGGATTTGGAGAAGAGAGGCAGGTGGTAATGCTTGGTAAAAGTGTGAACAGATGTCCAGGTGGCAGCCTCCAGGATGTCCCTGGTGGCGACTCCTCTGAGGAAAGCTGCAGAGGTAGAGGCTGCTCTGGTGGAGTGTGTTTTGACCCCCCTTGGGGGGAAGCTTTCCATGTTGTTTGTAGCAGACATGGATGCAGTGTGCTATCCATTTGGAAATTGTTTGTTTGGAGATGGCTTTGCCTTCTGCCCCTGTGGCAAAGCTAACCAGCAGTTGATCCAACTTCCTGAAGGATTCAGTCCTGTCCAGATAGAATCTGAGCTGTCTATGCACATCTAGAGAGTGCAGAATCCTTTCCCCCTTGTTCTGAGGATTAGGGGGGAAAGGTGGGCAAATGAATAGATTGGTTGAGAGCCACACTGGATACAACCTTGGGCATGAAGGATGGATTAGCTCTGAGGGATACCCTGTCAGCATGGAAGATGATGAAGGGTTCCACAGCCATGAGCTCTTGTAGCACAGAAACTCTTCTGGCTGAAGTGATGGCCAGAAGGAATGCTGTTTTCCAGGAGAGAAATTTTAGCTCTGCAAAATATGCTGGTTCGAAGGGGGGAGGGTGCCATGGGGGCAGTGTTGAGAGGTTGCACAGCAAGGGGTACCAGTGCTGCCAGGGCCAGTCTGGAGCTATCAGAATGGTCCTTGGTTTTTCCTCCTTTATTTTGAGCAGTACACTGGGGATGAGAGGTAGTGGAGGAAAGGCATAGATCGATAGACTGACCCAGGGGAAGGACAGGTCCATCCACTTTCCAACCCATGCAGTGATGCTCCCTGGTGCAGAATTTGCTGAGCTGATTGTTGGTGTGGGAGGCAAAGAGGTCGACCTCCGGGGTGCCCCATTTCTGAGTTATTAGGGTGAAGGTTCTTCTGTTGAGCTGCCACTCATGTGGGTCCAGAAGATTTCTGATTAATTGGTCCGCCAGAGAGTTGAGCGAGCCTGGCAGGAATTGTGATAACAGGTGCAGTTGCATGGCAGAGGCTGTGTGCCAAAGGGTCATAGCCAGCCTGCATAGAGGGTAGGAGTGAGTCCCTCCCTGCTTGTTGATGTACCACATTACAGTGGTGTTATCTGTTTTGATCAAGAGAGCCCCTGGAGAAAAAATGGGTTTGAAAGCTGTCAATGCATGCTACACAGCCATGATCTCTCTTTTATTGATGTGCAGAGGGATTTTCTGCAGGTTCCATTGGCCTTGCATGCACCTGCCGTCCAGGTGTGCCCCTCAATCATAGTCTGATGCATCTGTGGTGAGGGGTGGTGAGAAAGCCAGTACCTTGTTGTGGAAGCATGCTGTAGCCCACCAAAGGAAATCTTTTCTGATGCAGGGAATTACAGGTAGAAGAGTTTCCAGGTCTTGAGAGTGTCGACACCAAAAGGCTCTTTAGGTACCACTGAAGTTTCCTCAGATGCAGTCTGGCAAGTTTCCTCAGATGCAGTCTGGCATATGGAATGAGTAGTATGTAAGATGCCATGAACCCCAGAGCTTGTAGGATTTTCCTTGCAGATAGCTGGGGCCTGGTGGCTAGTTGAGAGAAGTAGGCTGTCAGAAAAATTTGTTTCTCTAGTGTAAGGTATGCCATCTGGGATGCCGTGCCCAGGCTTGCTCCGAGGAAGAAAATCCTTTGAGTGGGCACCTGTTTGGATTTCTTTCCGTTGATTGTGTACCCTAGGGAGGTTAGAAGGGTCTTGACAAAGGCGAGGTGCTTCAGCAGCTTTTCCTGGCTGGCTTCCTGAATCAGGTCGTCGTCTAAGTATGGGTAAATCTGGATATTTCTTTGTCTGCAAAAGGCAATGGCCGGAGCCAAACATTTTGTGAAAACTCTGGGAGCAGTGGATAAGCCAAAGGGAAGTGCAGAGAACTGAAAGTGTTGAGATCCCACCCTGAAACTGAGGTATTTCCTGCATGATTCCCTGATAGGAAAGTGGAGGTAGGCCTCTTTTAGATCTAGGGTGGCTAGCCAAGCGTCCTTGGAGAGCATATGCAGCAGCTGCTGGAGGGTGAGCAGTCTGAATTTTGGAATCACCAGGAAGGTGTTTAGTATGGATAGAGTGAGGATAGGGTGCCAGGTGCCCTCTTTTCTGGGCACCATGAAAAGTCTGGAGTAGAAACCCTGGCCTGTTCTGCAGGAATGTGCTTTATTGCCCTTAGACAGCAGGGAAAGGATTTGCCTTTGAGCCTCTGCCCACTGGTTTGGTGGTATATCTGGGAACCCTTTTGGGATTGGAAGGGTGTGGAAGGAAAATATGTATCCCCGAGACACTATGTTGAGAACCCAGTGGTCGTTGGTAATGGTGGCCCAGGTGCTTGGGTTAAAGGAGAGTTTTCCTCCCAGGGTTAAGTGAAGGTGGCAGAGGGAGGGGGTGGGGGAGGTGAGTCATTGTGAGTTCTTACCATAAGGGGGTGGCTTAGAACTCCCTGGTTTTGAAGTGAGGGCAGTCCACTGCTTATTAGATCTCTGCATTCCCTGTGGTTGCTGTCTGGGGGGTCTCCTTCCCCGGGGTTTAGGCTGGACTGGTTTACTGGAAGCAGGAAAGGATCCGTGTTTAGTGGGACAATGCCTGCTGAACCTAGGTGGCTGGACCTGCAAGAAGTCCTTAACTGTTGGCATAGATTTTGCTTTTTCTTCCATCTTTTTTAGGACCTCTTCTGCCTTAGTGCCAAATAAGTTATCTTCAAGGGGGTTTCCAGCAATTTAGATTTGACATGGTCTGGCAAGGGCTGTTCCTTAAGCCATGCGTGCGTTCTAATTACAGAACCAGTGACTGCTGTCCTGCAAGAAGTTTCTAGAGCATCAAAACCACAGCGCAAGGTGTGTTTAGTTACTTGACTTGCAGAATGCATTAACTCTTGTAATTCTTTAGATTCTGCCCAAACAGGAAAGGAAGACACCTTTTGTTTAAGGAATGCCAGGGTATGTTGCTGAAATTTCAGCATATGGAACTGACAATTTAGTGCCCTAATAGCAAGAGTTGCTGGGGTGTATACTTTTTTACCCCATCTGTCCAGTGCTCGGGAATCCCTATCTGAGGGGGTGGGATTCTTAACAGAGGTTGCTTTAATTCCTTTAGGTCCTTGAGAAATTACCGCAGGGTCAGCTGTAGGATTCTTAAAGAGAAATTTGTGAGAGTCAGGGACTAAGTACCTGTCCAGTTTTCTGGGTGCAGGAGGGAGGGTGTCAGGATTCAAGCTGGATTCCAGGAAAACATCCTCCACAACATCCAGGACTGGGGGATGGCCAAAGGTCTGTGCTGTGGAAGATCTAGGAATTCCCAGAGTCTATTTTTAGACTGAAGGTAGTCTTAACTCTACAACTGGAAATGCTCCCTTAAGGTATGCAGGGTTTCCCCAAAGGAAAAATCCTCTGGCGGAGAGGCTGAAGGAATTGAACCCTCCGTATTAGAGTCCTCATAAGTAGAGAGGGGTTGTATGTCTTCATATTCAGACCGAACTACAGGGGATAGATCTCTTTTCCTTTTGGAGGGGGTAGCTTGGCTTCCCCTGGAGGGTGGCCTCGGTGGTACAGCGGTTAGCATTACCCCCTCACAGTAAGAGGTTCTCCAGTTCGATCCTTGGATGGGGTGGCTTTTGTGCGGAGCCTGCATGTTCTCCCTGTGGTCGCGTGGGTTTCCTCCAGGTGCTCCGGTTTCCTCCCACATCTCAAACATGCTGTAGGTGGACTGGACACTTTAAATTGGCCCTAGGCTTGACTGCGTGCGTCTGTGTGCCTTCTGTGGAAGGTTGGGCACTGGGCTGGCAACGTGACACTGTAAACCTCCACTGCCAGTTATGAGCAGACAGGGTGATCCTCTGTGTTGACCCTAACCGGGAAAAGCCGAAAGAAGAAGCTTGGCTTCCCCTGATCAGCATGATAAGGTCTTCCACCATTTTAAGCATCTGAGACTGAGGCAAGGAAGCAGGTACTTGAAAATGGGTCAGTTTCTTGGGTGTGGTTCATACCCTGGGCCTTAGAAACTCGGTCATTTTTGAAAAAACGGTAGTCGTGAAAGAAGACGTCAATTTGTGTTGAGAATCGGTAATGTGAAGGACTTCCTCAGAAGCCGGTGCCTGCTCAGCGGCTCCAGACCCATCCAAGGTAGAGTTGACCGCAGGATCCTTAGTCGAAGAAGGGTTTTACGGCATACTAGACTCCGAAAAGGTTTCAGTAGAGGCCTGCAAATCCACTGAACCAGGCATCAGGGACTGCGAAAGCACCTCACTGAGGACTGGAGAACTGACCAACAGCTTAACGGAAGCGTCGTTGGAAGGTTTGGACCTCTGAAGTCTATCTCTGTCTTTATCTTTACGTTTTTTCGGAAGATCTGCTGTCGGATGGCTTATTGAAACCATATCAGAGTTTGAGGACTGTAAGTGAAACTATCTGGCTACAATAAGGGCCCAACGATGGATAGTTCCGGAGTTAAAGCACAGAAGCGACAATGGGGGACATCGTGGTCTGGGCCTAAACAAGTGACACAGTAAGAATGAAGTCTTGGTGTGGTATTTGCTTTCCACATGCGAGACAATTCAGGATGATTCAATTCGTAAACAAAAACGCAGAAGACTTCAAGTTTAACTCGGCAGACGAAATCTCAGGTAGCTGCCGACCAGCACTCGTGCAAACTGCTTCTGCTTTGGGGTCCGCGGTAAGAAATACTGATGTAATGGTGTCGGCTGTCTTACTTTATACTACTGACGACCTGACGTCAGTCCTGAAGCGACAGCAACCGATGCAGAAATACTAAGTCTCTGGTAGTCGGGCCAGCCGATGGCTACTCTGGCAGGGATAACTCAAATGTGATGACTGCAACAGTGAAACACGAAGAACATCCCTAGTTCTCTTAGAGGGAGTATGGGGGAGTGACAAACCTTATGGGGGTTTTAAAGCCATAAGGGCTTTAAAAAACCTTGAATGAAGTCTTGCCACTCCTTTTTGGGGGGTCTTTAGCCACAGAGACCACTTTTTGTTTTTTGTTTCTTCTTAACAGAAACTTTAGCCCTAACAAGCTTAGGGGGTTCTGAACCCATCTATCTTCAACAAGGGAACTAGGGACTTCTTCCCTAAAAAGTATCTCAGAAATTCCCCAGCTGATATGAGGCGAACTTTCAGACTGGGTTCAAAACCAACATTCAGACTGGCAGCAAAAAGTTCTGTGGAGTTGGCACTCTTGCGTCACTTACGTAACATACAGATGCAGGACATGTTTATGACATATGGCACTTGGAAGTTTCCAAAGATTTGGTATGCTGACTAGATGTTCAGCTATCCTCAGGACATCTCTTTTACAAGGAATCTTTTACAAGGAATATTGTAACAGTGATAAATCTTATATTGCATATCCCTGCTCTAATCCATATATGGATATTAAAAGTCACTACATTTTGTAAAGTTATGGACAATAGTTCATCTCACAAGAGCAAAGACTTCCTAAACTGAATTAATACCCATAACGGAGAACAGCTGTGGGGTTGGTTACTTACAATGATCAGGCATAACTCATTTGCTTAGCTGAAATGTAAACGCAAGTTATGCCAGATCACTATCAGTACTAAGCACCATTTCAATGTTCTGTCTCTAACCATAACTGTAACCTCGTCCTAAAACTCTAAATTTAACCCTAAAAACTTATTTTCCAAATGATAGAGTACAAAAACTTTGTTACCTACAACATGGGCCTTTCATTTTACCTCAAAAGGACTACACTGTTCACATTTTTAGCATAACTCTTACTTATATTATTTCTATGCAGCATCTAATCACTAGCTAAAATTAGTCATAGCCAACAGCTGCTACTTCCTAAATGGAATATACATCAACTAATCTCAGTCATCCCATCTCTGAAATAATACTTGATACAATGGCTGAATTATGATTGCACAACTACAGTTACATCATCAACTTATTATAAAGTACAGTTTTGTACCTACCATAAATGTAGATGTCCGAACTGGATAGCATCTGCAGTCATAACAAGTGGGTTGTCCTGTCGTCAGGCAGCCCTGCAGTCGGCCGGATTCCAAAGTCCGGGTCCGGCTTCGGCTGATGTCGCACTCCACCCGGCGTCATCTCTGTTGGTCTTCGGGTATAAAAGCATCAGCTGACGCCATTTTCCTCAGTGTTTCTTGCCCCAGATGCCAGTAGCCCTCTTGCAGGCTAAAATTTGGATAGATGCCAATGTTTCCAAATAGATAGAGGTAAACACAACAATAAGCATATATGTACATATATACAAACAAATACACCATAAAGACTCCCCAACAGCTAGCTATTAGGAGGGTAAACACCCTAGGAGTACCACAGAGGGGAAGGAGGGAGGGTAATCCTGACTGCAGATGCTATCCAGTTCGGACATCTACATTTATGGTAGGTACAAAACTGTACTATGTCCTTCATGGATGCATCTGCAGTCATAACAATGGGTAGAATACCATAGCCAACTAGGGAGGAGGATAAAAGTAGATTATGGTGTGTTTAGGATCCCTTGCAGTACAGCAGTGGCAAACCCTGCTCGGGATCTGGAATATAGAGGCAAATTATAATGCTTGGCAAATGTATGCACGGAGGTCCAAGTAGCCGCCTCAATAATGTCTTTGGTTGCCACTCCTCGTAAGAAGGCTGTGGTAGTGGCTGTTGCCCTTGTAGAATGAGGTCTTATGTTCTGTGGAATTGGTTTTCCATGGAAGGAGTAACAGTATCGTATGCAATTTCCTATCCATTTGGAGATTGTCTGTTTGGAAATAGCTTTTCCTTCCCTTCCTGTTGCATAGGCTACAAAAAGTTGGTCAGTCTTTCTGCTATTTTTGTTCTGTCCAAGTAGTAGCGTAGCTGTCTATGTACATCCAAGGTATGCAGTATTCTTTCCCCTCTGTTTTGTGGGTTGGGAAAGAAGGTAGGTAGGTGGATTGCCTGGTTTAAAGACACTCTGGATACCACCTTGGGCATAAAAGTAGGATTAGTCCTCATGGACACTCTATCTTGGTGGAAGATTAGGAAGGGTTGCACTGCCATTAAGGCCTGTAGTTCTGAAACCCTCCTTGCTGAAGTAATTGCCAGTAGGAAAGCAGTTTTCCATGACAGGTGTTGTAGGTCTGCTGTTGCTGCTGGTTCAAAGGGTGATAGTGTCAACTTTTCTAGTACAAAGTTTAAATCCCAAGCTGGTAATGGTGGTTTCCTTGGAGGCTTTACATTCTTGATTCCTCTGAGGAACTGCCTGAGCAAAGGGTGAAAAACAGGTGGATCAAAGCTGTATTCTGCTGAAATAGCTGATGCATGTATCTTGATGGAGGAGTAGGACAGGCCTGAATGAAGAAGTTCGGCCAGATACTCCAGAATGTTAGGCATATCTATGTTTGACACATCTTTTCCTCTTTCCGTACTCCAAATGACAAACCTTTTCCATTTTCCAGCATAGTTCCTTCTTGTTGAAGGTCTGCGTGCTTCAAGAATAATGTCTTTAACTCTTTGGGAAAGTTCTGGATTAGCTGCTGCTATGTGATGTTCCATGCAGTCAGTTGCAGCGTTTTTAGGTTTGGATGTATGATGCTGTAGTTGTTCTGAGTTAACATCAAAGGCATCAGGGGTATTGGCCACATATTGTTCCGAGACATGCTCTTCAGTAATGGGTACCAGTGTTGTCTTGGCCAGTTTGGAGCTATCAGGATTATCCTTGGACGTTCTTCCTTGATTTTTAGTAGTACCTTGTGTATCAAAGGAAGGGGTGGGAATGCATATGCTGTTAGGCCTTTCCAGTTGAAGGAGAGTGAGTCCACTTTCCATGCTAGTGGGTGGAATGTCCTTGTGCAGAATTATATCAGCTGGTGATTGAAAGTTGATGAGAATAGGTCTATCTGTGGCATTCCCCATTTCTTTGAGATGGTCTTGAAGATGTCCGGTGCAGCTTCCATTCGTGGGCATCCGAAGTGGTTCTGCTTAATATGTCTGCTAGAGTATTGTCTTTTCGGTACAAATATTGCCTGTAACTGAATGTTGTAGCTGAGTGCCAGGGTCCACAGCTCCAAGGTCATTCTGCATAGGGGTATGAATGAGTGCCTCCCTGTTTGCTGATGTACCACATGACTGTGGTGTTGTCTGTCCTTATCATCAACTGGCCCTCTTTGAGAAATGGTTTGAACTTTTGGATTGCCAGTTTTACTGCCAGCATTTCTTTTAGATTGATGTGCAGGTGAAGTTGATCCTGTGTCCACAATCCTTGCACACATTTGTCCAGCATGTGGGCCCCCCATCCTAGGTCTGAAGCGTCTGTTGTGATGGTCTGGCTTGGTTGACATCTGCGAAAGGGTAGGCCTGGGTTTGACTGGCATGCCTGAGCCCACCATAGGAACTCCTGTTTTAAGCATGGAATTAGTGGGATTTCTGTTTCTAGACTGTGTCTGTGTTGGGACCATAAATTCTTTAGGTACCACTGTAGTTTCCTCATATGTAGTCTGGCAAATGGGACCAAGATTATGCATGATGCCATGAAGCCCAAGGCCTGCAGAACTTTTCTTGCTGTTAACTTGTTCAGTTTTGTTAGTGCCAAGAAGTAAAGAGGAAGTTCTTTTGTTTTTCTGTAGTCAGGAATGCCATTTGTTGTACTGTGTCCAATTCAGCCCAAGAATGTCCTTGTTTGGGATGGTATCAGCCTTGACTTTTGTAAATTGACTGTGTATCCCAGTCCTTGTAGCAAGTAAATGACCCTTTGTAAATCTGTTGTCAGCTTGCTTTTGTTGTCCCCTTGTAGCAGGCAGTCGTCCAGGTATGGGTAAATTTGAATTCCCTGTAGTCTGCAATGGGCGATTACTGATGCCAGGCATTTTGTGAATACTCTGGGCGCAGTAGATAAGCCAAAGGGCAATGCTGAGAATTGATAGTGCTCTGATCCTGCAAGAAATCTGAGGTATCTTCTGCAGATTGGTCGAATGGGGACGTGCAGGTATGCCTCCTTGAGATCTAGAGTTACCAGCCAAGACTCCTTGCCCAGCATGGGAAGAAGTTGCTGTAGGGTCAGCATTTTGAATTTTGGGACAATGATGTATGTATTTAAGGTGGACAGGTCGAGAATTGGTCTCCAACTTTTTCCTTTCTTGGAACTAGGAATAGTCTGGAATAGAACCCCTTTCCTTGTTCTGCTGTTGGCACTCTTTCCACAGCTCTCATGTTTGCTAACTCCATTATCTGGTAGAGCCTCTGGTTTTTGATTTGGAGGTAGATTTGGCATTCCTCTTTTGACTGGTAAAGTGTGGAAGTGAAACCGGTAACCTTGATCTATGGTTTGTAAAATCCACTTGTCTTTTGTTATGTAGTGCCAGTTCTTTGAAAATAAGGTTAACTTTCCGCCTAGAGGAGCTGCTATTTGTTCCCTGGTAGGCGGATTTAGGATTAAGTCACTGTGGTTGTGCTGATGTAGTGGCAGTGGCTGTGTCTGTGCCTCTGTTGTTACCTTGCCACTGTCGTCCTCTGTAGGCACCTCCTCTGGATTGGTTTCTGCCTCTGGAGCGTCTATTCCTGCCCCTTTGAAATTTTGTGGAGTCAGGAAAGGACCAATTTTGGCAGGCCAGTTTCTGCTAAACCTTGGGGTTGAACCTGCAAGAAATCTTTAACAGTTTGAACAGATTTTGCCTTTTCTTCCATTTTCTTCATAACCTGCTGGGCAGGTGTACCAAACAAACTTGTCTTGTCCATAGAAGCATCTAGCAACTTAGCTTTAACATGATCCGGTAAGGCTTGTTCCTTTAGCCATGCATGCCTTCTTATCACTGTGCCTGTCATGGCTGATCTAAATGAAGCCTCCAGTGCATCATAGCCACATTTTAAGGAATGGTTGCTAACCTGTTGTATGTTATTTACCATCTCTAATACATATTTCTTATCAAGAGATTCATCAGTGGTTAGTTTTTTAGTTAACTGATAAAGCATAAACTCTTGGTATTGTATCATGTGAAACTGACAGTTTAAAGCTCTAGCTGAGAGAGTAGCTGAAGTGTAGACCTTTTTACCCCATCTGTCTAATGACCTTGCTTCCCTTTCAGAAGGAATAGGGTTTTTAGCTGTGGTTGCGGCTACTGCCTTGGGACCCTGGGATATAGTTTCTGGGTCTGCCAGTGGGGCCTTGTAAAGGTGGTGATGAGTATCTGGCACCCTGTAAAATCTGTCTGGTTTGGCAGGGGCTGGGGGTAAAGAATCTGGAGCGGAGCAAACATCATTGAAAGTAACATCCACCACAGAGAGAACAGGAGGTATAGCTAAGGGCCTGTGCTGTGGGAGGTGCAAAAAGGTCCTAAGTCTTTTTCTGGAGTCTGAAAAATCCTGTTGCTGCCATTGGAACTGTTCTCGCATGGCATGCAAGGTTTCCCCAAAGGAGAATTCTTCTGGTGGGGAAGCAGCTGGAATGGATTCTTCAGCATCAGAATCTTCAAAATTGGAGAAGGGAGCCTCTGGCTGGTCAGTTATGTCTGATTCATCAGCAGAATCATCAGAAGACACTGGCTCAGGGGGCTCTGCCCTAGGTCTCTTCTCTGGGGGCTGAGAGGCCCTGTCTGGGTGAGATTGAGATCCTCTAATTAAAGAAATTAAATCTTCTGCCAAAGAAAGCATTTGAGAACTAGAAGAGGGCCTGGATGTGGGGGGTTTAACAGGCACTGTTTTAGTAGTCTTGGCTGCTTTAGCCCTGGCGAAGGCCTTAATGGACATGGCTGCTGGAGGCCTAGCAGCACCACGTGCTGGGGTAGAGACATCCAAGGGGATGGTGTCTGATAAGTCAACCACCGTAGTGGGTAAAATTTCTGAGGTCGATTCAAGAGTTGTAGCAGGGGCCTCAGTTGTAAGAATAGGTTCAGCTGTACTTTGATCAGTTTTCTCGGTTTCGCCAAAACCGAGACACTCATGATTTGCTTTACCGTGGTTTCGGCGAAACCGGAGTCGGTCTTTATCTTTGCGTTTTGGTAGATTGGGTAGTCGGAGGATCCGGCGGCATAATGTACGCAAAATCAGAACCGAAAAACTGTTCTGCAAACTCCGACCGGCGCCTAAGCGTTCGTCGGTTGAAAGAGGCACAGGCGAACAGGCTGCTACGTCGTGGGCTGGGCCTAAACAAGGCAGACAGTAAGAGTGGAAATCTTTATGAGGTATTTGTTTCCCACAGGTTAAACAATTGTTAACTTTTTCTGACATCGGCTGAGGCAAGAAAGAGTCCCCAACGGGTACTTAGCTTTAGAAGTCTTGAGTAGTATTCGGTAGAAGTAATCTCTGGATCCGACCGACCGGCACTTGCGAACAGCTTCTGCTTCGGCAAGAAAGACTGAGGAAAATGGCGTCGGCTGATGCTTTTATACCCGAAGACCAACAGAGATGACGTCGGGTGGAGTGCGACATCAGCCGAAGCCGGACCCGGACTTTGGAATCCGGCCGACTGCAGGGCTGCCTGACGACAGGACAACCCACTTGTTATGACTGCAGATGCATCCATGAAGGACATCTGCATATGCTTGACAGCAGTTACAATTCTAAAGATCGCTCCTGCAAGCAGAGGCCTAGGTCTGACCTGAACTTTTTATGCTGATCGACTACCCCCCTCCATCTACATTACACCTCATGCTCTCCAGATTGCTCCATGACATGGTATAAAGGGAAGTACAGTTGGCCAACTTTTCTTGGTCAAAGTTTACCCAGACTATATGAATCCCTTCAGAGACGGCATACAGTACTGACAGGCCTCTCAACCTCTCTTAGTGGCTGGGTGGGGGGGGGGGGCATGTTGGTCCCCATACCAATTCATAACTTCAAGGCCAAGAAAAAGGTACAGAGTGGGGAATTTGACTGCAGCAGTTCCTGCATCTGCACTTCTATGGTTAACAGTTAAGTTGATATCATAGCTGTACTGCTCGTCATGTAAGCACTTCTACAGTTAAAACTTCAGAGAAGGGTCCCAAAGCTTTAAGCACCTTTCCTATGGCTGGTGGTACCCAGAGGACCAAAAACAGTAAGATGCCCTTTAGGACTGTTGAGGGAAACCAAACTCTAGCCTTAGGTATGATGTTAATTCTGCAGTGTTCAGAAAATGTATAGCTTGAGGTAACAGCTAGCAGCTTCCAAGACACTTTTTGTCAATGCTGCTTTTAGGAAGGTTATCAGTGGTGGCTGTGCCTGTGGTGGAATGAAATCTTAACTCGATGATAACTGCTTGCCATGGCATTTGTGTCAAAAATCAATTCAATGGGATGATCCATTCAGAGACTGGCAGTACCCTTTCAACCTTTTGCAAGGTACTACCTAAACAGAAAAATAAGTTATGTACTCACCATAAAGTTCCATCTGTGCTGTCCATTTTCATTGTTCCTCAACATATGGGCTCAAATCAGATCCCTCGGATCCAACTTGGCCGTTGCTAAAGTTTGTTGCAACCAAAAACTCTTGAGCTTCTTCCTTACCCACAATTCACCAATTCCAAGTACCTCAGATCTTGTTTGCAGACTTTAGCAGAAAGAAATATTAGTCGTCCTACAGTGATGAGACTAGCTGGAGCTCAATATCAGGGAAGTGACGTTCCCTAACCACTCACTCTTCCAGTAGTTTTCTGTGGATGGGGGTTAGAGTGAGGGGAGTTGAGGAAGAATGAAAATGGACAACACAGATGGAACGTTATGGTGAGTTCACAACTTCTTTATCTGATGGTGTCAATTTCCATTCTGTCCTCAACTTATGTGACAGAGTCCCCAGCTACCTAAAATCCCAGGTGGACTCAAGGAAGGATATTCCTGAGAACCTCTGAACCAAATGATACTCTACCACTGGAGGTCAGAGCCAATTTGCAATGAGAAATAAAGGCATGGGGAGCTGCCCAGGTTGCTGCTGAACATATATCATCCATGGACGCTCTAGACAGAAAAGCTGAAGAAGCTGCCATGGCTCTAGCTGAATGAGCCTGTAACGGTTTAGATAAAGCAATGTCCAATTTGTCATAAATAAAAGTTACTTTGGCAACTGGTTTCGCCAACTTTATATCTGAAAAAGAAACAAATAATTGGTCAGTTTTCCTGATGTTTTTCATTCTATGTAGGTAAAAACACAACTGTCTGTGAACATGCAATAAGTGTAATGTATTCGGCCTTGTTAGCAAATTTAGGAAAGCATACTGGCAAATTAATGGACTGATTGATATTGGAGTTTGATACCACTTTAGGAAGAAAGGATGCATTAGTTCATAATGCAGCTCTATCATTGTGAATGAAAGATAGAGTATGGCAGTTTTGAAGACTAGGCTTGAACCTCTCCTGAAATTCGTTTGGCAGAAGTAATGGCAAGTAGAAAAGTTTTCCAAGACCGATATTTAACCTAGCTGCTAGTTCAAAGGTATGGATAAGTGCTTGTAGTACCAGATTTAGATCCTATGGTGGAGTAGGGTCTTTAATAGGAAGTCTTAAAAGAGGAGTGCCTCATAAAAAGGCATTGCAGAGCTTATGAGAAGCAAAAGAACCTGCAAATCCAATTTGAAAATTCGATATCGCTGCTTACTGGACCTTGACCGTCAAGAAAGTGGCTCCTTTAAAAAGTAGGGCCAAAAATTAAAGGATATTATGTACAGGAGCTAAAAAAGGATAAACATTTTTATTTTGATATGCCCAGTAAACAAGCCTTCTCCATTTACTGGAGTAGAGCTTGTGTGTAGAAGGTTTATGGGAAGATAAAAGTATGAATCAGATGAGAAGAGAGCATAGGTTGTCTGGCTATTAATAGAATTGGAGAAGCCGGGTGGTCAGCCTGAGGCTTGGTATATCTGGTTCTGTTGTGGGAGACAGGAGGTCTGGAGTCGGTTTGAGAAGTAAGTGAGGCCAAAGGATGAGGAACCAAATCTGTTGAGGCCAGTAAGGTGCAATGAGGATGACTTTGCTTTTCAACATGGCAGCTTTCTGAAGAAATGTTGGAATTAGTGCGCAAGTGTAAATTAAACCAGGGGGCCAATCATGGCGTAGAGCATCCCTCAGTGATTCCCCCTGTTTGGGGGGGGGGTTTAGGACAAAGTAGCTGCTGCATTTGCTATTTAGGGGAGATGCAAAAAGATTGCAGCAAGGCTGGCCCCAATAGTGGAAAAATCATTTCTGTCACATTCTTGCTGACAGACCACTCATGAGGTAGAAGAATGCACCTGCTCAGCTTGTCTGCCATCACGCTGGACTTCCCCGGAATGTGCAAAGCTATAAGAAAGTGGTTGGGACAAGCTCACCCACTGCCATACTCTGAGCACTTCTCAACACAAAGGTTAAGATCTGGGGCTTATTTGTTGATGTATCAAACTGACATTGTCCATTTGAACTGCAATAGTCCCCAAGGAGTGAGCATCTTGAAGGGACTGCAAAGTTAAAAGCACTGCTCTCATCTCTAATACATTGGTATGCAAGTTGGCTTCCTTGGGGGACCAAGTGCCTTGGACGGTTCTCTCCAGATAATGCCCCCCTCCCACTCCAACTGGGAAGTGTCCATGGTCACTATGGCCTTGGGCTGATGGGGAATGAATGGATGGCCTTGTAGAGCCTGATCCAACTACAGCCACCATCTGAGATATCTTTTGCATGTGTGGGTGATTTGTACTGGCGTTGACATGGGTTGTTAAAGTACTGACCCTTGTGTTGATAACATCCACTGTAAAATCCGGCTAATGGTGCTAGAGTTATAGCTGCAGCCATTGAACCCAGAGCTTGAAGAACCAAATGGGCCGAAATCCTGGTTTTACAGATTATCCTTCTGTTCTGCGATCTTACTGTCTGAACTCTTAACAGAGGTAGTGATGCTATGGATAATTTTGTGTTAAGAAGTGCTCCTATGAATTCTAAACCTTGAATTGGCTCTAGATGAGATTTGTCGTACTTTATGGTTATCCCCAGGAGGGAGCATGTCTGGAGTACCTGGTCTTTTGCCTTTAACAGTTGATGCCTGGTTAGAGCACAAGTGAGCTGCAACTACTGTCATGCACTTGGTAAACACCCTGTGGGCTATGGTGAAACCAAAGGGGAGCACTCTGAACTGGTAATGTCAGTCTCCCAGCTGGAAGTGTAAGTACTTTCTGGATCATATGTTCCTTTTTATACGATAGTATGCATCCTGAAGATCTATAGAGGACATCCGGCTGTCCTTGCCCAGAAATGGCAGAAAGGATTTAACTGAGACTACCCAGAACTGTGCATGGCAAATGAACTTGTTCAATACACTGAAATATAAAATAGGTCTCCACTCCCGTTTTCTTTGGCACCAAGAAGAATCTTGAGTAAATTCCAGATTCTATCTGGTCTGGCTGGATGTACTGGGTGACCCTTTTTATCTAGGGGCCTTTGTACCTGAACTGCTGCTTGTTCCCTCTGGGTAGAACACTGGGGATTTTTCTTGAAGTTGGTGGAGGAAGGGAAAATGGTATTGTATAACCTCTCGAAATGATCATCTGCACCCAAGTATGTTATTTTTAGCCAGGCTCTCTGGTGCAGGGAAAGTCGACTTCTGATTGCTTCCAGAGGAGGGCAACTGGGCTTCCTTTCAGGAATGCTGGAAGGATCTGCCAAAGAAAGACTCTCTGGATCCTTGGTTTTGCAGGCCACCTCTGCCGTGGGGGCATCTACCACTGGAGTTCCCCCTCTACCCCTGGGGCAACTAGCTCCATGTGTGTCCTGGGAAGGTCCCTGGGACTTTTTGAACCACATTTTCCCTCTACCTAGTTGATTCCTGGAAAAGGATCTTTCATGGGTGGAAAAATGTATGCCCAGAGCAGACAGGGTCTTTCCATCGTTTTCACATCTAGATAATGTGTCTTTTACCTTGGGGCTAAACAAAGATGTTTAGTGAAAAGGAGCACTGACAAACGAAGACATGAAGGGCTCCGCAAAATCACATGAGTGCATCCAGGCATGCCTCCTTATGGAAAGCCCTGAACCCACTGCCCTGGAGGTTCCTTCAGCTACATCTGAAATGAGCCTCATAGAAGAACTGAAAATAGTTTGCAGGGTAGCCAACTGAGAAGTCAAAGATGCTTGTACTTCTTCAGAAATGGATCCTGAGAGGGTGTCAAAGTTCCTTAATGAGGTCTCTCTGTAACATGGTGAAATGTGCCAGATAGCTCAGTGACCTTAAATCAAAGGTTGCTGAAGCAAAGACATGCTTCCCAAATGTGTGCATCACCCAAGACTCCTTTGTTGGAGTGATGAACAGTGGAACTTTCCTCTGCAAGTTCCTGCTCAGTGGCCACCGCCTTAACCATGGCATCAACAGGCACCCCTTTTGTCCAAAACTGCTTGCCCTCCGGTGCTCTGTGGCTTTGGTTCAATGATGCCTGGATCCTTCCATTCTCGCCAAGAGATCAACTCATTGAGCTTGCTGGCAAGAGGAGACATCCAGAAAGTAGACGGGCCAGTAGCGAATGCCTCCAGGAATACAGACTCCTCGGATGAAGGGTTGCTGGACTTCCAGCCAACTCTCGGTTTCAAGATTTCAAGGATGGCCCTGAATGAGACCATCAGGAGGTGACCATGGGGACC
Organism: Protopterus annectens; assembly: GCF_019279795.1. Taxonomy (NCBI): domain Eukaryota; kingdom Metazoa; phylum Chordata; order Ceratodontiformes; family Protopteridae; genus Protopterus; species Protopterus annectens. The sequence goes on along the minus strand of NC_056725.1, from coordinate 1,172,076,448 downwards.
CCTTCACCTACATCAAAGTCAGCACCTTCTGTGACAGATTCCTCTGGGGAATCCAAGTGCTTCCTCTTGCATGTCTTAGGGACCTCCTCAGTAGAATGCTCTGGGGAGGTATCAGAAGAAATTGGCACATCCTGTTGGGAAGCCTGGGGTTTTTGTACCAGCTGTCCCTGTGGAGAAGATAGGAAAGACTTGAAACACAGAGACAGCAAGGTTGCAGGCTTAGGATCTGAGAGGGTAGGAATCATCTGTGTTGCAGAGGCAGACAAGGCTCTCTCCATAAACTCAAAGGCAGACTTCGACAGAAAGGGATAGCACCCTGGGTCCAAAAAGGCAATCTTTTGGACCATAGTCCTTCCCTTCTCTGATAAGAATCCCCCGAGGCAAGAACTCTGAGCCAAACTAACTTATGCCAAGGATAATCAACCATACAATGCCCTGTAGCACAGATGGCTACAAAAACCTCGGAGTTGACTAACACCTTGGATATAATAGGGTAGCCTAGTCTCCAAGAGGTCTCTGGATCTGACTAAATTGAAGTGCTTATAGCAAGTCTCTGATCCAAGGAAGAGGATATCCCTGGATCCAGGAAAAGGATATCCCTGGATCCGAGGCAGATGGAGCTGGATGGCTCGGATCCAAGGACTCTGAGCTCATGGTAGGAATCAGAGTAGGAACTGGTAAGGGGGAGGTAGTGAAAGATCGGACATCCTGATTCAAAGGGTAGGAGCTAAAGGAACGGCTGTCAGGCTCTGCGCTGACAGAATTCTTCTCACCAATCCCTCCACATCCTCTTCTGTAAGACTCCTGGAAGAGTGAGTGGAAATTACAGATGGAGACTTGGGTCTTTCCAAAAAAGGTGAAGGGACCCTAGAGGGGACGGGTCCACAGAAGGGGAATATCTGGTCCTTGGTACGACAATTAGGCTTGATGGACTGGACAATTTCTTTGATCTGAGGTAATCTGATCCAACGATTATATGTTTTTGTGTTTTGGATCCAACGTTGAGGTCAGATCCAATACTTTTTTTTGGTTCGGATTCAAGGATGAAGTCTGATCCAACAGAGGGATCTGATCTAATAGAGGCCTTTTCCTAGACTGATCAGATACCCTTAAAGAAGTGGAAGGGCTCAGAGATGCAATCTGGATTTTTTAGACTTCACAGGTGAAGATCCAGATAAACTCTGATTTTATTTTTCCTTTCCATAATAGCTCTAGGATTAAACCCATGGCATAAAGCACAATTTTCCTGTAAGTGCAGGGGGCCTAAGCAGTATACACAATGTGTGCATCTGAAAAAGGAATCTTGTGCCCATACTTGAATCATTTTTTGAACCCTGCAGGGCCTTCCTCATTGTCAGCCATAATTCCGAAATTAAACCAGTAAAACAGAAGCCAACAGAAAGGTAAAGAAATGATTACTTTTTTTTTAAACAGTCACAGCTACTGAAGAAACACCAACAATGGTAATTTAAAGCTACACAGTTGTAGGAAGGGAGAGAGAGAGAATACTAACAGAAGTATTCAAAAGTACAGGATGTACAAGAGAAAAGAAAAAAGGGTATATTAATTTAGACAAAACTGTAATAAAAGAAAGTGATAGACAAGGGAGAGTAAATAAAGCTAAAAATTAAACAAGTTTTGAAAATGAAGTATTAATTTTGATAAACAATATGCCACTTACCTCAAGAGTAGCAGTAACCATGTCTTTTGTTCCAAGTGGCAAACGAGATCTGAGGTACTTGGGGTTGGTGCATTGTGGGTAAGGGAGAAGCTTGAGAGTTTTTGACTGCCAGAAGTTTTATCAATGGCTGAGTCTGATCAGAGGGAGCAGATCCGAACTCGTGAGTTGAGGACAGAATGAAAATTTGACATTATCAGATCAAAGTCTCATTTCTGTACACCTAGGGAATGACTGACCCTTTTCGGTTTGTTTTGTGGTTCAGGGAAAAATGGGAGATGAATGACCTGGTTAAGTGCACTTTTGGCATAAACAAGGGATGGTGCACAAGTCAACCCCATCTATGTGGAAGACCAGAAAAATTTCTTACAGAAGCACCGGGAATTCATATACACTTCTAGCTGCCACCAAGAATATTGCCTTCCACAAAATATACTTTAAGTGGGCTGATTTTGCTGGTAAAACAAACAGATTCATGATTAAAGCATAACATTCAAGTCCCAGGATGGTTCAACTGCTTTCTTTGCAGGCCTAAGGTGCAAGACCCCCCTGAGGAAGTTCGTTACTGCTCTGCTGCAACTGAAAGGTGAACCTTAGTGGAAGTATATACTAAGCTTGAATTACATAATTCTATTAAACATTGAAGCGTCAAGGTACTTCTGCTGGTATTAGAGCCTTTCTTTGGCACCACAGAGGGTATCTTTTTCATTTTGCAAAGTTAAGACTTCCAAGTTACTGGTTTCTTGGTCTCATTATGACATGTACATCTTTTGACATCAGATACCCAAGGGTATCAAGTTTATTCTTCCAGGATGCAAGGCTGAGGGTGCAAGACCCAAGGTGTACAAGGATGCCTTCTCACTCTGAGTAAAGTGGTCCACCTGTTTTAGCAAAACAATGGCGATTTTCCCTGGTCATCAATAGTATGTTGGATAAAGTACAGTTGTGTACCTACCATAAATGTAGATGTTCGAGTGTATTCACTGTTGCAGTCATTACACTTGGGTTATCCTGCTGGCAGGCGACCCGCAGTCGGCCCGCGTTCCAAAGTCTTGGTGTGGCCTCGGTTGCTGTTGCCTCCTCCCTGACGCCAGTGTGCCAGGGGTATACAAGATGCAACCGATGCCATTTTCTTCAGTGTTTCTTGCCCCAGATGTCAGGTGCCCCCAATAGGTAGGCAATACATATTGCTAATAAAGACATACAGCAAAATATAAACAATACCTTCAGCTACAAGCAAATACACAACAAAGTTGTATAGGATAGAAAGGTCCCAGCAAAGAAAGTGGGGATGGAGGGTGGGTAACCTGGACTGCAACAGTGAATACACTCGAACATCTACATTTATGGTAGGTACACAACTGTACTATGTTCATCGTGTTTCACTGTTGCAGTCATTACACTTGGGTAGAATCCCAAAGCTGAGGTAGGGTGGCTGGGTCTAAATAGGATTAGGAGTGGCTATGAGGCCCTGCAGAACTGCAGTGGCAAAGCCTGCTCTTGATTTAGAGTAAAGAGGCAAGTGGTAATGCTTGGTAAAAGTGTGCACTGAACTCCAAGTTGCAGCTTCCAAAATATCCTTGGTTGGTACTTCTCTGAGGAAGGCTGCTGACGTGGCAGCTGCCCTGGTAAAGTGTGGTCTAATGTTGTTAAGCACTGGCTTTCCATGTTGCGTGTAGCAGAAGCGAATACAGTGTCCTATCCACTTAGAAATAGTCTGCTTTGAGATAGCCTTTCCTTGTGATCCTGCAGCATAAGCTACAAACAGTTGCTCAGTTTTTCTGAATGCTTTTGTTTAATCCAAGTAGAAGCGTAACTGCCTGTATATGTCCAAAGTGTGTAGAAGTCTCTCCCCTTTATTCTGGGGATTTGGATAGAATGTTGGCAGATGAATGGTTTGGTTAAGAGCCACGCTGGATACCACCTTTGGCATAAATGTTGGGTTCGTCCTTAGAGAAACCCTGTCTTGATGAAAAATGATAAAAGGTTCCACTGCCATTAAAGCCTGTAGCTCTGAGACTCTTCGTGCAGAAGTTATTGCCAGGAGCAGAGCAGTTTTCCATGATAAGAATTTCATATCAGCTGTATTGGCTGGCTCAAAAGGAGGCAAAGTGAGTTTCTCCAAGACAAAGTTGAGGTCCCAAGTAGGTGTCAGTGCCCTCCGGGGGGGTCTTATGTTTTTAGTCCCTCTGAGATACTGTCTTAGTAGTGGATGAGAGAAAACAGGAGGTTCTGTGGTATAATGAGCTGAAATGGTGGAGGCATGGATCTTAGTAGATGAAAAAGATGGGCCTTTGTCCAACATCTCAGTTAGGTATTGTAAAATCTGAGGGATATTTGGTAGAAGTGGGTCAAAGCCTTGTGCCTGGTTCCAGTGGCAGAATCTCTTCCATTCGTCTGCATATGATTTCCTGGTGCTGGGTCTCCTGAATGACATCCATAACAGCTTTAGAGAGAGGTGTGGTCTGACTGTTTATGGTATCTGTCATGCAGCCAGATTTAAGGTTCTGAGTTGGCTGTGCAGGATCTGATTGTTTTCTTGAGGGATTTGAGGTAAAGTCTAGGCTGGGCCTTGAGCCAAGTTCTTTAAGATTGGGTACCAGTGCTGGCGTGGCCAGTCTGGGGCAATCAATATAATTTTTTGGCCTCTCTTGTCTGACTTTTAGGAGCACCTTGGAAAGGAGAGGCAGTGGTGGGAAAGCATAAACTTTTAGGTTTCTCCAGCTGAATGAGAGAGCATCCACTTTCCATGCTTGTGTGTGATAAGTCCTTGTGCAGAATTTTTGAAGTTGGCAGTTGAGAGGGGAGGCAAAAAGATCCATGTCCGGGCATCCTCATTTCTTTATCATCATGCTGAACACCTGTGGATTTAGTTTCCACTTGTGAGGATCCATGAGGTTTCTGCTTAGATAGTCTGCCAGAGTATTTTTCTTTCCTAGCAGGAATTGTGCTTGCAGATGAACTTGATAGGTCAGTGCTGTGTTCCACAAAGTCATAGCTTGTCTGCAAAGGGGGGTTTGAGTGTGTGCCCCCTTGCTTGTTTATGTACCACATTACTGTGGTGTTGTCCGTCTTTAGCAGTAGTTGTCCTTGATGCAGTAAGTCCTTGAAGGCTGTCAGGGCATTATGTACAGCTAGCATCTCTTTTTGATTAATGTGAAGATGCATTTGTTCTGCGGACCACTTGCCCTGAATACATTTTCCTGCCATGTGCGCCCCCCAGGCGTAATCCGATGCATCTGTTGTCAGTGTTTGCCTGGCTGTAAAGTGAAAGGCTGTCCCTTGTTGTGGTGACATGCCAGTGCCCACCATCGAAACTCCTGTTGCAGGCAGGGAATAATAGTTATCGTTGCTTCCAGGCTGTGGCAGTGAATAATAGTTATTGTTGCTTCTAGGCTGTGGCAATGTTGAGTCCAAACATTTTTTAGATACCATTGTAACTTCCTCATATGCAGTTTTGCATATGGAATTAGGATGCAGGATGCCATGAACCCCAAAGCCTGCAGAATTTTTCTTGCAGGTAACTGGGTTTTTGTTGCCATCATTTGAAAGTAAATTGTCAGTTGCCTTTGCTTGTCTGGCATGAGATAAGCCATCTGGGTAGTTGTATTCAAGCTTGCACCCAGGAATATTATCTCTTGAGAGGGCACTAGTTTTGATTTCTTTTCGTTTACTGTGTACCCTAGGCCAACTAGTAATCTTTTTACAAATGCCAGATGCTTTAGAAGAATGTCCTTGCGCTCTGCTTGAATAAGGCAGTTGTCCAAATAGGGATATATTTGAATTCCTTTTTGTCTGCAAAATGCAATTTCTGGTGCCAGGCATTTTGTGATTACCCTGGGCGCAGTAGATAAGCCAAAGGGCAGTGCCGAGAATTGGTAATGCATTGTGCCAGCTATGAATCTGAGGTATCTTCTGCAATTTTGTCTGATTGGGACATGCAGGTATGCCTCTTTGAGGTCCAAAGTAACAAGCCAAGCCTTTTTGCCCAGCATGGGTAGAAGTTGCTGCAGTGTCAACATCTTGAAATTTGGAAAATCTAGGAAAGTGTTTAGAATAGACAGATCCAGAATGGGTCTCCAAGGCTTTGTCCTTTCTGGGAACCAAGAAAAGTCTTGAGTAAAATCCTTGTCCCTTTTCTTGCTGAGGTACTTTTTGAATAGCTCTCATGTCCATGAGAGCTGTAATCTGTTTTGGTGCCTCTGCCCATTGGTTTTGTGGCAGGTCTGGCATTTCCTTTTGACCTTGGAAGGGTGTGAAAGTGCAATCTGTAGCTCTGAGAGACAATATTCAGTACCCATTTGTCCTGGGTGATAATGTGCCAATTTTGTGAGAAAAGTGCTAGCTTTCCCCCTAAAGGTGCTGCCAAGAGAAAAGTGCTTGGCTTTTGATAGGGGAATTCATTGGGACGGTTTTCGGTAAGGTTGTGACTTGTCTTCTCCTCCCTTGGGGGTAGAAGCACCCCATTGTCTAGGTCTGTAAGAGCCTTGTTGCTGAGATCTGCCTCTTGGGTGTCTGTATCTGCCTCTGAGGCCTGTCTGACACGGGAAAGGACCAATTTTTAGAAGGACAATTTCTGCTAAATCTAGGAGGCTGTACCTGTAAGAAATCCTTTACTGTCTGCATAGATTTTGCCTTATCCTCCATTTTCTTTAACACCTCTTCTGCCTTAACACCCAACAAGGTATCATACTGTAAAGGAGCATCCAGTAATTTAGCTTTAACATGATCAGGTAAACTTTGTTCTTTAAGCCAGGCATGCCTTCGAATGACAGATCCTGTAACTGAGGCTCTGCAAGAAGCCTCTAATAAATCAAAACCACATTGCAGAGTATGTTTTCCCACTTATTCAGCTGCATGCAATAAATCCTGCATTTCCTTATTGTCAGGACATTCTGAGCTTGCAAACATTTTCTGTTTTAACAAAGACATTAAATATTGTTGGTATTTCAGCATATGAAACTGGCAGTTCAAAGCCCTTACTGCTAAAGTAGCAGAGGTGTAAACTTTTTTCCCCCATCTATCCAGTGCTCTGGAATCCCTGTCAGAAGGGACTGGGTTTTTTGCAGTGGAAGCCTTCACCCCTTTGGGACCCTGAGAAATAGTTTCTGGGTCAGCAGCAGGGTTTTTATAAAGAAATTTATGAGAGTCTGGGACCCTATAGTATCTGTCTGACTTGACTGGTGCTGAAGGTAGAGAATCAGGAGAAAAACTAGATTCAGAAAAGACATCATCAACAATATCTAACACAGGGGGGATAGCAAGAGGCCTGTGCTGAAGTAATAAAATAAAATCTCTGAGCCTTTTCTTTGATTCTGAATAATCCTGGCTTTCCCAATGGAAATGCTCCCTCATGGTGTGCAAGGTTTCCCCAAGAGAGTAATCCTTAGGAGGAGAGGCTGAAGGGATAGACACTTCAGCATCAGAATCCTCATAGGGAGGAAGACAGTAGCCCTGGTCTGAAGAGGAATCAGAGGAAATAGAAACCTGGTCAGAGGATTCATAGTCTGTATCCTGCCTAGGCCTTTTATTAGGAAGGGGATGGGAACCCCTGATCAGAGTAATTAAGTCTTCGGCCATTTTGAGCATCTGTTTCTTAGGCATGGATGACTGTCCAGGACAATTCTGTACTTGTTTCTTTGTCTGTAATGATGTTTTACACTTTGCTTTAGCTGCTGTAGTTGACTTGACAGTAAGCTGTGTAGGTCTGAAAACACCCTCAGAAGCCGATGCCTGCTCAGCGGCTCCGGACCCATCTGAGGGAACAGTTTCCGTAGGCCCAATACCTTGAGTTTCCAGAGGCCTCAGGGGCTGCGAAAGCGCCTCACTGAGCACTGGCGACTGGCCTGGAAGAGGCTTCGTAGTCAGTTTTGGGTCTCGGATGCCTGTCCTTTTCCTTGTCTTTGCGCTTTTTATGAATTCCGGTCGTTGGTTTTTCCGACGGCATTATATAATTAAACCTACGGCCAAAGTAATGCAATGCAAAATCAAACTGACGCTTAATAGTGCGTTTGTTGAATCTAGCACAAATCCGACAACTAGTGACGTCGTGGTCAGGGCCTAGGCAAGGAATACAGTAAGAGTGAAAATCCTTATGAGGTATTTGCTTCCCACAAGAAATACAACTGTTAACTTTTACTGACATCGGTCTGGAGCAAGAAAAAAGTTTCCCCAACGGGGTACTTAGCTTTATTGAAGACTTCGGTTCTGAAATTCGATTTTGAAAATCTCAGGAGTCGGCCAACCGGCACTTGCGAACTGCTTTTGCTTCGGGCACCGCATGGCAAGAAAGACTGAAGAAAATGGCGTCTGTTTCATCTTATATACCCCTGGCACACTGACGTCAGGGAGGAGGTGACAGCAACCGACGCCGGACCAAGACCTTGGAACTCGGGCCGACTGCGGGTCACCTGCCAGCAGGAATACCCAAGTGTAAGGACTGCAATGGTGAAACACGAACATCCAGTGCTGCCTTGGCCAGAAAGATGCAATCAGGATAAATTCTGGCCTTTCTTCATCTCTTTTCTGAATCAATCTTGGGACTTGGGGCCAGAGTGGGTCTACAAGGGTCCTCTTTTCCATGAACTAGGAAGAGTTTTGAGTTAAATCCCAGACCTTCGTCCATCTGGGGAACCTTTACTTTAGCCCAAGTCTAAGATGTTTTACAGGAGCTATATAATGAGATCCAACTGGTCTCTACATACTTGGGCTATACCCCTTGAATGAGGGATTTCCAAGAACTTGAAACTAACCATTTATCATGCTGTTTAGAACCCACTGATTATGTGTAATTTCTTCACATTTTTTTCCCAAAAAAGAACCAGTAGCCCTCCAAGTTTTTCTTGGTGCAGGAACCTGGAATACAACTGTTTCAGTAGGTTGTTCTTGTAGGATATACAAATCTACCTCCTGAAGCTCTTATTGTTTGCCAGTGAGAGGATAACCTGTTGGTACACTGCCTACTCCTGGGGGTCTTATGAGAGCTTGCTCTGTCGTCAGCCACTAGACTGCATCATGTGGGAATGTAACCTGACAACTACTAACCCCTTCTTACCTGCATTTTGTCCTTCCTGGTCTCTATTTTTCTTTTTTTTACTTATTGTTTTTTATTTTTTCTCTCAAATGAATATTGATGCTTAATTACTATGTTTAACTGTTGCCTGATTGTATTTGTAACCCCTCTATTGAATTGAGACATGTTTATCTCCAAAATCTACTCTAATGTCTCTGTACAGTATTCACAAAATTTACTTTCTTTACATGTTATGCTGTAAAATTTAAGATAGTCATTTTTTTCTAAGTTTTTAATGCCTTAATGTATTTGTGCATGGAGATTTTCTCCCCGGGCCTCTGCTGAAAATGGATATGTATCCAGCTAGATTAGCCCGGTCAACAAATATAAAATAAATAAAATAAAAATACATAAAAAACATCATCATGTATTGACTTACAGCCGTCTCGAGGTCCCCAGTGCTATCATGCACAGTTTGTAGGAATGTGGTCTCTCCTTGTTTGCCGATTTTACCATGACTATGATGCTATTTGTAACTCTCAGGAAATCTGGGACCTATGGGGGGGGGGTTCAATGCGTGGAGGGTGTACTAGACTGTTAACATCTCCATGTCTATGTTTTATATGGAGCTTGCACTGTCTTCAACCAAGTGCCCAGCACTTTCTAGTCCTGAGAATGTGACCCCCAAGTCATCACTCAAATATCTACAGAATCTGTTTGTTGGGTGGGGGCAAAAAAGGCATGCTTTTCTCAACAGATGTGATCCACCAACTTAATTCCATTTTAAGGCAAGGTGGAATGGGGGAAGGGGGAGTTCAGTAATTTGGAGCTTTGATTCCACAACTTTCTGAGATATTACTGGCTTTTTCCTCAAATATGTAAGCTGGCCATGAGTGCAAGTGTACCAATCTAGCCATCCACTAAGATTTCGGACATTAGCTAAAAGAAGGCTGACGTGAGAGAGCACTTTCCTTGGAGGGAGGAATACCATGGAAAGTTTGGTGCCTAGTAGTGCCCCCATGAACGTTGCTCTCTGACAGTGGATTGCATTAGACTTCTGCAGGTTCAGCAGAAAGCCTAGTTTCTGCAGACAGTGCTGTGCAAAGCATGTGGCTTTCTTGACACTGGGTTTGCAGGAGACAATTGCCCAAGTATGTGGAGCTATCCAAGCCCTTGTCTTGCAATGAAATAATTACTGGAGCTAGATATCTAGTGAAAACTTGTGAAGCAGCAGCCATGTGAAAGGGCAAGAAAGGGAATTGCAAGTGGCCACATCCTGACTGGAATCTCAGGAATCACCCAACTCTTTTGTGAATGACAATGTGCAAGAATAGATCATTTAAATCTACATGGCCAGCATATGCTTTGGGACTCGGTAGCTGAAGGAGAGCCTGTCAAGGTTAGTATTTGATTCTGGGGACTGAAAGACACTGTCGGTCTGGAAAAGTCCAGACTGGACCTCCACTGCCATCTTGGCATCAAGAATAAGCTCGAGTAAAAAGCCTTTTCCTTCTGGCCCCAGAAGACCACTTCAATGGTCTCTGTTTCTAAGATTAGTTGAAGAATGAAAAAAAAAACAGGTGCTCTTTGTCTGCTAGGACCTTTGATGTCTCTTTGGGAAGTGGTTTTAGCTTTAATCTCTCTCTGGGAAGTGCTTTTAGCTTTAACTCAAGATTATAACCTCTTGTACTGATTGCTGGTACCCATCTGTCAATTCTGACTGTCCTCCATTACTCCAGGGAGTCACCTAATCTCACTCTTAGGTGTGGTAATAGAGCTAAGAATAAAAATGAGTGAGGGAGTCGATGGAAGTAGGCTGGGAGAGTTGCAGCTGCTCTTTGGTGGGACTAAAGCTTTGATGACTTCTTTGTCTCCCCCCTTGTCGTCTTGACATTTCTTCTTATCGAAGTTCTACTCCTCTCAGGCTGTCAGCCATACCCTGGCTTTCTGTAAAATGGACCTTGTTTGTTGGTGCAATTCATACTATGCATCGAAATGTGGGATAAAAAATATGCAAGTGCATCCATTGCTCTTCCCTTTTTTCCACACATTCTTGAAAATATATCTGTGGGCAGAACAGCAGTTCTCTGTACAGGGAGGCATTCAAAAGCTTGGCTTTGATATCCTTGACCAAAGGTTGCGTGCAGAGCCATGCATGTCTTCTTAAAACTGCACCAGTAGCAGCCAGGTGTTATTTCAGTAGGTATCATAAGCACATTAATGTCATATTTACTTAACTGGACAGCTGTTTACATAAGTTGCCCCAAGGGTGCTTTAGGGTCCGCCTCATCTGTGGTAAAATGTTTCAACATCTCAAGATGTATTCCTGGAACTTTAAATTACGAGTTTGAAAAATAGTGTTCTAAATACAAAGATGGAAAACCTACAAGCTTTCTTACCATACAGTAGAGCTGATTATCCAAACTAATTGGGACCTAGAGTAGTTCTAATAATCAGACTGTTCGGATAATCAGACACATAATTGAAACAGATAAACTTCTAAAAATCTTGTTTTTTCTTCACACAGGGAATACACTTTTCAACCATTCAGCGATTCCAGTGGACAATAAAGAATATTTCTCACTCGAGTGGGCTACAACCTCAAGAAACACACACAAGCAAATACGTATAACGTTTACATATTCAGACTGATTTTTCCGACCTGAAAACTTTGGAAGGCTGCATTCAGATAGACATTTTGGATAATTGACATTCAGATAATAGAGACTCTGCTGTACTTATCTAGAAATCTATATTATTAAATTTATTTTATTTATTTGTGTTTGACTACTGGGACAGTCCATCTTGGCCACGCAAGACATCTTTTCAGTGGAACCCAGGGAGTAAAGCTTCAAAAATTACACATTCTATATTGGATATCTGCTTGCAGTAGCCCTCAGTCGGCCTGATTATCAAAGTCTTGGGTCCAGCGTCGGTTGTTGTCTCATCTTCCATGATGTCAGGTAGTCAGGAGTATAAAGCATGCAGCCGACGCCATTACATCAGTTTTTCTTGCCCCAGATGTCAGGTGCCCCCCTAATGGGAAGCAATTTATATATATATATATATATATATATATATATATATATATACATATATATATACATACACATATATATACATATATATATATATATATATATATATATATACACACATATATATATATATATATATATATATACACACATATATATACACACACACACACACACGCACACACACACACACACACGCACACATAGGGTTACACCTCAAACAAAAAAGCAAATACACCAAAAAGCTTTAAGCATAGTAAACAAGAATACAGGTATAATCAAAAGAAGTCGGGGGGCTGGAGGGAGGGTAACCAGGACTGCAACAGTGAATACACTCAAACATCTACATTTATGTTAAGTGTACACAACTGTACTATGTTCTTCGTGTTTCGCTGTTGCAGTCATCACATTTGGGTAGAATCCCAAAGCTATGCAATAAAAGAAAAATCTTAAACAATACAGAAAATATAACACAATACAACATGATAAAACGTATAACACCATGACTGTTTTCAGGAGAAAGTTACAAAGCACTGTGTGATACTTGGTGTGTAAAGAGAAGGGATATAGAAGGGGTATTAATGAAGGAGTAAAAGATTACAATTAGGAAGAGTAAGGAGAGCAATGAGACAGTGCTGAAGGAAGATTGTTGGAGCAGTAAGGTTAAGAGTTTAGAGATGAATGAGACAGAGAGCAAGATCAGAGAATTCTAGGATAATAATAAAGGGTAGACAGCATAATTAGAGAGAAAGAGTAGAGTTAAAAGAAACAAAATTTGTACGTAACATATGAATAGCCATAAAAAAGGGAGACACTTAATGGGGAGTTTATCCAGGTAAGACACCAGAAACTAAACAGGTAGTAATTTTTATTTTTTTTTTTAGCAGATGCGAGGGGGGGGGGGCATCAGCATAAAGGTAGCAGAGAGGGAAATCCACAATTTAGATACATAGCTGGAATATAGAGAACCAAAGGTACTGTAGACATTTTGACCTGATTTCTGCTAGATGAGCATAGGGGGCTTGTGCAAGTTTACACTGCAGGAGTGGAGTGAGAACATTTATCAGAAAAGAAGTGTACTTTATGTGCCATTTTTGGCTGTGTATAGCTTTTCTTTTTTTTTGGTGAATTCTAACCAGTTTAGTTTTACTTAGTGCTAGGTAGTGACGAGTTGAGCTAGGCACTTCGGTAGCAAATTTGGAGATTTTGTTGTAGCATCACTTTTATCACTGGGTAATGTAACTCCAGAGACCACGAGTCCCAGGGTCTACTGTTTCCTTTTTATATTTAGAAGAAAGAAAAAAAAAAAAAGAGGCCCCTAAACCATGTAAAAGCTGTCTAGCCTTCTTTATGGCTGCAGACTGAGAATCTGGATCAATCAAACATCTAGTAAAAATTTGCTGCACAGGGGCATTTCAACAGGTTTTGGGGATCAAAACCCAAACAACTCTAAAGCCATCCCTCTAGGCCTCAGAAGACAGAGCAGCTTGACACAGAAAGCAATCTCTCATAACAGCCCAAAGGATTCTCAAAGGCGAGGCCATCAGGTGGGGAAATGTGGGGCTAAAGTAACCTGAGCAGAGAGAGAGAGAGAGAGACAGACATTTCTGACCTGCCATTCAGGTCATTGTCCTCCTCCTGGGCAACATTATGGTTCAGACAGTATTCTGCCAAAATGGGTGAAGCATCCCTGCTGTTTGCAGGGATATTCACTTGACTTAGGTCTGCTATAGACCAACTGCCAGCCTTACAGGAGAAAAATCTCTGGGCTAGCAGGAACAAATCCTGAGGATTGATAGGGACAGCAGTTATATGCTTTGATTTGGGCCACCTTGATTCTGTCCTCAGACATTTGCCAGACCCTGTATCACAACAAGTAAAGGAATCCTTAGATTATGACACTCAGTTGTCATTATCAACAGTTCCTAGAGCTAATCCTTCTTCCTCCATATGAACAAAATACATCTATTTAATGGCAGTAAGGGGCAGGAGCCATGTGCAGTTTCAGCTTTTCAATCTGAACAGGCTTGTCACAGTCATATGGCCTCTTAGAGGTGTCCTCAGTGGTAAGCAACTCTCTAGACTAGGCACTCTGCCAAGAGCTGTACAGAAGCCACGTCCTTACAACCAACAAGACCCTAGGATTCCCCCGACTCCTCAAGCCTAGAATGCCATCTTTGCAAAGAGATGCACAGACAGCCACTAGCAGATGTCAAACAGGAATTCTGGATGAACATTACAAGCCAAGTGTGCTAAAATTATTCTTTTCTTACGGTTTTCAACCTAAAACCCACAGCTATATACCAAGAAGCAATGTTATGGTCAAGGCCTAAACCATAAATACCTTTGAAGTTAATTTGTCTCTTACAAGCAAATTTGTTCTGCTTGGATAGCTTCCCTACACTCTTTGGGAATGTTTGGAGCTCTGAGCAGATACAAAGACCAGACAGTTTAAACTAAGAAGGAAGCCTTTACTGCACCAATGCACTTACTAAAACATCTATGGATATAGTGACTATGCTTATATAACCATAAAATGTCAATTGTAACAACCACTGTTGCAATATAATTAATTACAGGTGATCCTTAAAGTAACACCTAAGCTGACTAAAGCCTTAGCGTGGGGGAGCAAGACATGCCCTGCAGGACTGAAGATTCAAAACCTGTCTGGCTCCAGGTGAAGCCGTCCAGTTTAGAGTACCTAAAAAAAAAGTGCAAAAGGACATTGCTGTAGCTGCCTTACAAATGTATGGTGTGGAAACATTCCAGAAAATTTCAGCAACAGTAGCAAGCTGCAATTTTGGAGAGCACCCTTATCTGGCGTTATAATAATTTTCCTTGGCAATCATAACAAAAGACAACACAACCTGTAATCCAGTTTGACAGGGCTTGTTTAAAATTGATGTTCCTTCTTTAATGTAGCATAAATGATACAAACAACTGGTCAGTCTACTTAAATGCCCTGGTCCTATCCAGATAGAGACTGAGCTACTTTCAGTCAAAGATGCAAGATTTTGTCTCCTTGTTGTGAGGGTCTAGAAAAAACAAAGGTACTTCCAAGACCCAGCAGAGTGCTACTTTAGGTATAAATAACCATGTCATTGTGCACACCTATACAATACACTTTGCATATCAGGGTCTGTACTTCTCAGATTTTCCTAGCTGATGATAGCTACCAAAAACAGTTTTCAAGAAAGGAACTTTAAAGCTGATGAGGTTGCCATTTCAAAGAGTGGCAGTGTCAGCTTTCTTAGGATGAAATGTACACTTCATACTGCAGGGACTAGTTAGCTTGGTGGCCTCAAATGCTAGACCACCCCCCTTTAAAACTGTTTCACAGGAGATACTACAGGCAAATGCAGGTCTAACTGCAGTGAGGCCAATAAATAAGCATACACTAATCCATGCCCAATTACCTCAAGAACAGTAGAAAGAAATAAGAAAGGCTTCCTTGATGGTGTCTGCCTTGGGGCGAATGTCCTTAGTTTTACACCAGTCTAAAAATGTGGAACACAAGTATGACCACCTAGTTGTAGTCTTCTGACCTCTTGGGGACAGGATTTCTACTATACAGTCAGAAATCTATCTTACAGATTACGACAGACAGGTATTTTTAGGTTTGAGTACACCAGGGTTTCCTGCTATTGGGAGAAAACCTGCAGGATAATGGGAGGAGGATGGGATCCCCCACTGCTCAACTACTTCTACAGGAGAAAAGTACAGCTGTGACCTGAACATAACATAACTGTAGATGTTCATGTGTGATCACTGCTGTAGTCATATCATCAGGGAACTCAGTTGCAGGTGAAGGTTCTTGACTGGCCAAACTTTCACAAATACCCTTCTCTCAAAGCCTGTGAAATATCACCTTCAACTCCGATATCTCCATGTTCCTGTTATAAAGGCTGATGTATGGCCAGCCAGCTTCAATTTGTTCTTGCCCTACAACTGTACAGTCAGGAAAGCACAACCAGACACCCTCGTGTTAACCAATAAGATGCAGGTTAGTTAGCAGTCCAAGAGATATTCACCCACAAATAGCACTGAACAAACTCACCCATGAGTAGTACTGAAACAAAAAAAGAGCTACTGGCAGCAGTGTGAAGGGTCAGGATACAGGCAGTAAAAGGGGGTAGGGTGTGTACCCAATCAGGCCCAGATTCAGAGGGAATGCTGGGTGGGAAATGGACTGCAGCAATGACCACACCTGAAAATCTACAATTATGCGAAGTTAAGTATATGACTGTACTACGTTGATAGTGTGGCTCCATCCATCTGCTGAGGTGGAGAATTTATTCTTCCCTGGTCATTTGAATTAGACATAAGAACCAGGGCTGCTTTTAAACAGAAATACGTTCTTGTATTATTTCAGTCCTCTCCTCTCCTCTCTCACTTTTTGTATTACCAAGGGAAGCAAGAGAAGGGAAGGAGAAAGCATCAAGTCTCATACTCCTTCAATCAAGGAAGGATGCATCCATTGCTCAAGCTTTCTTGTCATGTGTACTGCAACAGAATTACTGTAGCTAGTTGTATAGTGCTGTGTGTCCAGGAGGCATCAAGACCTTTCTGCATGTGGGGAAAATACCACTCCTCATACAACTCTACAGGAAACCATGGTAGCACAAAGCAATAAAAACAACAATTTTACAAGTAAACCCACACATTCTACCATCTTGACTACACTGCCATCAAGGTTATAAACGAGTAAGCAGAGAGGTCTATATGCCTGACGCACTCCATTTTCCCATTAGTGACAGAATGATTTCCCCAAGTATTCATCTGAGGGGTTTGCTGGAGTTGTTCTCTAATGGTATGTCAGTGGCTAACTTGTTAACTGAAGTTCTGCAAAAATTCCTATGTCTGTAGTGCCAGCCTGCACACCTTAAACAGATGAGTACCCCACCCCAAATCTGCAGTGCTGAGTGTCACCAACTTCAGGGGTCCAGGTCTCCAAAGTGTTTTGAATACCCAGATACCTGGAGGGCAGGGAGAACTGCAAGCATTTCCTTCACATTTGCATGAAGCCTGCACTCTCACTGTCTTCCATGTATCCTGTTCTCTTAGCTCCAAAGTGTGCGTTTCCCTCAGGGCTGATCTGAAACATCTGTGGTGAGGGTCAGATTTGGGGTGATTTGCTGAATGGCATAACTTGTTTGATAATGACTGAGTGGATCCACTAGCTAATCCCATGACTCAGGGTAATGCAGGGATTACAGCTTCTAAGGGCATGTTTTGCTGCCTGATTTCTCAGGGCACTTCCAGATTCTCATATGTCATTTGGCAAAAGATACCATAAAGATGGTGGAGGCAATGTTGCCCAGTAAACAAATGATCTGCCTGGCTATCCACATAATTGCCTTGAAGAATTGTTTTAGGGATGGCATTTTTTCCACAGGAATAAAAGGCCTCATACAACACTGTGTCCAGAAGGGCACCTAGAAAAGTAACACTGGAGCTGAGGATCAAACAAGACTTTTAAGTTCAAAGTGAACCAAACTACTGTCAAGCACTAAGATGTACGCCAAAGGTCCCCATCATCTTCTGCATGGACTGTGCTTGTTAACAAATAGTCATCCGGGTAAGGGTAGAAATGGATGCCTTACATTCTGCAGTGTGCTGCAATTGGGGACATGCATTTGACACATACTCTTGGTGTAGTAGTTAACCAAAGATCTAGGTGGTAACTGGAAATGCCCCCTGCAACAAACCTTAAAATTTCCATGATTTTTTGAAAATATATGAAAGTATATATCTTTTAGATCTAAGGGTTACCACAGAAACCTAACAAGTGGAGTTATGTGTGTCAATATTTTGTACTTGGGTCCTTTTAGAAACTTGTTTAGTCAGAGCAGGTATAGAACATGTCTGCGACATCCATCCTTTTGGAGGACCAGGAAGACACTGAAATCTGTCCCTTTCTATGGCACTCTGGGACAACATTTTTCTCAAGAAGGGTTTGCATGAGCTGTTATTGTTATACTGGTACTTTACAAATTCCCTTTTTCTGTGGGACTGCAAAACATTGTAGTTTGCAACACCTTGAGGTAATATTTAGGACTCACTTGAGTAGCTGTTTCTAACCACTGACAGAATTTAAAGAGAGTTTGCCTCCCACTATGGGGAAAGGGTCTATACAAGGAAGAGGGCAGAGCAAGGTTTTGTGGATGGGGCAGGGAGAGAAAGTACAGTTGTGTACACTTACCATAAATGTAGATGTTAGAGTGTATTCACTCTGTTGCAGTCATCACATTTGGATATCTGCTTGCAGTAGCCCTCAGGTCGGTCTGATTATCAAAGTCTTGGGTCCAGCGTCGGTTGCTGTCTCATCTTCCATGACGTCAGGTAGTCAGGAGTATAAAGCATGCAGCCGACGCCATTACATCAGTTTTTCTTGCCCCAGATGTCAGGTGCCCCCTAATGGGAAGCAATTATATATATATATATATATATATATATATATATATATATATATATATATATATATATATATACACACACACACACACACACACACACACACACACACACACACACACACACAGGGTTACACCTCAAACAAAAAAGCAAATACACCAAAAAGCTTTAAGCATAGTAAACAAGAATAGAGGTATAATCAAAAGAAGTCAGGGGGCTGGAGGGAGGGTAACCAGGACTGCAACAGTGAATACACTCAAACATCTACATTTATGTTAAGTGTACACAACTGTACTATGTTCTTCGTGTTTCGCTGTTGCAGTCATCACATCTGGGTAGATTCGCAAAGCTAAGGATGGGAGGAGGAACTTAGATAGCATTAGGACCAGCTATAAGGCCCTGCAAGACTGCAGTGGCAAAGCCAGCTCTGGATTTAGAGAAAATTGGCAAATGGTAATGCTTGGTGAAGGTATGTACAGAACTCCAGGTAGCAGCTTCTAGAATGTCCCTGGTAAGGACACCTCTGAGAAAGGCTGTAGAGGTAGATGCAGCCCTGGTTGAATGTGGTCTTATCCCCTGTGAGGTAGGTTTCCCATGGTGCTTATAGCAGAAATTAATGCAATGGCCTATCCATTTAGAAATGGTTTGCTTTGAAATGACCTTCCCCCTCTGCCCCTGCAACAAATGCCACCAGCAGCTGTTCAGATTTCCTGAGAGGTTTAGTCCTGTCCAAGTAAAATATAAGTTGTCTGTGCACATCTAAGGAGTGCAGTATACGTTCCCCTTTGTTCTGTGGATTAGAAAAGAAGGTTGGCAAATGAATGGACTGATTAAGAGCCACACTGGATACTACCTTGGGCATGAAGGAGGGATTGGTCCTGAGGGACACACTGTCCGCATGAAAGATGATGAAAGGCTCCACTGCCATAAGGGCCTGTAATTCAGACACCCTTCTTGCTGAAGTGATGGCTAAAAGGAAGGCTGTTTTCCAAGAAAGGAATTTCAACTCTGCATTTGCAGCTGGCTCAAAAGGAGGTAGAGTGAGTTTTTCCAATACAAAGTTAAGGTCCCAGGCTGGAGTTGGGGCTCTCCTGGGTGGTCTTAAGTTGTTTGGCCCCTCTGAGGAACCGCTTGAGCAGTGGATGAGAGAAGAGGGGTGACTCTGTGTTGTAATGAGCGGAAATGGCTGAGGCATGAATTTTGATGGAGGAAAAGGAAAGCCCCTTGTGAAGCATCTCAGTTAAGTATTGAAGAATCAGAGGTAAACTGGGCACTGCTGTGCCCATCCCCAGAGTATGGTTCCAGGAACAGAATCTTTTCAATTTTTCACCATAAGATTTTCTAGTACTAGGCCTCCTTGCCTTCAGAATGACATCAAAAACTTGCTTACTGAGGGGATGGTAACGGAGAAATCAGGTAATTAGCCAGGCTGCCAGGCTCAAGGTTTGAAGCTGAGGGTGCAGAATCTGGCCCTCCTGCTGGGACAGCAGGGTAGGTGTCTGAGGCAGGTGCCATGGTGCCAGCAGTGACACTGCGCAAGAGGGGGCACCAGTGTTGGCGTAGGCAGTCTGGTGCAATCAGTATCATCCTTGGTTTGTCCTGTTTGATCTTTAGTAGTACCTTGGAGAGGAAAGGCAGAGAAGGAAAGGCATAAACTGATAGGTTTTTCCAGGTGAAGGACAGGGCAAACACTTTCCAAGCTTGTTTGTGGGGAGTCCTTGTGCAGAATTTGTCCAATTGGTAGTTCTGAGTGGAGGCAAACCGGTCCATCTCTGGGCTCCCCCATTTGTTTCTCAACATGTTGAATGTCTTTGGTTTCATTTCCCCTCGCGTGGGTCCATGAGATTTCTGCTTAGTTTGTCTGCCAGTGTATTTAGCTTTCCTGGCAGTAATTGAGCCTGTAGGTGCACTTGGTAGCTCAAGGCTGTGTTCCACAGAGCCATGGCTAGTCTGCAGAGAGGGTAT
This sequence comes from Protopterus annectens, assembly GCF_019279795.1. Lineage (NCBI taxonomy): Eukaryota > Metazoa > Chordata > Ceratodontiformes > Protopteridae > Protopterus > Protopterus annectens. Next base: position 1,172,056,341 of record NC_056725.1, on the reverse strand, counting down.
GAATGGGTTCCCCCTGCTTGTTTATGTACCACATAACAGTGGTGTTGTCAGTCTTTACCATTAGTTGTCCTGGAAGAATGTGGTCCTTGAAGGCTGTCAGAGCATTCTGTACAGCTAACATTTCTTTTTGACTGATATGCAGGTGCATTTGACTTGGGTTCCATTTGCCCTGAATGCACTTCTCTGCAAAGTGAGCCCCCCCCATGCACAGTCTGATGCGTCTGTTGTTAGGGTTTGGGCGGCAGGGGGTAGAGTGAATGATAGTCCCTTGTTTTGGTGGCAGGCCTCTGCCCACCAAAGGAACTATCTGTAGGCAAGACATGACAGGAATCATTGCTTCTAGATCCTGAGAATGTTGACACCATAGGCTTTTTAGATACCACTGTAGTTTCCTCATATGCAGTCTTGCATATGGAATTACGAGAATGCAGGAGGCCATGAACCCCAAGGCTTGCATTATCTGTCTTGCAGATAGCAGGGTCTTTGTGGCCAGTAGTCTGAAGTGGGCTGTCAAATGAACTTGTTTCTCTGGCGTGAGGAAAGCTATTTGGGAAGTTGTGCTCAAGCTTGCTCCTAAGAATACAATTTGTTGGCAGGGTACAAGATGTGAATTCTTTTCATTTACGGTGTACCCCAGAAAAGTTAGCAATTTCTGTACAAACGTCAGATGATTCAATAGTATGTCCCGGCTTTCTGCCTGAATTGGACAATCGTCCAGGTATGGGTATATTTGAATGTTTCTTTGCCTGCAAAATGCAATGACTGGAGCTAGGCACTTTGTGAATACCCAGGGCGCAGTACAGAGAACTGATAATGCATGAAGCCTGCTTTGAAGTGTAAGTATCTTCTGCAAGATTCCCTGATTGGGATGTGTAGGTAGGCTTCCTTTAAACCCAGTGTTGCCAACCAGGCATCCTTGCCTAGCATAAGAAGCAACTGGTGGAGAGTTAGCATCTTGAATTTTTCACCAAAAATGTGTTTAGGATAGAGAGGTCCAGGATAGAACACCAGTTGTCTTTTCTGGGCACCAGGAAAGGTCTTGAGTAGAAACCTTGTCCCCTTTCCTCTTCTGGGACAGTTTGAATAGCCCTGATACTTAGAGAGAGAACTTGTTTTTGAGCCTCTGCCCACTGATTTGGGGGTAGATCTGGCCAACCGTTTGGGGTTGGTAAAGTGTGGAAGTGGAATCTGTATCCTTGGGGAAACTATATTTAAAACCCATTTGTCCTGGGTAATGAGTTCCCAATTTTTTGCCTGAAAAGCAATCTTTCCCCCTGAAGGGGCAAGTCAGCTGAGAAGGGCTTGGAAGTTTTAAAGTTAAGTCATTGAGACAGTTTACCATGGGGGGGGGTCTTACTACTCCCTGTTTTGGAAGTGGGAGCCTCCCACTGCTTAGTCCTGTGCGTACCTTGGGACTGAAGCCTGGGTGTTCTGCTGGTTCTGGGTTTGGACTGAGAAGGCCTGGAAGAGGCAGGAAAAGACCAATTCTTACAGGGCCAATGCCTACTAAGTCTGGGAGGCTTACTTGCACAAAATCTTTAACAGTTTGCATAGATTTAGCTTTTTCCTCCATCTTTTTAAGTACTACTACTGCTTTTTTGCCAAATATGCGGTCCTAGTTTAAGGGAGCATCCAGCAATTTAGCTTTAACATGATCTGGCAAAGATTGCTCCTTAAGCCAAGCATGCCTTCTAAGTACAGACCCAGTGACAGCAGCCCTGCAAGAAGCCTCTAGTGAATCAAAATCACATTGCAAAGTAAGTTTTTCAACCTGTTCAGCAGAATGCATTAAATCCTGTAAATCTTTATTTTCAGCACAGTCAGGAATCAACATCATTTTCTGTAATCCAATAATATGCGGCTGATACTTTAACATATGAAACTGGCAGTTTAAGGCCCTAATGGCCAAGGTTGCAGAAATGTATACCTTCTTACCCAATCTATCCAGTGCCCTGGAATCTCTATCAGAGGGGGTAGGATTTTTGGCAGTAGTAGCCTTAATGCCCTTGGGTCCCTGTAAAATGGTCTCAGGATCCGCAGCAGGATTTTTAAAAAGGAACTTGTGAGAGTCAGGAACCCTGTAATATCTGGTTTTCTGGGAGCAGGTGGTAATGAGTCAGGGGCCAAGCTAGATTCCGAAAAGGCATCACTAACAATGTCCAGTACAGGGGGGATAGCTAAAGGCTGTGTTGGGGCAGGAGTAAGAAACCCCTAAGCCTCTTTTTAGAGTCAGAGTAATCCTGGCTTTCACAGCAAAAATGCTCCCTAAGACTATGCAAGGTTTCACCAAAAGAGTTAGAGTCCTCTGCATCAGAATCCTCATAGGTAGATAAGGGTAAATCCTGGTCATCAGAGGAAACAGAAATTTCAGAATTCTGATCAGAAGAATCATAAGCAAACTCAGTCCTAGGTCTCAGAGGGGGAAGGGTGGCTTCCCCTGATTAAAGTAATAAGGTCTTCAGCCATTCTTATTTGTTTTTTAGGCACAGAGGCCTGACCATGTGGTCTGGTCGTCTGTTTTCTAGGCATGGATCGAGTTTTAGGCCTTGAAGAAGATGGCATTGGTTTAATATGCAAGTCAGTAGGCCTGAATACACCCCTCAGAAGCCGGTGCCTGCACAGCTGCTCCGGACCCATCCAAGGTAAAGACATCCGCAGGTTCCACAGCTGAAGCATCTTGCAGCATACTGGACGCTGAATGAGTCTCAGTAGAGGCATGCGAATCTGAAGTAGGAATCTGAAGTAGCGGGTATCAGGGGCTGCGAAAGCGCCTCACTGAGTACCGGCGAACTGGCCACTAGCTTAGGAGAAGCGTCGTCTGCAGCTTTGGACCTTTGCAGTCTGTCTCTGTCTTTATCTTTGTTTTTTTTTTTTTTTTGGAATGTTAGTAGTCAGGTGGCTTACCAAAGCCATATCTGGGTAACTGAACAGAGTACCAAAATATTTAGAAGCGTAAATATACCGACGACGAATAGTTTGTTGCTTAAATAAAGCACAAAACTGACAGCAAGGTATGTCGTGGTCAAGACCTAGGCAAGGAATACAGTACTAATGAAAATCTTTATGAGATACTTGCTTTCCACAAGGAATACAATTACTGATTTTTACTGACATCGGTTTAGAGCAAGAAAAAGTTTCTCCAGTGGGGTATTTAGCTTTAGTTGAGGACTTTGGTTCTGAAACTCGAAAACGAAAATTTCAGGAGTCGGCCGACCGGCATTTGCTAACTGCTTCTGCTTCGGTCACTGCACGGCAAGAAAGACTGATGTAATGGCGCTGGCTGCATGCTTTATACCCCTGACTACCTGACGTCATGGAAGATGAGACAGCAGCGACTCTGATAATCAGGCCGACTGAGGGCTACTGCAAGCAGGTAATCCAAATGTGAGGACTGCAACAGTGAAACATGAAGAACTTCTGTGGTAATCACAGTTTCTCCATAGGGGTAGAGTGGTCTTGTGCCCTCCCAAAAACATGCGCGTGCACACAGACACGCGCGTGCACCGCCAGCCACATGTATTTGTAAGGTTTTGCCATTATTTTTGCGATTGAAACAATGTTGAATCCATAAATAAGATCAGATTGCAAGTCTAAAATGTGAAAGACCACAGCAGTGAACAGCTGGACTTGCTTCCACCCCTTCTGGACCCATGTTAGCACTTGCTTCTCTGTGAGCACAGGTCAGATTTGATAGACACTGTTCACTCCTGTGGACCTTGACATTCTTGGCTTGTAATTTTCTGGTCTCGTTATTTCTGGATTCAACACTGTATCAATTGCAAAAACAATAGTAAACCCTTTGTACTCATGTCCTTTTTTGCTGCCACATACCCTGACACTCTGGGATAGCCCCCTGGCTGTCCTGTCTACATTTTGTATGGTACTGGTGAAGTAATCCATTTCTCTTAAGGGAGGAAGACCCTGCTCTGACAGGCATCCACACATTCTCCCAGGAAAATCACTTTTTGAAAGGGACTCAGGAAAAAACTTCACAGACTGAGGCCTTTGCCAACACACAGAGAAGAGTAGTTCAGGTTGAAGTTCAGAGTTCAAGGCTCCTTGGCAAGGACTCTTCTACGAACAAGCAATTATTTAAGTAAGGGTAAATCTCAATGCCCCTTGTCCTGTAATAGGCTATCACTGGGGACAGACATTTTGTAAACAGTCTGGGTGCAGTGGACAAGCCAAAGGGCAATGTAGTGACCTCCCAATACTGCAAACCCTAGGAACAGTCTACATTTTTTGCCTACTGGAATATGCAGACAGGCATCCATCCAGCTTATGGTCATCATGAAGATCCCTTAAAGGGGCAGCAAAAGTGTTTGCAGGGTGAGCATCTTTAACTTACACCCTTAGGAATTTGCTTAGATAAAGGTCCAGAATGGTTCTCCCAATAGTCTTCTTTCCATGGAACTAGAAGACCAGAGAGTAAAATCCCAGACTTTCTTCCTTTAGGGAACCTTTTCTATGGCCAATGTTTAACACATGTTCACAGCTGTTTAACAGGTTAAAGATCAAATAAGCCTTTTTAAGCCTAGCCATGCATCTCAAATCTCTGGGAAGTTCTGATATCCTTTATAGGTGTAAGCAGGGGCTTTGGAGGTGAAACGCACAGTCAAGGTCCTGGGAGAAGGACCATTTACAGGCTGCCTGTGTCCATTAGAGACATAAGTGCCAAACCAGGAATGAATTTCCCGTTTTCCATCCAACTGTCCAAGTTACACTTGAATTGATTTAGGGAGGGAGGAACTTTGCTTCACATGGATGGGGAGCCTATTCCAGAGAAGGGATAGTCACTAGGATAAATACCCATCTCTCCAGCATGTCCTATTTATATCACAGGCAAGGTTTAAATCTTTAGAACAGGTAATTTTGGTGTTTGTTTTGCAGATATGCAGGTGGTCCATCAGAGTAGCGTCTGACCATGCCTTGTACAAAAGGGCATAGATCTCCCCTCAACAGCCTGCAGGAGACATAATAGAGGGAAAGGGCCTTGAGGCAGTCTGCACAGGATGTTACTTATGCCCTGTATTCTTCTAGGGAGGAACCTCTTAGGCATTCCAGTTGTTGGATACGCGTGGTTAGGTACATAGCAAAGGGGGTACTGTACTCAATGACTGGTTTGATGAATGCCAGATATAGTGGAACAATGACTTCCTTGGAACTAGATGCCATACCTTTGACCATCACGTGTCAACAGTAGTGAGGAAATCATTCTATGTTGTGCAACTTATAAACAAAGGCTAGATTCCTGTCTGTGCATGCCCCCACATCCCTGACTACTGGGTCAACTCTTAAGGGTATGTTGTCAATATGACAGTTACCAGGGGTGGATTATTACCTCCCGAAGGACACCATTATGCATTTCTTGGCCCTTAGTTTTAGTCCATGGCTCTGACACCAATTGTCTATGTCAGCCCTTCCTGGAGAACAGTTGTATTGGTGAGTAATTCAATGACAGCTCCTAATTTGCAATCAGCAAATTTATTCAGCCAGAGGCCAATGACATTGGCCTTGATGTCAGAGAGGTAAATGCCAAAAAGGAGCAGTCTAAGGACCAATCCCTGAGGGACTTTGCTTGTGACTGGCCTCTTTGCAGAGATGGACTCCCCAATTCTAACTTCCTGGGTCCTGTCACTGAGCCAAGCAGGCTATCCACCAGGTGAAATGAGGGTTTGTACCTAACCTGTTAAATTTGTTAATGCCTGAGTGGGTATTGTGTCAAATGCCTTTCCATGACAAAGTAGGCAGTGTGAACCATTCTGCCCTCATCTATTGCTTTAGTGACCATCTTAAAGCAGTCCCCCAGGTTGAGTAGGCATGACCTGCCCTTAATGGAACCAAACTGGGTTGGGTCCTGTGTCTGGAGGTGCCCTGTGTCATTGTTAATCATTTCCTTGATAATTCTTTCCATGACTTTACATACAAGACTAGTGAGACTTGCGGGTCCAAGACTAGTGAGACTTATGGGTCTGTAGTTTCCAGGGTCTGTAGACGGCCCACCTTTGCGCAGAGGGATGACTGTTGCTATTCGCCACTCATGACGCACAAAGCCTGTTTGGTGGATAGCAATTCCAGATGGCCTGAAAGGTCATGTTTCATGCAATTTAGAAGGCATCCTGGGATACTGTCTGAGCCCATTGATGAAGTGTTCTTGGCCTTAGAGAGAGCATTTAGGACTTGTCCCCTGGTGATAGCAGAGGGACTTTTATTTGCTAGTATTAACTGAGGGAAGGTTGATGGGGAGAGAGTAGAGAGTGGTAAAGTTGGAAATGAATTTATAGGCCAGTAGGTTTGCTACATATCTTCTGGCTCTGTACAGGTGGTTCCATTTACAATGAGCTCTGCACACTATTCTGTATTGCCTTTGAGGTTGCAGTCACAACTAAAGAATATCTTTTGGTTGGTCCTTGGCTTGAGAGGCCAAATTTACCTCAGATTTGGCTTTGGTAGACTATCTGCCCTCTAAGCTGTTTGTTTAGTTTGATGACAGCACTTTTATTCTTCTGGGTGCTGCACCTCCTAATTTTTGCTATGATTTTCTTCCTTCTGTTATAAAGTCTACTGATTTTGTGATTCCTCTAGGGTGGCTTGTTTTTTGAATTAGTCCTGTACTTCTTCCTAGTGAGTACAGTTGCATCTATGCACCTATTAACATGCTTGTACAGGACTTCTGTGAACAGTTTTGCATAGGCAGCAGTGGTCTCAGGGTTTATGGAGGCTTTAAATTTTGCCAGGCTATCACTTAATAGTACGAAGTTAGCCTTACAATAGGTTCTGAATACTCCAGGATTAGCTGGGGTTCCAGGTTTTATTTTTACTTCAAAGGAGACCATTCTGTGGTCTGACCTTAACAGAGAAGACATTACACTAGGTGGTGTGCAGTACTCTCCCATATTAGCAAGGACCAGATCCAGTATGGTTCCCACCCTTGGTTGGTATACTGATCTGGCCCAGGGAGTGTGTGTGCTTACAAATTCCAGAAATCTCTATGCCTGTACGTTTGGTGTTGTATACAATTCCCAGTTAATAGTGTGGTAATTAAAGTTGCTCCATGAATATGGTATTGGGTTGGATGATGAGTGTTTCCAGTAAGTTTAAATACATGGTATGGGTTTCCTGGGGGGACCTATAGCTTGCAAGGAAGTGGTGCTGGATTTTGCCTATGGTGATGGGAACATGGAAAAGCTGAAGTGCATGGTCCTATTTGAGCAGCCTTGAGGTATATTTATTTTGAAGTAATTTGAAACACATCCACCTTTAGTCCCAGTCTGTGTAGCAGCTGGACTAAATTTGTAAACGCATTATAACCTTTCACTGTCGGTGTGCTCTTCATGGCTTTAAACCATGTCTCAGTGACCGCACAGATGTCAGCATTCTCTACAGCAAAGAGAGGTCTCAGGGAGTGGAGATTTTTTTGTGTAGACTCCTAGCATTGAGCAGCAGCACCTTTAGATTTTCTTGGTTTTGATTTGCCATGTCAGAAGTACTTTCAGTTTGGCATTGCCTAAAAAGGCATCATGGGGAGGACAATGCTTTAGCTAATATTAAAAAGCGTAGAGGGACAAGGTCGAGACCATCCCTGGCAAAGCAGCATGATCTGTTGACCACCTCCTTCCATGCTTACAAATACTGCACCCTCTTAGAATGACACCACAAACTAAGCTAATTATTAAAGTTCGTCATCTTTTGTTTGTATTGTGGCATCATCCTTGGAGAGGGTAAAATGATGCTCAATGCTAGGTTCATACCAGTCTGGGACACACATTCCAACAGCTTCATGATGTCTCCCGTCATATATTCTAGGGAGATACGTCTCAGGTCATTTACACTTACATGGGCTATGACTGAGTTATACTGGTACTTGTGGTCCAATGACCTAAGTGCATGTGTAATGTGGCGGATCATAGCCCCCGATAAGCAAATGACCATAACTTTCTCCTTACTCAGCCTGGTGAGAAGGACATCAGTGTGTCTCGCAATGGAGTTTCTAATGACCAGAATAGTGGATTGTGTGATGGCTTGCCTTATGGCCTTAGAAGTAGAAGCTTCTTGGGATGTGCTGTATGTGTTGATGATGGTGTCATTTTGAAAGAATGCATTCTGGGCTGCTGAGGGTGTTTATGTGTACTTCAACTAGGAAATCTTTGCAGTTTGGCAAGATTACATTTAAGTGCCTCAGCATATGTCGGTCTATATGTCTGCTTTGAATTGTGTGTGATGAGTGCAGCGTGTGTACTACTGATAACCTTATTTACATTTGGAGTGCTTTTATGTGAGAGGTTTGCTTCCAGTGCCTTTGTGTAACATCTCTAACACAGCATATCAGTTTGTTTGAGAATTAACTGGTTGTCAGTAAACATGAGGCAAATTCTACATTGCCTCAGGATACCCATATTAACTAAGCCGATAACAGAGATAGTGGGAAAGTTGATATCCATGGCAACAAACCTTTTTTTTTATTGATTACTTTACATTCTCAATCCAACTATCTAATGTCCAGAGTATCTGATTTGCAACTCTGGGGGCAGTGCTTGTCAGTGCAAACAAGCGGTCCTGTGTGCAGGAGTTATGGAAAGAGATCCAAGTAGTCTCTAGGCACTGGGGGTATATCCCTTGACTGCGGGATTTCCAGGAACGCAAGTCCAACCATTTTCAAGATGTTTAGAACCCACTAACAATGTGTGATTTCTTCCCATGTATTACAAAAAGAACAAGTACCTTTCAAGTTTTATTAGAGGGAAGTGGGGCTTGGGTCGACAGGGTTGGACAGGACTTGCGGGGGGGGGGGGTAAGTCAGCAGTGTCATATCATGGCAGATTCCTCTCATGGTCCTGGCTCAAACAGCCTCAGCCTTCTCTCTTGGTTTCGCTTGGCTGTACTTCCCATTTTTCCCTTTTCCACTGCTTGCCTTCTGTCTTGTACTTTGCATTTTTCTCTTTTCCAGATCAAGTAGGTTCCACTTTGGTGTTGAAAAACGTGTGTTGGTAGGGAAAATTTCCAATATACCTAGGAACAAAGGTCTGAAAAAATGCCTGAGTGACTGGGTGGTTGTACCTTTTCTTCCAGGTTCTTGAAGACCTTACTAGCAGAGGTTCCAAAGAGGAAATCCTTACTTAGTGGGACACTGAGGATCTTCTTGGCATTGTCTGGAAAGGGCATGGTCCTCAGCCAAGCATGTCTCCTAATAACTGACCCAGTAGCAATTGCTGCACTGCTTGATGCATCAACTGCATCACGGATACATTTCTTACAGTGTTTAGTAACTTCAGAAGATAGGTCAGAAAAATTAAGCAACTTTTGTCCCACTCCCTTCTCCAGAGTTCTTTGTATCTTAATTCTCATTTATTCCAACAAGGTTTGTCTGAATGAAGGCATACAGGACTAGTCGTTTAAGGAGCTGAAGAAAGGGTAGAAGCAGTGTAAACGTTCATACCAAATCTATCCAGAACTCTGCTCTCTGTCATTTGGAATATGGTTCCAAGAAGGAATTGAGGTTGCTCCGTACTAGGATGGAACAGATTCTCCAGGATATCTAACACTGGAGGAATTGCTAGAAACCTAGCCTCAGGCAAACCAAAGTTTTATATCACTGTTAGGTTTCAGAGTATTCATTACATTCTCATTGTAAAGTTTCCTTCTATGAAGGTCATCACTGAAGGAAAAGTCATTTGGTGGAGAAATACAAGACAGGGTGTCTTCAGTGTCACATTCCAAAGTTCTCCTCCAACAGAAACATATAGACATATACCTGCTAATCAGCCTGTGTCAGGGGGGAATCTCCAGCTCAGGCCTCTTAGACATAAGGAAGGGGAAAAACCTTTTGGCTGTCTGGTCTAGATAATCCGAACAGGCCCAGGAGGGGGACTGGGCAGAGGCCCTAGCTGGCCTAGGTAAAATAGGCTGCATCTGTTTAGCTTTAGGTCCTTTGTGCTTCACGGTGACAAAAAAGTCACACTTGAGGCCTTGGGTCACAGGCAGTGCAGTAGGAAGTTAGTGCACTCCTCAGGAATGTCCTCATTAACCAAAATTATTTAGGATCCCTCCTTCACCTTTCAAAATCATGACACATGCCACTGATGGCAAAGGGGCATGCATGCCTCCAATGCCAAAGGGACAGCTAGCTTACAGACCTCAAGTATGTTGGTACAGGAGTGCATGTTAGAACCTAAAGGCATGATCACTTGTGAAGCAGTTGTGGCTCCATGCTCAGAGGCTGTAAAAGTGCCTCTCCTCACACTGTGTTGTCAAACCTAGAGAAATTCAGTTCAGTCGCATCTTAAGTTTCCCAAAGCTTTTCCATTTTGTCTGAATACTCTTCTTTAGAGGAAGGCTGCCAGAGGCCTTGGCCAATGCCACAGCTTGCAAAAAAACAGACATGTGTCCCATTTTTGAAACCTACCTCTTACAGAGACTTCTGTCAATGATGGACTGTTCTCAGGGTGAAAGATACACAATGCAGACAGGAGTCTACATCATGCACTAGGGCCAGGCCAAAATAGACACTTACTATGAAACTCTTGTGTGGAATTATCTTTCCACACACCACACAATTACAGACTTTCCACAAAAAAGATCTACAAACTAGGACTGGAGTCCAAATTATACAATAGCTAAGATATCAGTACACTGGGGAAAAGGGTGTCACCAGCTATTCTGTCTTGGACTTCACAAGCCTGAAAGCTTCATCACTTGAGAAGGGGTGGCACCCCTTGAAAATACAGAGCAAGTGTGTTCCCTCATGACCAACGTGAGCAATCACAAGTCAGGCCACCAACATATGTAGAAACAGAAAAGAACAACACACAATCATTAGCTACCATCAGGCTAAGCTTCTTAAGTGGTAGATTCCAAATCTTGTTCCCAACATATGTCAAACTGATAACAAACAGTGAACTTTCAAAGCCCTGTGGAAAATGACTCAGTGAATTTCCACAACTTAAGTCATTAAGGCCTGCAATAACCAGTGAGAAGCCTGGCCTTAGTTCCAAGTGCTACCAATGAGCTGCAGGTAAGGAGATTTAAAGACCACTCCCTGGGATGAAACAAGCTGCAAAAGTGCTAAGGCCATTCAAGGTTGGGGTTGGTACAGTTTTATACCATGGAAACATCCTCTCAAGGTGACTCCCAAAGTTGCGGATCTCACAGATCACCTGGCCACAAAAGTTAAAGACAATAACAAGCAAGTTAGTCTTCAAGTCCCACCCCCCTTGAGGAAAAGGAAGAAATCTGTAACTATGGTCAAAGCATCTGGAAGAGGGGGCAGGGAGAAAGGAATGATGTGACTTCTGCCTGCATGTCTCTATTTGGCAGGGATGATGTGCTGGTGAGGCATACACAAAATGGGCAGCAGCAGTGAGCTTACTCTGTCTGGATGAGTGGAGTCGCACTTAGGAAACCATGTAAGGGGGTAGGGGTCTTTCTGAAACCTGTGAATGCCAGCTACTATCAACAATAAAGCAACAATGGTGGATCTTGGGCCTACTTTCCTTCTGAAACTATTCTCGTCAGCCAGTGACCACAGCCTTAAGGATTCAACATGAGTGAGCAGCAGTAGAGGCCAGGATGGACTTTTTTTTAAACAAACACCTTTATTAAATTACCACATACTACACAGACAATATTACCATTTATATAAATGAAAACAAACCATAGTGACACAATTTTAGTTGCAAATGTTATACATTACAAACCACGCTGACACAACTGTAGATACAAACATTATACATCACTTATAATCTATCCAGCCATTGTCAAACATTACGTAGCTCATTCAAATTCTGCCTTCTTTTAAATCTTGTTCCTCCTCTGCACACATTGTTCCCACAGTTCCTATTTTTTCTCATGCAAGTTGCTCCTACCTTTTGCTAAAGATCCCAATTCCAGTTGTTTTACCTGTTACTATATTCGCTACTTCTAGTAAAGTTGGTTTAGACTCCGATTTCTATTTTCTAATTGCTTTTTTGGCAGCCACCATAATTAGATGCAGCAAGGCCTTACTATGTCTAAGGAATTACAATTATGTATCATGGCTCAAAAAATCATTTCCTTAGTTACACCAATTTGCTTACCAAATATCTCTACGACATCATGACATGCGCCAGCTGAGGGAAAACATCACCACCACATTTGGAAGCCTCAAAGAAAAATAAAGAAAAGAAAAATATCCCAACTGCAGACCCACTGAGGACGGTCCCCCATACATTTTAGATTTTTTTCAAGTTTAAATTGAAGCTAAAGCCACTGTTTTACTAAAAGAAAAAAATACCTTGTATTCATACTAACTGTAGAAGGGTCTACTTTTAGGTTATTGCAGGAATCTGGCTTCATAGGGTGTTACAAAAATAGACCAATCTGCTTAATTTAGTAATGGATGCTGGGAATCAGACTTTGGGTCTGAGGCCTGTGGGGAAAAAAAATCCCTGAAAAAGAGGACAACTGGGGCAGGGGTACCTAATGCTGCTAGTTCCTCCCTAAGCAAATAATCTGGCTTTGTGGAGAGACAGACGCCCCAGGTCTTTCATTCAAAGATGGAGCAATTAAAGTATTACACCAAACGTCCGTCTTATCACTCACATATCCACTTGTTAAGAATAAATCCTTGAATGTAACTATGTGGTTGATGTAAAAATCCACTTCTGCTAGGAATATGAAGAGGAAGAAGGCACTTCATTCTCTCTTCCTCTCTCTCATATGCAAAGAAATAGTAAGGTACTAAACAGAATATGTGAACTGGCAGACAGACATCATTCTAGAGACTTTATATTGGCATACTGAGGTACCAGGGATATAATGCCTGTCTAGACCAATTGAACTACTTTAAAACAGTCTCCGGAAAAAGAAATCTCATCAATGTTTATTAAACAAGCAATAAAACTGAGTCTGTACCAGGGCATTGGTGGGATGTGTTTCACTGTCTCATGCTGCTTTACTTAAACATGCTAACTCAGTTATTGCACAACCCTAGGGAAAAGGGCAAACACCCTTACAAATAAAACCCCCATCCTTCAGGACATTTACATATACCATCTGATACCACCAACCAACCCCACCCCCCCAAAAAAAAAAAAAAAAAACATACATTCAACTTCAAATTTCAAACCAAAACACACAACACAGCATGTTAAATTAAAAACAAACTACTACAGAAATTCTGAATGTCAATAGTAATGTCTTTCGGCTTTTCCCAGTTAGGGGTCGCCACAGCAGAACTCCAGTCTGCTAATGATTGGCAGTGGATTTTTAAGGTGCCAAGTTGCCAGCCCGACACCCAACCTTCAAAGAAGGCACACTCATTCACACACGCACCTACCTGCATGTCTTTATACGTCACTCAACCACGGGGAGGACATGCAGACTCCACATAGAAAGCGCTCCCAATGCCTAACAAAAATAGTACACAGCACTCAGACGGTTTAACAGGATGCTGCCAACCCGGAGACACGCAAGCTGCATTCCATTAGAAAGTACCATCAACAAACCTACATTCACCCAGCACGTTACTTAATATGGAGTGGACTGATGAGAGAAAAAGTCCTCTGTAAAATCATTTCCAGGGAAGCCAATAAAGAATCCTGCCAGATAAAAAGGATCCTCTTCCAGCTAAAAACTGTGACATTCAGAGCAACTGACAAAAGCTTTTCTGGCTTTGTCCTTGGAGCTAAAAGCAAAGATGCAATTTTGGCCACATTTCTTTCAACAATTAACTGACAAGCAGTGTCACTGCCCTGTAAGCTACAGTTTAACAAGTTGTTCTACCCTGTACTTGAAGCCTTCATGGGAAAGATGCTATCTATATACATTGGAACATTTTTATCTGCTTTACTTCTGCTGGTAGTAATTCATTACTTAGTTTTCCTCCTTCACCTCTGGTATAGAAATGACGCCTTGCCAAACATCTTTTACTAGGACTAAGATGTTCTTCTGTCAAGTATAAAAATAAACTTTAACCTTCTAAACACAGTATTATACAAGATACACTTAAATAAAGCAGTCAGAAAGCAGTCTGCAGTAGTTCGCATACAAAACGGTCACAACAACAGACTTCTGTGGAGATGCAATTCGACTAACTTCAAAATTTAATACAACCTTTCATAAATAATGTTGAAAGTAATGCATTCCTTAAAATTATATTTAACATATAAAAGTAGATGCCTACTTCTGAAGCACTTAAGGTCTGGATTATCAAACTACCTTGACGAAGTCTTACAAACTATAGCATTCAAGCAGCTTAAGAATTAAAGTACCTACAGAGGTGACATCAATCCATGTCAGAGTTAATACTACACAACTTAACTGAATCATAAAGGGATAGTACTGCAGTAGAATAAAATATCAGGATCTGCAGTGCATTGCAAGAAAGTAACCTTGTGAGGATTACTCTCCTAATTCTCAAAGTTCAAAGGTTTACTTTTTTGTGTGTGCTAATCAAAGCATAGCAAATCATAAAACAGACAACTCCATGGTTGAGATTCAACACATTAGATTCAGAGTAGCTGCAATTAAATATGCACAACGTCAAAATCATTGCATTCTACTTCATTTCACCATTTTCAGTCATCAATGCAACTTACGTTTCATATCCATATTTCGAGTTTTGTATATAAAGCACATATAGATCTGAGTTGTACGAATAAGAATCTGATCTCCACTGTAACGTATTGAGCGATACCACCAAGAGCCCTGTGAAACAAAAATTGCATGAAGTCAGAAGAAACACGTTTTTACCAAAGAGAAAACCATAACTAACTTATATACTCTGCACCCTCAAAAGTACATTTCAGAGCTTTCTGCTCTGTGTCCACAATTTTTGAAGAACATTCAAAATACTCTGCTTGACTGGGAGCCTAACATAATATAAGAACTTTTCAAGTAGCAAATCTTCAAGACAAGCTAGTATTTCACAGATCACTTTCCATACGGGTCTTAAAAGTTCATGTTCCTCCATGGTAAATAGAAATCAATTAGACCTTCCTAGTTGAAGTTGTTATTTGGAACTGGAAGGTTGAGAGCTATGTCACTTTCTGGTTTTAAGTTCACGATGGTGGGATTACCAATAAAAAAAGTGGAACAGAAGAAAAGATGGCAGGACACTGCTGCTAAAACTTTTTTTTCTTGTCTTTAAATAAACAAGTAAGCGGTAAGAAAGAATGACAAAAAAAAAAAAGGTGGTTGCTTTGAGGCATGCACCCAAACCACTGATGAAGGGTGTTTTTCATTTTGTTTGCATTCATTTACTTTCTAATTGTTTAAGTTTTTATTTAAGTTTCCCCTGAGCAGCAACAACCTGCCATCTTTTCTTCTGTTTTCTTTATTTTGGTTTCAAGGACTTGGATTGGCTAAGTGGGACATTTTGTTTAATAAAAAAAGTGGCAATGGCTGGTATTTCACAAATCAGCTATGTCCACTCCAGTTCTTTCTATGGAAATGTACAAAATCATGTCAGGAAAAGATCTACAAGGAATCCTGCAGTCAAAAGAAAGAGAGCTCATGAAGACGACAGGGGACTTGGACAAAATATGAACCCTGACAGCCCTTTCTAGGAAGATATTTACTCAGAAATGTTGAAGTACAGTATAAACCTTTTAAAAAATCTGAAAGAAACATATGGTATTACATAAACACAAGATATCTGAAATTATTTAAACATTTGTTTTGTATTACACATTTCAATAAGCATAATTTGTCAGGTTGCTACATTTTAGTACAATAGAAAATATTAAACTGTGGAATAGATGCAATACATATAAAATGGACATTTTCAACCACAATGTCCAGGAAGACCTCCCTGTTTAATATTCATTCATGAGGGTCTATGCTGGATCTGCTCAAAATTTCTGCTAACGTGTTTCTCCCTGAGGGTATATACACAGTCAAGAAAAAAAAGTTTAGGTTAAGGTGCAATTTTCCAAGCTATCTGAGCCAGTCTGCAAAAGTGGTAATTTGTGCCCTACTACTTGCTGATACACCAACACAACTGTGGTAGTGTCTGAAGATCCAAAGAGGTCCCAGCATCCAGAGGTGATGCAGAGACTGAACAGCTAAATTAAGTACCTTCAACTCATTTATACTGCCTTGATCTCTTCTTTCCTTGCAAGACCAAACCCCTGTAACTCTGTCTTTAGAATAAGCACCCAAGCATATGTGAAAAAAGTCTTGGCTAGGATGAGGAAAATAAAGAGGCATTCCAAGATGGAGTGAAACCTGTTCTTTTTACCAAGAAAACTCCATGTTCATTATAGTGATCACTGGTGCAGCAGCCTTAGCTATGCCAAGGATGTAACAACTAGCCAGCTTCAAAAGCTTCAGAGCACTTTCCATGCACCCAAACTGTCAGAAAGCTCAAGCTGAGCTGACTAAAAGTCAAGTTTGGGTGCCAAGCCCCTCACAGCTTTTCTGCTGCCAAACAGTACACTCCTCTGACACTTGCGAAGCTCGACAGTTGGCTTGTGCTGTTCATTAGCTGAACAGACAAGTTCCCTTTGCAGAAAAAGCTTTCATTCAATAATTTTTATTATCAATACTTTCATCTTAAGGAACATTCTTTTAAAGCTAGGAATTTGTGTTTTAGCACACTGGCATGAAACTGTACTGTACTTTTAAAAGGGAGTGCTCTTTTTTTCTCCAGTTTACGAAGACTTTATACATTTTTACCAACTCTTGCTGCTCGTTTTCCACAGAAAGAAGTATCATTTTTGACTTGGCCATGGAACAAACTGTTAAATCTCATGGTCAGTTATTTTTCCAGCCACAAAATGAAAAAGCTAAACAAACAGCCTTTGCCACCACAGCAGACTAGCATTTTGCCTCTGATGCAGGTGGGCGACATTGCTGTGGTTATTTCCTGTACATCAGACCACTCACCTTTTACCCCTGATCCTTCTGGTATAGCACCTGCAGCCACTATGGACTGGGGTTAAGCCACATGCTCTGCAGCTGGCAGGGTCCCCTCAATGGGCAAGAGAGTGCCACTCCTGTTGGCCCTCTGAGAAGAAACAGGGAAGACTTCCTTGTTTTGTCAGAATGATGTGCCCAACCCTGTAGAAACTGCTGCCATTTATAACACTGTTGGCCCCATTTTTTATATCAAAAAGAAAGAATAGTTGTGTAAAATGTTACCATAACCACAGATGTCCTTCTCTTCCATGTTGCAGTATTCTGTACTCTTGGGTTTCTGCCTCTTGCTACCCTAACGTCCGGCCGGTTTTCAGAAGTTTGCACCTGTGCAAGTCCTGTGCCATCCAAGAAGGTAAATGTAGGAGAACAGGAGGGGCAGGAGGGAGGGAAGGAATACTGCAACATGGAAGAGGACAGCTATGGTTATGGTACAATTTTACACAACTATTCTATGTCCTATTTTCGTGTTGCAGTATTCTGTACTCGTTGTTGTGTGCCAAGGCACACTGTGAGGAAGAGGTTGGTGGCCTAGAACAATTCTCTATGAATCCATGGAAGATAGCCCTGGTGAATCCAGTCCTGGACCATTAGATCTGGTCTAACTTGTAATGTTTAGTGAATGTGAGGACAGATGTCCAAAGTAGCTGCCCCTGTGATAGAGGAGGTGTCCAAACATTTGAAGAAGGTTCCTGAAGAGGCCATTGCTCTAGTGGAATGTGCTTTAACCTTGCCCTCTAAAGATTTTCCATGGTGAGCATAGCAGAAGGTAATAGCCATGGATATCTAGGCTGAGATGGTTTGTTAGTTACTGCTTTTCCCAGTGTTCTGGGGTGGAAGGAGACAAATAACTGTTCAGACTTCTTGATGGACTTAGTTTTGTGCAGGTAGAATCTAAGTTGTCTGTGCACATCAAGGGAGTGGAAGACTTTGTGTCCCCCCACAGGGTAAGCCAAGAAAGTGGGGAGGTGGATGGCTTGGTTCAAGGAGAGCTCATTGACCACCTTGGGCATGAAGGATGGGTTGGTTCTAAGAGTCACCCTGTCCTTGTGTAAGATGAGAAAGGGGGGAATGGCCTTGAGGGTTTGTAACTCAGATATGCTCCTAGCCGAAGTTAGGGCCACCAGAAATATTGTTTTCATGTACAGAATTTGAAGGAAGCCTTAGATGCTGATTCAGAAAGAGCTACCATCAGCTTCTCCAAAACATAATTAAGGTCCCAAGGAGGAGAAATGGGTTTCTTGGGGGGGGGGGGGGGCTGAGATGTAATACTCCCTTTAAGAACAAATTTGAAGGCAATCTGGAAGGCAAAGGTGGTTCCAGAGGCAGACAAGCTGAAACGGCAGACAGGTGATCCTTAATGGAGGAGTATGCTAATCCTGTCTGCAGAAGTTCACACAGGTAGGACAGTACTAAAGGAACCTCACTTTGGAATGGGTCCAACTGTCTCTGGAAACACCATATGGAGAATCTTTTCCATTAGGATACATAAGATCTCCTTGTATTAGGTTTCCTGGCCTCCTGCAGGCCTGAAAGCATGTCCTCATTGTACAGGTGTCTGTAAGGGATCAGAATTCTATCACCCGTAGGGTGAGGTGTAGAGAATGCCATTGTGGGGGGATGAGAGATCCCTTTGTCCCGTGTGATAAGGTCCACTCTGTGGGGTAACGTGGTGATTGCCCTTGGCTAAATGCAGAAGGAGGGGGAACCAGTGCTGTCTTGGCCAAAAGATGCCACCAGCAAGATTTTTGGCCTGTCCTGCTGGATCTTCAGCAGGACTTTCTGAATAAGAGGGAAGGGGGGGAATGCATAGAGAAACATCCCCTTCCAAGAAAATGAAAAGAATCCGCTGTCCTTGCCACAGGAGTGGGGAGCCTAGAACAGAAAAAAGGAAACTGTCTGTTCATGGGAGAGACTAACCAATCTATTTGAGGTGCACCCCATCTGTGGACTAGATCCAGAAAAACATCCTTGTGGAGCATCCATTCATGGGAAAGTGACATGGACCCGACCTGCTTAAGGTGTCTGCCTGAGTGTTCTACTGGGAAAGACTAAACTGCCTTAAGTGTTACTCCCTGTTGGGTGGCCAGCTCCCACACAAGAGCTAGTCCACAAAGTAAGACTTTGTTCCCCCTTGTTTGTTGACATACCACAGAACTGTGGTATTGTCTGTGTATAGTTTTAGCGGGCCCTGTGTCAGTTTGGGTAGGAAAGCAGTCACTGCTAGAACAACTGCTCTCATCACTCTCAGTGATGTGCTCGTTTGTGAGATTCCGGCTAGGCACCCAGGCCTTTTAGGGGTCCCAATGGTGCTCCCTAACCATGGTCTGAAGTGTCTGTGAGCATTTCCTGTGTTGTCAGAGAGGGTTGTAAATGGCGACCAAGGTTATGGTTCACCTGAATCAACCTCCACTGAATCTCTTTTCTGAGGGAGGGTAGCATGAGAATTTTGTCAGCCACAGGATGAACATCAGAAGAAGACAGACGCACAGCAACAGTTGCAGGCTTTATGGTCCTGGCTTTTTTCCTGGGCGGCTTGGCAGGCAGATCAGACATCCCATCCGTACCAAACACTAGTCGTTTGAATATATATCTTGAGAATCAGAGTTTTGGAGACGAAGGCCTGGCAAATGGTGCACGCCTTATGGTCATGCGATGGCCCTAAGCAAAAGAGACCGAGCTCGTGGGTGCCCTTGTGGGGAAGCTGATGGCCGAACTTGCACTTACCCTTTCTGGATGATATGAATAAGCACTAGCATGCAATGACAAATAAAGTTTCCCCAACGGGGTACTTATCTTAAGATCACAGATCTGATGGCCAGGATGACAGGAACAGCTGACGTTCAACTGATGGCAGAGAAGTTCTGGAGGTGTGATGCATGCAGATGTCACTTTTACATTTACCTAGCTACATTGAACATCCTCACGCACCTTGCACTGACTGCAAACGTTTGAAAACTGGCCGGACGTTTGGGTAGCAAGAGGAGGAAACCCAACAGTATAGAATACTGCAACATGAGAATAGAAGGACATCAGAAAACTAAATATCTATCTACTCCTCCTCAAATTTCCTTAGATAGGTGTAATTTACTGGGTCTGGCTCAAGGTTTTATTCAGGCTTTTGATCTTATTTACTGATTTCTGGCAAAAAATGTAGGACAGGTTTTTTTCTGAAGAGATTAAAGATTCTGAATCTGGACAGGAACAGGTCTCATCCTTAGTTTTCTGATTCAGACTAACTGGAGAGCTCAGTTTCTGATAGTCTCAGAGAGACAGGAACCCCAAAGAGACAATTTCTAGAATGTGTCAGTGTTTTCATTGGGAGTACACGGAGGTTTCTCGGTCCTCAGAAAAGTTTATGAGCTGTTTCACAAGGAATTTCCTGAACCATTACCAATTCCTCCAGTTTGGTCAGCTTTAGAGGATGTGTGTGTGTCTGCCAATAACTTCCTGATAGCCAGCCTGCTATTTTTAAAAAGGCAGTTACAGTGTATAAAGTTTCTCAGTCTAAGTTTTTATACATTTTTCCAATCTTGATCCAGCAGCCATACCTTTAGTTAATTCTACTGCTGCTAAACAGCTGACTCCTATCCTACTCTTTCTGATAATGATGGGAAGGTCACTGATGGGTTTAGAAAACAGTGTATGCCTCTGTAACTTGATTTTCAGAATTTTGAATTGTCAGTCTCATATGTTAAAAGTTTTTTCTGACTACTTGTGAAAGTATGATGAATGTTTTTGTCTGCAGTTTCATGCGAGGAAAATCTGCTTTGGTACAACAGAAGAAACTAAATAATTTAATCACTGTACTCTGCTTCAGTGTGTGTATAACACTTAATAATTCTTCCATTGACATGGCCTCTGGTACTTTTTTGAGGATGTTTGTCTGCCTGCATTCTCAGAACCTCAACAGGATGTGAATAATGAAACTATTTTCTCCTTTGGATAGAGATTCACTTTTTGGCTCCTTTGCTGCAGACATGATCACAAAGTGGGATGAAAGAGGCAAGTTCAACCAGGGAAAATCCAAGATTTTTCTGATCTTATTTCTCAAAATTTCTAAGAGATTCTCTAACCCCTCCTCCAATTAGCAAAATGGCAAGTGTGCTCCAAACAGATTAACACTCCAACTAGACAATTTTATTATTATTTTTTTAAGAGACCTTGTTCCCTCCTCCCACCCCTGGCAGTCCCTGTTCCCTTCTAGAAAGTCAAACTCCACCTCTCTCTTTGGCAACAGGTAGTTTCAGACAAATGGGTTCTGAAGAGGTTACAGTTGGCAGTGAGAGAATAATCCTCCCTTGCCAGGGAGGTTATTAATCATTCACCAGACCAGACTCTTATTTCCACCTGTCCTTTATTACATACAGTTCCAGGGATTGATAGATCAAGTTACTCCTTCCCAAGTAGGAAAAGGTTTTTATTGTCAAAAAAAGATGATGCTTGGAGACCAATTCTAAATCTTTTCTTCTTAACCTGTTTGCGACTGTTAAGTGAGATTCAGACTGATCTCACTTCACAATCCGTTACCTCTTCTTCCTCATTCAAGTTTATGGTAACATTACTTTTAAAAGACGCTTATCACATTCCTTTTCATCCAGACTTCAGAAGTTTCTTCAGTCTCTGTGTCTGGATAACATCATCAGTTTGCTACCTTACCCTTTGGACTAAATACAACAAGAACATTCACAAAGTGTCTAGCTCCATTTATAGCTCATTGCAGGCTAGAATGCATTATTTTTCGTTTTTCCATAGTTAGATGATTTGTTTACTTTAAGAGTCATTTTCTAAATGTCAATAAGTTCTCACTTGGGTGAGATATCTGACACAGGCTGGGATTCAAGAGAGAACTTTCAAAAGTACTTTTTGACTCCTTCACACATGATTGCGTTCATGCGTGTCAGCTGGACATCTCATTTCAAACAGCTTTTCTTGCAAATGAAAAAAAAAACAGATCTATAACCAGATCTATTTCTAGGGTTTCCACTCAGACTTCAATAACTGCAAGGAAATATCTCAGGATTTTGGGTCTCATGGCATCTATGATTCTCATGATAACCTTGGCAAGACTCCACATGTGAAAGATACAATGGTATCTAAGGTCTCTTTGGTCCCAGCATCAACATTCCTTGTCCTTTCAAATCCCAGTGTGGGGGTTTGCCAGCAGAAAAATTACTTGGCCGAGATGGTTATCCCTAAATTCGGGTCTCCCCTTCTCCCTCCCGGTTCCAAAGTAGTCAGTCATCATTGACACTTCTGGCTTTGCTTGGGGAGTGATTTCAGGAGGGATAATAGTGCAAGGTGTGTGGAACAACTAGGACAGATGCAAGCACATAATATGAAACAGATGCTTGCCCTGATAAAGGCATTCAACTCTGAAACATTTTTGGTCCCCAGGACCTCTTCCAGTTGTTACAGACAATACTGCAGTCATGAGGTACATCTACAAGCAGGTAGAAATATGTTGTACCCTCTTTGCAGAGTAGCTCCATTAGCTTGGGATACAGTGTATAAAGTTTCTCAGTCTAAGTTTTTATACATTTTTCCAATCTTGATCCAGCAGCCATACCTTTAGTTAATTCTACTGCTGCTAAACAGCTGACTCCTATCCTACTCTTTCTGATAATGATGGGAAGGTCACTGATGGGTTTAGAAAACAGTGTATGCCTCTGTAACTTGATTTTCAGAATTTTGAATTGTCAGTCTCATATGTTAAAAGTTTTTTCTGACTACTTGTGAAAGTATGATGAATGTTTTTGTCTGCAGTTTCATGCGAGGAAAATCTGCTTTGGTACAACAGAAGAAAAGTACAGTTTTGTACCTACCATAAATGTAGATGTTCGAGGATTCCATTGCTGCAGTCCTGACTATTGGGTATAGTCCGCGTCCCAGTCGGCCCGAATACCAGAGTATAAGGCTGACGTCGGTCAGGGCGCATTAGACTGACGTCAGTACGTCAGGGTACTAATGCGCATGACCGACGTCATATCCTCAGTCTTTTCTTGCCCCAGATGTCAGAAGACCCAAAAAGACAAGTCCCAAAACAACCTGCACCAAAAACATGTATAATATATACAACAATATATATATATAAAAATATATACATGTAAACTCACCTACACAACCACCCCTAAACACAGAGGGGAAGGAGGGAGGTAATTGGACTGCAGCAATGGAATCCTCGAACATCTACATTTATGGTAGGTACAAAACTGTACTATGTTCTTAGTCTTCCATTGCTGCAGTCCTGACTATTGTAGAATCCCAAAGCAGAGGTAAGGAGGCTGGCAAATTATAAAGTAGTAGGAGCTGACAACATGCCTTGTAAAACAGCTGTGGCAAAACCAGCCCTAGTCTTAGAGTATATAGGAAGGTGATAATGCCTAGAGAAAGTATGCACTGAACTCCAAGTAGCTGCTTCTAGAATATCCTTAGTTGCCACCCCTTAGAAATGCTGTTGAAGTGGCAGTAGCCCTAGTGGAATGAGGCCTAATCCCAGCTGGAATCTCCTTGCCATGATGGGAATAACAAAATGCAATGCAACAGCCAATACACCTAGAAATAGTTTGTTTTGACACAGGCTTGCCCTGTGAACTCAAAGCAAAAGAAACAAGTAACTGCTGAGACTGCCTAAAATCCTTAGTCCTGCTCAAATAATAGCATAATTGCCTGTGTACATCTAAAGTGTGCAAAATCTTTTCCCCTTTATTTTGAGGATCTGCAAAAACGTAGGCAAATGAATAGTTTGGTTTAAAGCCACACTAGAAACCACCTTAGGCATAAAGGAAGGATTAGTGCGTAATGATACCCTGTCCTTATGGAAAATCAAAAGGGCTCTACTGCCATAAGGGCCTGCAACTCAGACACCCTTCTTGCAGAAGTAATAGCCAACAGAAAAGCAGTCTTCCATGACAAATATTTCAATTCAGCAGTAGCTGCAGGCTCAAAAGGTTGTAGAGTAAGTTTTTCCAACACAAAATTGAGATCCCAAGCAGGAGTAGGAGCTCTACGTGGGGTCTTATATTCTTTGCCCTCTAAGAAACTGCTTGAACAAAGGATGCGAAAACAAAGGTGGGTCACAATCATAGTGAGCTGAAATTGCTGCAGCATGAATCTTTATGGCAGAGAAGGACAAACCTTTGTCCAATAGTTCAGTAAGATATTGAAGAGCCACACTCAAATTAGGCTCTGAAATCTCCAAATTCTTTGCTGTACTCCAAAATAAAAATCTCTTCCATTTTTCTCGTACACTCTCCTTGTACTAGGCCTTCTAGCTTCCATAATCACATTTAAAACTTGTTGAGGAAGTTGAGACCTGCTGTGTTTCAACACAGAATATGCCAGGCTGTTAGATGTAGAGAGTGAAGCTTGACATGGAGCAGATGACCGTCCTTCTGAGATAACAGATGAGGAATCAGAGGTAAAGGCCATGGAGGCTTCTTTACCAGACTCCGTAGTAGTGGGTACCAATGTTGCCGAGGCCAATCTGGAGCTATCAAAATCATCCTTGGCCTGTCTTGTCTGACCTTTAATAGTACCTTTGGAAGAAGCGGTAGAGGTGGAAAGGCATACACATGAAGGTTTTTCCAACTGAAAGACAGAGCATCCACTTTCCAAGCTGTGTGATGAAACCCCTTTGTGCAATACTTTGGCAGCTGGTGGTTTAGTGGAGAAGCGAACAGATCTATGTCTGGAGTTCCCCATGACACTGTCAGTTTCTGAAATACATGAAGATCCAGTTTCCACCGTGGGGATCCATGGTTTGTCTGCTTAACACATCTGCTAAGGAATTCTGTGCTCCTGGCAGAAACCTTGCCTGAAGAGTTAGTTGCAAGCTTAGCATGTCTCCCATAAAATCATTGCTTGCCTGCATAGAGGATAAGAATGTGTTCCCCTTGCTTGTTGATGTACCACATGACAGTTGTGTTGTCTGTTAGAATCAACACCTGCCCTGGAAGAAGTAACTCCTTGAAAGCCATTAATGCAAACTGGACTGCTAACATCTCCTTCATGTTGATATGTAGATGCTGTAGTCTGGCAGGCCACTTGTCTTGTATCCACTTTCCATTTAGATGAGCTCCCCAAGCAATGTCCGAGGCATCTGTCGTTAGAATCTGACTTGCCTCTGGCGGGTCACAGAGAGTCCCTTGTTTAGGTGACATTCCTGAGCCCACCACAAAAATTCCTTTTGAATGCAAGGTATTATTTGAATGACAGTGTCCAAATCCTGGCAGTGCTGTGTCCATACATTTTGAGATACCATTGTAGCTTCCTCATATGCAGTTTGGCATTGGGAAGCACCAGAATACAAGATGCCATGAACCCTAATGCTTGAAGGACTGTCCTTGCAGTCAGCACGGACTGATGAGATAGTTGATGGAAATAAAGTGACAGACTCTTTTGTTTGTCCGGGGTTAAAAAGGCCATCTGGGCTGCTGTATTCAGTCTTACACCCAGAAAGCACATGTCTTGAGAGGGTACTAGACTGGACTTTATTTCGTTCACAGAATACCCTAGGCATCTTAGCACTGCTATAACATATTCAGATGCTGTAGAAGGTCTTCCTTTTCTTGAGCCAGAATCAGGCAGTCGTCCAAGTAAGGATAGATTTGAATTCCTTGAAGCCTGAAGTAAGCTATCACTGGAGCCAGAACCTTTGTGAATACTCTGGGCGCAGTAGATAAGCCAAAGGGCAATGCAGAGAACTGATAATGAGAATTTCCAGCTCGAAACCGCAGATACTTTCTGCAACTTAGCCTTATAGGCACATGAAGGTAAGCTTCCTTGAGATCTAAAGTTACCATCCAGTGATCTTTGCCCAGCAGAGGTAAAAGCTGTTGTAACGTCAACATCTTGAACTTGGGAATGTCCAAAAAACGTGTTGAGGAGAGATAAATCCAAAATTGGTCTCCACGTGTTCCCCTTCTTTGGTACAAGGAACAGGCGAGAATAAAATCCTAGGCCCCTCTCTGACACAGGGACTGGCTGAATGGCCCTATGTGAAGTAACTGTAAAACTTGCTTGTGAGGCCCTTTTCTTTGTTGAGGAGGAACGTCTGGCATGCCTTAGAATTGGGTCATTGTATTGAAGTAACATCTGTAACCGTGGAGAATGATATCCTACACCCAGTTGTCTTGAGTTATTAAATCCCAATTTTCTATGAAAAGAGACAGTCTTCCCCAAAGGAGCTGCCAGGCGTGAATCTGCTGGCAGCTGAAAAACAGGTCATTGGGTCTGTTTACGAAGGACTGACCCCTGCCCTCACCAGAAGTCTGAGCAGGTGAACTCCTGTTCTAGGCCTAAAGAACTTTGAGCCCTGCCCTACCACGTCTAGACCTACCCCTAGACTGAGAATGATAAGGAGGATATGTCCACCCCTTAGCAGGCCAAATTCTACTAAACTTCGTGGCTGCACCTGCAAAAATCTTTAACAGTTTGCATAGACTTAGCTTTGTCCTCCATTTTCTTTAAAACAGCTTCCACAGGCGAACCAAACAACACATCAGACTGTAAAGGAGCATCCAAAATCCTTGTCTTAACATGCTCAGCTAAATTCTGATCCTTCAACCAGGCATGCCTGCGAAGAACAGAGCTGGTAGCAGCCACCCTCGAGGAGGCCTGTACAGCATCAAAACCACATTGCAAAGAATGCTTACCCACTTGTTCAGACACATGAACCAAATCCAGCAACTCTTTACACTCAATACCTTCCGCCAAAGCATCCACCTTAGATTTCAATTGTGAAAGAAGGTAATTCTGATATTTTAACATGTGAAACTGACAATTCAAAGCTCACATGGCTAAAGTGGAAGAAGTATACACTTTCTTTCCCCACCTATCCAAAGCCCTCGCCTCTTTATCAGTGGGGACAGGATTTTTAACCACAGAAGCCTTTACACCCTTAGGCCCCTGAGAAATAGTTTCTGGGTCCGCCCTAGGACTCTTAAACAAATATTTATGAGCTTCGGGCACCCTATAATACCTATCAGGCTTAACAGGAGCAGGAGGCAAAGAGTCAGGTTCAGGAAGCCTCTACAAAAACATCTCCCACCACATTCAACACAGGAGGAATAGCTAAAGGCCTATGCTGAGGTAAAAACAAGAACTCCCGAAGCCTTTTCCTAGAGTCAGAGTAATCCTGGCCTTCCCATTTAAAGTGCTCCCTCATGGAATGCAAAGTCTCTGAAAATGAGAAATCCTCAGGTGGAGGCGCTGTAGGAGTGGAATCATCCACATCAGAATCAGAATAGGTAGGATACTCCTGCAAATCTTCCACAGAAGATTCTGAAGCCTCAGAACACTGTTCAAAACAATCAAACTCGGTTCCACCCAAGGCCTCCTATCAGGCAAGGACATAGAATACCTAATCATAGTAATCAAATCTTCTGCCATCTTAAGCATATGTTTCTTAGGTACAGAACCTGAAATGGTAGGAGAAGCCCCCACTGAAGCTGAAGTAGGCCTACCTCTCATAGAAGTTTTGGCAACAGAAGGAGAGGCCCTAACTACCTTGGGAAGAGAGGGAAGAACAGTCACCTGAGAAGCCCCCTCAGCCTGGCCTACCTCCTGAGAAGGCACATCCTGTAAGAGTATAG
Organism: Protopterus annectens; assembly: GCF_019279795.1. Classification (NCBI taxonomy): domain Eukaryota; kingdom Metazoa; phylum Chordata; order Ceratodontiformes; family Protopteridae; genus Protopterus; species Protopterus annectens. The sequence continues at coordinate 1,172,028,853 of NC_056725.1, read as the reverse complement.
TTTCTGCCTGGGACTCCATGGAAACTCCTGGCAAAACCTCCGGCTCCACTGAGCCTTCTAAAGAACCGACGTCCGGGACTGCCGGGTTCCTCAACCCTAGGCTTCACTGTTTTATCCTTGCGCTTCTTGGAAGCGGGCGTGGGAGCATCCGGCGGCATTTTATAATTGCAACGCTTCCCAAACACTAACCTGGCACAGTCTAACCTCCTCTTAATAGTGCGTTTGTTAAACCTAGCACAAGAGCGGCAACCAACAACGTCGTGCTCAGGCCCTAAACAAGGTATACACAAGGTATGGTAATCCCTATGAGGTATCTGTTTCCCACAAGAAATACAGTTATTCACTTTTTCTGACATCCGGTAAAATACTGAGGCAAGAAAACCAAAATGTTCCCTAACGGGTACTTAGCCAACTCTGTTTCGGTCTGAAACTCCGGTTTGAAGTATTTCAGCACGCCAACCTGCACTCGCAAAACTGCTTCTGCATCGGACCATGCGGCAAAAAAGACTGAGGATATGACGTGGGTCATGCGCATTAGTACCCTGACGTACTGACGTCAGTCTAATGCGCCCTGACCGACGTCAGCCTTATACTCTGGTATTCGGGCCGACTGGGACGCGGACTGTACCCAATAGTCAGGACTGCAGCAATGGAAGACGAAGAACATCTAAATAATTTAATCACTGTACTCTGCTTCAGTGTGTGTATAACATTTAATAATTCTTCCATTGATATGGCCTCTGGTACTTTTTTGAGGATGTTTGTCTACCTGCATTCTCAGAACCTCAACAGGACGTGAATAATGAAACTATTTTCTCCTTTGGATAGAGATTCACTTTTTGGTTCCTTTGCTGCAGACATGATCACAAAGTGGGATGAAAGAGGCAAGTTCAACCAGGGAAAATCCAAGATTTTTCTGATCTTATTTCTCAAAATTTCTAAGAGATTCTCTAACCCCTCCTCCAATTAGCAAAATGGCAAGTGTGCTCCAAACAGATTAACACTCCAACTAGACAATTTTATTATTATTTTTTTAAGAGACCTTGTTCCCTCCTCCCACCCCTGGCAGTCCCTGTTCCCTTCTAGAAAGTCAAACTCCACCTCTCTCTTTGGCAACAGGTAGTTTCAGACAAATGGGTTCTGAAGAGGTTACAGTTGGCAGTGAGAGAATAATCCTCCCTTGCCAGGGAGGTTATTAATCATTCACCAAACCAGACTCTTATTTCCACCTGTCCTTTATTACATACAGTTCCAGGGATTGATAGATCAAGTTACTCCTTCCCAAGTAGGAAAAGGTTTTTATTGTCAAAAAAAGATGATGCTTGGAGACCAATTCTAAATCTTTTCTTCTTAACCTGTTTGCGACTTAAGTGAGATTCAGACTGATCTCACTTCACAGTCCGTTACCTCTTCTTCCTCATTCAAGTTTATGGTAACATTACTTTTAAAAGACGCTTATCACATTCCTTTTCATCCAGACTTCAGAAGTTTCTTCAGTCTCTGTGTCTGGATAACATCATCAGTTTGCTACCTTACCCTTTGGACTAAATACAACAAGAACATTCACAAAGTGTCTAGCTCCATTTATAGCTCATTGCAGGCTAGAATGCATTATTTTTCGTTTTTCCATAGTTAGATGATTTGTTTACTTTAAGAGTCATTTTCTAAATGTCAATAAGTTCTCACTTGGGTGAGAGATATCTGACACAGGCTGGGATTCCAAGAGAACTTTCAAAAGTACTTTTTGACTCCTTCACACATGATTGCGTTCATGCGTGTCAGCTGGACATCTCATTTCAAAAAGCTTTTCTTGCAAATGAAAAAAAAAAAACAGATCTATAACTAGATCTATTTCTAAGGGTTTCCACTCAGACTTCAATAACTGCAAGGAAATATCTCAGGATTTTGGGTCTCATGGCATCTATGATTCTCATGATAACCTTGGCAAGACTCCACATGTGAAAGATACAATGGTATCTAAGGTCTCTTTGGTCCCAGCATCAACATTCCTTGTCCTTTCAAATCCCAGTGTGGGGGTTTGCCAGCAGAAAAATTACTTGGCCGAGATGGTTATCCCTAAATTCGGGTCTCCCCTTCTCCCTCCCGGTTCCAAAGTAGTCAGTCATCATTGACACTTCTGGCTTTGCTTGGGGAGTGATTTCAGGAGGGATAATAGTGCAAGGTGTGTGGAACAACTAGGACAGATGCAAGCACATAATATGAAACAGATGCTTGCCCTGATAAAGGCATTCAACTCTGAAACATTTTTGGTCCCCAGGACCTCTTCCAGTTGTTACAGACAATACTGCAGTCATGAGGTACATCTACAAGCAGGTAGAAATATGTTGTACCCTCTTTGCAGAGTAGCTCCATTAGCTTGGGATACAGCTTCACAGCAATATCTCACTCTACAGGCATCCTTATCTCTGTTACAGCAATATTGTGTGGCAGATAAGCTCAGCAGCACAGGGCAGGCACTCGCATATGCAAACTAGATCAGGGGGTCTTCAAGATTTGCTCCTTCTGTGGGGAGTTTCTCTACTAGACCCATCTGCCTCCTCTCTAAACAATCATCTGGCAAGATTCTGCTCCAGGACTCCATGCAAGAAGGCCTAGAAGACAGATGCCTTTCCTTTTCCTTGGATAGGAATGTTCATGTACACTTTTCCAACATTTTGCTGATATCTTGGGCATCTCTAAAGATACAGACTCAGGGGCATATGATACACTCCAACACCAATCAACTCCAACAACAATAAACTTCAACTGACTGCCTGAATGATAGGGTCTTATTTCCCTTTAGGGACCTGTTTACAGAGTACATGCAGCAGGTACCTGTGGAGGGAAAAAAGCCTGCTACTAGAAATATACTATTAAATGGAAAATGTTTTCTAGTTGGTGCCAACAACATATCCAGCACTCATTCAGGGCTAGTTCTTTGGTTTTATAGTACTTGGGTGAGTTGTTATCCTATGGCCTTTTTTACTCCTCTGTCAAGGTTCATTTATTGGCAGCATGTCTGCCCATGGATGCACCTGTTTCAAGGCATTCTTATGACAAAATATTTTTGAAAGGGGTTTTACTTAAGACGCTGCAAAGAAAACCAGTGGCCTATTTTTGGGATCTTAATTTTGTGTTGCAGAAGTCAACACTTGCACCATTTGAAACAGCTAATCTCGTTGACTTGAAGTTCCTAACATGGAAAACAATTTTACTGACTGATCTGACGGCTGAAAGGAGAACATCAGAGCTGAAAGCTCTTATGATGAGTCAACTCATCTCATTTGGGCTTCTTTGAGAAGTAGTCCATCTTTTATGCCTAAAGTGGCATCAGGGTTTACTTTAAACCAAACTATCCATTCCTCATGTTCTTTACTGATCTTAACAATTGGAGAATGGATACACCTTTGATGTTAATGACAACTTGGGTATTTTCTTGATAGAACTAAACATTTCAGAGCTTTGGATCAATTGCTCACTTCTTATGAAGGTAAGAAAGGACAATCTGTGTCAAAGCAGACCATTTCCAAATGGTTGCCTGAGGTTACTGCCTTTTATTATGCTCACCATAACAAAAAAGTATTCCAGGCAAGGTAAAGACCCACTCCTCCAGGGCCTAGGCTTCCTCTACGGCCTTTTGGAAAGGGTAGTATTCTATAAGTATTTAACTAGCAGCAACTTAGCCCTCTGTACATACTTTTACAAAGTAAACAAACTTGATTCCTCCTCTGTGTGGACCAGGCTTTGCTAGGACCACTCTTCAGAGGCTCCTGGATTCTTCGCCTTTCACCTCCCAAATGTATTAAGCAATGGTAATCTGCACATACAGCTAAGACTACTGTAGCAGTGATCAATATGATGAGCATAGTACAGTTGTGTAAATAAACATACCATTATGTCACATGTTCAAATGATCACTGCTGCAGTAGCTGCTCCTTCCCATCAATACCCCTTGTTTTTTTGGTGCGTTTGTCAGGGTGTGGTTATTTTTTTCTTCTTCCTAGCACTGTTGTTTCAGGACTCAGCCTCCCTATCTCTGTTGGCAGGAAAGATATGAAGGGCTTGGTGCCCAAACTTGTCTTTTAGTCATCTGAGCTCATGCTGCCAGACAGTTTAGGCATGTGGAAGGTACCCTGAAGATTTGGAAGCTGTCTGTTATATCCTTGGTAGGATAAAACCCATATATAGCCAAATTAAAACATCTACTGTTATGATACGTTTACCGGCACAACTGAACTTTCTTGATGAATGGCAGAAGTGGAATTCTGAAGATTAATGGATAGCAATGCTGAGTCCAAACCAACTTCAGAAACAACTGTATCGTCCTCATAAGAAGCCTGGCAAAAGGAACCACAAAAATCATTGATGTCACAGTCTAGAGTAGCTGTTGTCTTATTCAAAGAAAGACTGCTCTAAAAGTACACCAAGAAAATAACCTTTGTCTCCTGGAAGATAAACCAGTCATTGACAGGGTGCTGATTCTTTAGCCGAGGAAAATCCAAACCAGAGATGAAATTTAGCAAGACTTCTTTAGGGTCACCAGCCTGGCCAGAAGATCCATTACAAAAAGCTGTTGGGTATGAGTCTGAATGAGCAGCTCATCTAGATGAGGAAAAATGTGAATAGCTTGAAGTCTGCAATGAGAAATTAAAGGAGCTAGGTACTTTGTGAATACACTTGGGCAGCAGATAAGCCAAAGGGTAAAGTAGAAAAAGTAATACGAAGGTGCACAAAAACTTTAGAATTTTCTGAAATGCAGGTGAATTGGAATATGAAGGTATGCATCATCCTTGAAATCTAAAGTCACCATGTACACCTGAGTAAGAATCATTGGAATTAAAGACTGAATGGTTAACATCGCAAAACTTTCAGGAAAGTGCTGAGGAAGGACAGATTCAAAATAGGTTTCTAAAGTTCCATCCTTTTGGAGATCAAGAAACACTCTCAAGTAAAACTCTGTTCTTTGTAAGGGGGGGAGGAACCAGTTCTATTGTACCCTGAAAAAAAGGTATTGAAGAAGAGGCAGAATAAGAGGAATCTGGCTCTGAGGGGGCAGATGAGAAATTGCTTAAGGATGGGGAGGAGCCTTCAAACACATTTTTTTTTTAATTTTTCCTGAATGATGGACAAAATCCATTTGCCTGCAGTCATCATCTGCCAAACTGGCAGAGTGAGAGATCATCTTAGAGATAAAGGTACCCGAGATAGGCCGAGGTGGGTAAAACCTGGAAGAGGAGACACACAGTCACAAGGCAGGTGGCTTGTTTTGAAAGGAACTTTGTTGAGGACTTCTGAAATCTCCTTTGAGGTCTCTTGCCTATCTGACAAGATTTCAGTATACAGAAAAGGACCAACTTTAGAAGGATGATTTCTCTGAAATTTAGGATCAGGAGAAAGAAAGATTTGTTTTGGGTTCTGCATGACCCAACATTTCTCCTGCAAGGATTTGAAAAGTTCAACCAATAAGATGTTATCTAACTAAAGGAGTATCTGGCAATTCAGCCTTGACAACTCTGGGCAAAGGCTGAAGTCTAAACTATAAAAACCAAAGCAGAACAAAACTAGTAGCTGCAGCCCTAGAAGAGGCATCAGCATCATCATAAGTGCACTTAACAGAAAGTCTAGCTACTAGAGAAGAACAAGTAAAGACAGAGCAGAAGACTTAGCTTTGGAATCTAAATCAGCAACCCCAGTTACCCATAATAAAATAGAGGTTATGTACTTACCATAACTCAGCATCTGTGTTGCCCATTTTCATTCTTCCTCACTGATGGGTTCTGGATTCGACCTAGGTTCCAATTCACCCTCATTCCCAAGACTTGTATCAGAGTCTCAAGCCCCTCCCTTTTCCCATAATGCACTATACCTTCCTTAACTCCTCAGATCAAGTGTGTTGCCCTATTGCCCAGAAAATTATAGAGACAGAACACACCAAGAAAGTTTGGGGTTCAAACACAGAACATGTGGGTTCCAAATTCATCTATTTATCTTCTAGAAGAGACAAAGGCCGGGGGATGTATGGGAGGGAAGTGAGGAAGAATGAACATGGGCAACACAGATGCCAAGTTATGGTAAGTACATAACTCTTGTGAGGTCTTCAAGGAAGGATATACCAGACCATTGCTGAAGCAAAAGATGCCCTGTTTCTGGAGACATTGTCCAATTTGTAATGTGTAACAAAGGTACGAGTCTTTGATCAACTGGCTGCAGCACAGACATCAATTGAGGCTCTAAAGAAAAAGATGATGATGTAGCCATAGATCTGGCAGAGTTGGCATTAGCAGGATGAGGCAATTCTACACCTATTTGGGAATAAATAAGAGAGATACAATCAGTAATCCATTTAGCCAAAGTAATTTTGGAGACTGCTTGACCTAAACGGTTAGGAGAAAAGGATACGAACAGTTGATCAACCTTCCTGTACCTTTTTTGATCTGTGAAGGTAAAAATTTACTTGTTTAAGAACATCAAGGAGATGCAACATATATTCACCTTTATTAGAAAAGTTGGGAAAGAAAGCTAGCAACTGAACTGATCGAGTAATGTTGGATTCCGTGGCCACTTTAGGCATAAAGGAAGGGTTAGTCTGTAGAGATACCCTACCTTTGTGGAATATAATGTAAGGAGATCTAGCAGACAAGGCTTGAAGTTCTGACACTCTTTTGGCCGAAGTAATAACCACCAAAAAGATTTTTTTCTAAGAAGAAACTTCATGTTGCAACTGTCCAGTGGTTCAAAACGTTTTTGAGCTAGCCCTTGCAGGACCAACGTGAGATCCCAAGGGGGAGAAGGATCTTTTATGGGAGGCATAAGAAGAAAGGTTCCTTTCATAAAGGCTTTGCATAACCTGGAATTTGAGAGAGAGGAGGATTCATTTCTGGTAATGATAATTACTTATGGCAGTCAGTTGTAGCTTTATGGTAGAAAAAACAGCTGCTCCTTTAAAAAGAGTACTGACAAACAAAAGCATGGCTGAAGTAGGTGCTGAAAAAGGGTCAATGTTCTCTTTAGAATGCCATATGGAAAATCTGTTCCACTTACTGTTGAAGACCTTTTTGGTGAAGGCTTTCTGGGAAGCCAAAATAATGTCTCGGACTGCAGAAGCGAGCCTGGACCATCTTATAACTGGAAGTGGAGAAACCATGTAGTCAATCTGAGGGTGTGGAGATTGGGAAGGTGAGGTTCTGATGAGTGAGATAGGGGATCCTGAGTGGATTTCAGTATTCATGGAGAATATATGAGGTGAGACCACAGGAAGAAGAACCATACTTGTCAAAGCCAGAAAAGGGCAAGGACTACTGAGCTCTTCAACCTGCTGGCTTTCGGTAGAAATTTTGGGATTAATGGGAGAGGAGGGTAGGCATAAAGGAGACCCAGGGGCCAATTGTGAACCAAAGCATCCCTCGGTGACTCCCCACTTTGAGGGGACAAGTGAAGTACTTGCTGCATTTGTTGTTGAGGGGAGAGGCAAACAGGTCACAGCAAGGCTGGTCCCAACGGCTGAAAATCCTGTTCACTACCAACTAATTGAGGGACCACTCATGAGGAATCAGAAAGTACAGTTTTGTACCTACCATAAATGTAGATGTTCGAGTGCTAATACAGCTGCAGTCATAACAGATGGGTTATCCTGCCGTCAGGCGGGTCCTCGGTCGGCCGAATTCCAAAGTCTAGGTCCGGCGTCGGTTGTCGTCACCTCCTCCCTGACGTCAGTGCGGCAGGGGTATAAAAGAACCAGCCGACGCCATTTTCTTCAGTTTTTCTTGCCCCATATGTCAGGTGCCCCAGAAGGAAGACAAAACATAAATGTATGTAATAATGCAATCTAACAATCAAAAAACAGTAGTTGCAAGCAAATACACCATAAAAGAATACTCCAATCAGGTTGTATGAGGAGGTGTTTGTCATTAGACCTGTCCCAAGAGGGGAAGGAGGGAGGGAAACCTGGACTGCAGCTGTATTAGCACTCTAACATCTACATTTATGGTAGGTACAAAACTGTACTATGTTCATCGTGCATACAGCTGCAGTCATAACAGATGGGTAGAATCCCAAAGCTAAAAAAGGGTGGCAGGCACTAAGTGGAACTAGGAGGAGCAAGGATGCCCTGCAAGACTGCTGTGGCAAAGCCTGCTCTAGATTTAGAGTAAAGTGGTAGGTGATAGTGTTTGGAGAAAGTATGCACAGAACTCCAAGTGGCTGCTTCCAAAATATCCTTGGTAGGAACCCCCCTGAGGAAATCTGCAGAGGTAGCTGTGGCCCTTGTGGAGTGAGATCTGATGCTTGTAGGTACAGTCTTACCATGAACCAAAAACGAAAACACAAACTATTAAACTGAAACGAACTAGCAGCACCAACAGACCGACGCCAAAGGTTCCAAAGGTTTATTAAGTTAAGCGCTTTTCGTTTGCTTAGGAAGCAAACTTCTTCAGACAAACCAAAAAAGGGTTTGTCTGAAGACGTTTGCTTACTAAGCAAACGAAAAGCACTTAACTTAATAAACAGTCTTACCATGAAATGAATAACAAAAGCGTATACAGTGGGCTATCCATTTTGAGATTGTCTGTTTGGTAATAGCCTTTCCTTGAGCACCTGTAGCATAGGACACAGAGAGTTGCTCTGATTTTCTGAATGGCTTTGTCCTGTCCAAATAATAACGAAGCTGTGTGTGAATGTCTAAGGAATGTAGTAGTCTCTCCCCTTTGTTTTATGGATTAGGATAAAAAGTAGGTAAGTGGATAGCCTGATTCAAGGCTACACTGGATACCACCTTTGGCATAAAGGAAGGGTTGGTCCGTAAGGAAACTCTGTCCTGATGGAAAATGATGAAAGGTTGCACAGCCATGAGGGCTTGTAGTTCTGAAACCCTGCGTGCTGAGGTGATAGCCAGAAGGAAGGTTGTTTTCCATGACAAATATTGCAGTTCTGTTGAAGCAGCTGGCTCAAATGGAGGCAGGGTCAGTTTTTCTAAAATGAAATTGAGGTCCCAAGCAGGTACTGGTTGCTTCCTTAGGGGTTTTATATTCTTAGCCCCTCTGAGGAACTGTCTTAAGAGCAGATGAGAGAATAAAGGAAGATCAGTGTTGTATTGTGCAGAAATGGCTGAAGCATGGATTTTGATGGAGGAGAATGAAAGCCCACTGTTTAGCATCTAAGCTAGGTACGGTAATATTTGAGGTAAATTCAGTATTCCAGGATTCTGTCCCTTTTTCTGATTCCAGGCACAAAACCATTTCCATTTGGCAGAGTAGGCTTTTCTAGTAGAAAGCCTTCTGGCCTCCAAAATGACATCCTGCACCTCCTTGGAGAGGAGGGTCTGTTGGGAAATCAAAGAATCTTCCATGCGGCTAGATTGAGTGTTTTCAGCTGACTGTGAAGAATTTTGAAGTTGTGCTGGGTCAACAGAAGAGGCATTTGAGGCAGGATCCATGGTGGGGAATGCGTCAGACTCCTCAGGAGTGGGTACCAGTGTTGTCTTGGCCAGTATGGAGCAATGAGAATCATCTTTGGTCTGTCTGCTCTGGCTTTTAATAGACCTTTGGGCAGCAGAGGAACAGGTGGAAAGGCATAAACTGTCAATGTTGTCCAACTGAAAGACAGTCCGTCCACTTTCCAGGTCTGTGGATGATAGGTCCTTGAGCAGAATTTTTTCAATTGGTAATTTCTGTGGGTAGCAAAGAGATCTATGTCTGGCCTTCCCCATGCTTGAATTATCTTTGCAAAAACTTGAGGATGCAACTTCCATTCGTGTGGATCTGTCATATTTCTGCTTAGGTTGTCTGCCAGCGTGTTTTCCTTGCCTGGCAGGAATTGTGCTTGAAGATGGATTCGTAATTCCAGAGCCGTGTTCCAAAGAGACATGGCTAGCCTGCACAGGGGATATGAATGGGTTCCTCCCTGTTTGTTTATGTACCACATCACTGTGGTGTTGTCTGTTCTTATCAATAGCTGGCCTGGATGCAGTAGGTCTTTGAAGGCCATAATAGCATTTTTTACTGCTACATTTCCTTTTGATTGATGTGTAGGTGTGTTTTTCTTTTTGGGACCATTTGCCCTGAATGCACTGATCTGTCATGTGCGCCCCCCAGGCATAGTCCGAGGCATCTTTTGTGATTATCTGATCTGTTTGAGGCATGCAGAATGGGAGACCTATGTTTCTTTGGCATGCTTGAGCCCACCACAGAAATTCCTTTTGGAGACATGGAATGAGTGGTATAATTGTTTCCAAACTGTGGCTGTGTTGAGACCATAAGTTTTTAGGTACCATTGAAGTTTCCTCATATGCAGCTTTGCACATGGGATTAGCAGGATGCAAGATACCATGAATCCCAGAGCCTGCAGGATTTTCCTTGCAGTCAGCCTGGTGAAGGTTGCCATTTTTCTGAAGTATTGAGATAGTTGCCCTTGTTTCTCTGGCGTGAGGTAGGCCATCTGGGTGTTTGTATTCAAGCTGGCACCCAGGAAAATTATTGCTTGCGAGGGTATTAGTTTTGATTTATTTTTGTTGACTGTGTATCCCAGACAGTTCAACAACTTTATTACAAACGCCAGGTGTTTCAGAAGTATGTGCTTGCTGTCCGCTTGGATCAGACAGTCGTCCAAATATGGGTATATTTGTATCCCTTGAAGTCTGCAGAAGGCAATTACTGATGCCAGGCATTTCGTGAACACTCTGGACGCAGTAGATAAGCCAAAGGGCAATGCAGAGAATTGACAATGGGTTGAACCTGCAAGAAATCTGAGGTATCTTCTGCAATCTTGTCTGATAGGGACATGCAGGTATGCCTCCTTGAGGTCCAATGTTACCAGCCAAGACTCCTTGCCCAGCATGGAAAGAAGCTGCTGTAATGTGAGCATCTTGAATTTTGGTATGAGTAAATATGTGTTTAGGATGGATAGGTCCAAAATAGGTCTCCAATCTTTGTCCTTCCTTGGTACCAGGAATAGTCTGGAATAAAAACCTTGACCCTGTTCTTGTGCAGGTACCTCTTGAATAGCTTTCATGTCCATGAGAGCTGAAATTTGTTTTTGTGCCTCTGCCCTTTGATTTTGTGGCAGGTTTGGCATGCCTCACATTTTTGGAAGGGTGTGAAAGTGAAATCTGTAGCCTCTGTCTATAATGTCCAGGATCCATTTGTCTTTTGTGACAATATGCCAATTTTTCGAAAATAATGCCAGTTTTCCGCCTAAAGGTGCTGCCATTAGAGCTTCGCTTGGCATGCAAAGGGGAAAGTCATTGTGTCTGCTTTCTGAATGGCTGTGATCTATCCTCACCACCTCTTGGTGTAGGTGCTTGCCATTGTCTGGCTCTAAATGATCCTTGAGATTGCCCTCTACCCCTCGGGCGCCTGTATCTACCTCTTTGAGGTCTGTCCGAGGCTGGAAAGGACCAATTTTTTGAAGGCCAGTTTCTACTGAAACGTGGAGGTTGTAACTGTAGGAAATCTTTCACTGTTTGCATTGATCTTGCCTTTTCCTCCATTTTCTTTAATACCTCCTCAGCTTTAACACCAAACAATACATCTTTTTGAAGAGGTGCATCTAGTAATTTAGCTTTGACATGATCTGGTAAGGTTTGCTCTTTGAGCCAAGCATGTCTACGTATGACAGACCCTGTAACAGCAGCTCTACATGAGGCCTCTAAAGCATCAAAACCACATTGCAAGGTATGTTTACCCACTTGCTCTGCACTATGCAACAAATCCTGCAACTCCTTCAAGTCTGGTTGTTCAGGTTGTGACATTTTGCTTTTCAACTGAGATAACAAAAACTGTTGATACTTTAACATATGGAACCGACAGTTTAAAGCCCTCATGGTTAAAGTGGCCGAGGTGTATACCTTTTTCCCCCACCTTTCTAAAGCTCTGGAGTCTCTCTCTGAAGGTAATGGATTTTTGGCAGTAGAGGCCTTAATTCCCTTGGGACCCTGTGAAATAGTTTCTGGGTCAGCAGCATGGCTTTTGTAAAGGAATTGGTGTGAATCAGGAACCCAGTAATACCAGTCAGGCTTAACTGGAGCTGGTGGTAAAGAATCTGGGTTAAGGCTGGCCTCTGAATACACATCATCTAGTATGTCTAAGACAGGAGGGATAGCCAGAGGCCTGTGCTGAGGGAGCAAGAGAAAATCCCTGAGCCTTTTCTTGGAGTCTGAGTAATCTTGGCCTTACCATTGGAAGTGTTCCCTCAAGGTATGCAAGGTTTCCCCAAAAGAATAGTTCACAGTGGGGGAGACAGAGGGAATGGACTCCTCCGCATCAGAATCTTCAAAAGGGGAGTAAGAATATTCCTGGTCTTCAGAATGTTCTGAGGTAATGGAGGCCTGGTCCAAGAAAGGGTAGCCTTCCTCCAATCTGGGCCTTTTGTCCGAGGGGGGTTGAGAACCCCTGATAAGAGTAATCAAATCCTCAGCCATTTTGAGCATCTGTTTTTTAGGCATGGGGCCTTGACAGGGGCTCTGTGGAGCTTGTTTTTTTAGTTTTCATGGCTGTTTTAGATTTTGTGAAAGCCTTAATGGAAAAAGAAGAAGGCCTGAAAACACCTTGAGAGGTGGCAGGCCTGTCTAAACTCCGAGTTTCCCCGCCAAGAGTGGCGTCGGTATCTGTAGTCGGGGTGGGGGCCGAGGAGCCTGCGATCTCTGGCATAGAAGACACCGCTAAAGAAGTGTCATCGGTACTCAGGGGCTGCGTAGGTGCCTCGCTGAGAACCGGAGCACCTGTAGCCGGCTTTAGTGTGGTGTCGGTAGAGGTCGCGGACCTCATATGCCGGTCCTTATCTTTGCGTCTTTTACTCAAAACTGGAGTCGGTGTATCCGACGATATAATGTAATTAACTTTTCTACCAAAAAAATGTTGGGCGAACTCCGCTCAACGCTTAATAGTGCGTTTGTTGAATCTAGCACAAAAACGACAGGCTGAGACGTCGTGGTCTGGGCCTAAGCAAGGAATGCAGAAGGAATGGAAACCCTTATGCGGTATTTGCTTCCCAAATGAAATGCAATTATTAACTTTGTCTGACATCGGTCTGAGGCAAGAAAAGTTTCCCCAACGGGGTACTTAGCTTTCAAGAAGACTTCTGTTGAAAAATATTCGTAATCTCAGGAGCTGGCCGACCGGCACTTGCGAACTGCTTCTGCTTCGGGCACCGCGCGGCAAGAAAGACTGAAGAAAATGGCGTCGGCTGCTTCTTTTATACCCCTGCCACACTGACGTCAGGGAGGAGGCGACGACAACCGACAAGGACCTAGACTTTGGAATTTGGCAGACCGAGAACCCGCCTGACGGCAGGATAACCCATCTGTTATTACTGCAGCTGTATGCACAATGAACATTGGACATGCTGAGTCTGACTGCCAATGTGTTGGTTTTCCCCAGAATGTGTGTTGCTCATAGAAAGCTGTCTGAAGGGATTGCCAACTCCCAGACTCTCATGTCCTCTCTGCCAAGGGGTAGAAAGATTTCTTAATGTGATTAAAAGGTTCTATATAAACTTTTAAGATTTGATAACATTTTATCTGAAAAGTTTTATCATTAAAACAAAAGTGCTCATCTTCTCAAACTTTTGCATTATAGTAATTATTTGATACGGTTGGAGATTCTGCTTTTTAGAGTTCTTTTTATGAATGTCTTTTCTTTGTTTTCTTTTTTACACCATTTTAGCCTCTCACACCACCTAGGAAAAATTTGCAATGTTTTCTTTATACTAAACGATGAAATTATTAATGCCCAGCAATCACAATTTGGAAGCGAGGAGTATGGAGATGAGAAAAAGCGGAATATTTATATCTCACCTGATTCTCCAAATGTAACAACTAAGAATATCCTGCACATTAAATGACTAAAGATGGCTGGAAATTGGTGACAAATACTCCCTTTCTAGTATATTGCCTCTTAGACATAGCAAAATTCATCTCACTCCTACCAGGACTGAAACACAGGAAGCATCACAGAAAAGACCCAAACAACAGCTACTATAAATATTTTTATTACTCATACCCGACTGCATTAGTAATTACCATCAGTCTATCACTTTATTGATCAGTAAAGAAATAACTTTTTTATTTTTATAGAAGTACCACAAATTCTAACTCTCAAAAGTTACATCCTTTCTTAAATACTTCAGTTAAACACTTGTAAGTATCTTGATATACCTCACTTTTAATAGCTCTTAAATTTAATAGCATCTTATTTTTTAAGTGAAAAAAACAACAAAGCAAGATGTTTCATTTGGATAATTTATGACATTAAATCTCTCAAGACAATGTCAGCACACTTCTGTTGGCAGTACAAGACATCTAACTTCCACAATAAATAGAAACCATTGTGTGGCAAAGTAAACCATTGCTAATAAATGTTAAAACAAAGGGTGTATATTATAACATCGAAGTTGTAAAACTTTGAATGTTATAATATCAAACCCACTACATCAAAGGATGAAAAGCCCCGGAACATCGAATTCTTACCTAGGGCAAGATTTTGGTGGGCCGTTCTGTGGTTTCGCTATTTCCTCCACTGTGGTGCGATAGTTACGAACCTTAGGGTTAGGGTGTGGGTTAAGGTTTAAGTGGATAGTTAGGAATGTATGCATGGGTTTAGTGTAGGGTTGGGTTGGGTTTTGTTAACTGTGTATTAATTAGTTTGTGTATAGTTTCGTAGTGCATGTGTGCGATAGTTACAAACCTTAGGGTTAGGGTGCGGGTTAAGGTTAGTGGATAGATAGGAATGTATGTATGGTTTAGTGTAGGATTAGAAGTAGGGTTCTGTTAAGTGTGTGTGGTTTATTTATTTTGGTGTGCTTGTGTTGTGTGTATGTTTCTCGGAACAGCAATTTTTTTCCCTGGGAAAAAAATTGCTATTCTGAGTGTTCGATTTTATCATATTTCGAAATTTCAAGTTCAAACTTATGCTGTTCGATATTTTGGAATCGAATATATGATATAGACCCAAAACAAACTGTCTTGTCCCTCAGAAAACAAACAAAAACCATAGATGTTTTTGCTATGTACATCCCAGCTACTTAACCTACAAGAGATGGTTCATCCCATCCAGCTACCTAATTAATACATATTCTTATGAAGCAGCTAGTAAATTCAGCAATTTCTAAAGAGTAACCCTGTCTACATCTATCTGCAATCACCCCAGAAATGAGCAACCCTTCTATCAAATTTCATCCCACACCAGTCAGCTCCAAGGCATATGATGAATAACCCCTGCCAGAGATCCAAATGAGGCAAGGTCATTCACCAATCTGGGTTCTGGAACAGCCAAACGGGAAGAGTGTGGAAGTGAGTGGTCAACACTGGCATATTCATCCTGAGAGAAGCAGCAGCATCCAGGCTCAATGTTGTTCTGACACTTAGTGAAGACTGTACAGTACTGTGGAAAAATAACACTGACGACAACGGGGCCAAGTCAAAGAAATGCATGCCAAGCTGCAAAAGTTGTAGTGTTCTTTGGCATGCACAAAGACTAGGGTTGCCAGCTTTCCTTGTGGGTAAATCTAGACTTAGGCCACACCTCTCGCACCTTCCACAACCCGACTCATGCCTGACCAACTTTCCACCCATTTTGTGATATCCCTGCCAGTCAACAAAGGCAGAAAGTACAGTTTTGTACCTACCATAAATGTAGATGTCCGATAGGTATGCATCTGCAGTCCTTACATATGGGTTGTCCTGCCTCAGGCAGCCCTTCGGTCGGCCGGATTCCAAAGTCTGGGTCCGGCATCGGCTGTTGTCGCCCCTTTCCCGACGTCGGCTGTTGTCGCCCCTTTCCTGACGTCAGAGCGCCTGGGGGATATAAAAGCGTCAGCCGACGCCATCTTCCTCAGTTTTTCTTGCCCCAGATGCCAGTTGCCCTCTAAGTAAGGCTAAATTTGGAGAGATGAAAAAATTCCAAACATGCACAGTAATAAAAAAAACAAATACACCATAAAAGATAACCCCAGCTAGCTAAAATGAGGGATATGTACCCATAGTATACCACAGAGGGGTAGGAGGGAGGGAAAACCTGACTGCAGATGCATACCTATCGGACATCTACATTTATGGTAGGTACAAAACTGTACTATGTCCTTCAAGGATGCATCTGCAGTCCTTACATATGGGTAGAATACCATAGCCCAGCTGGGGGAGGTAGGACCTAAGAAAAGGATGGTGTAGCTAACATGCCCTGCAGGACTGCACTAGCAAAGCCTGCTCTGGATCTGGAATATAAGGGCAAGTTGTAATGCTTGAAAAATGTATGCATGGAGCTCCATGTAGCAGCTTCTAAAATGTCCTTTGTAGCCACCCCTCTTAAGAAGGCTGTGGAGGTGGCTGTTGCTCTGGTGGAATGAGGCCTTATGTTAGCTGGCACAGCTTTTCCATGAAAAAAGTAACAGAACCGAATGCAATTTCCTATCCATTTTGAAATTGTCTGTTTGGAAATTGCTTTTCCTTGTACACCAGCAGCATATGCTACAAAGAGTTGGTCAGTTTTTCTGTAAGTCTTAGTTCTGTCCAAGTAGTAGCGCAACTGTCTGTGGATGTCCAAAGTATGCAGAAGTTTCTCTCCTTTATTTTGTGGATTTGCAAAGGAGGTCGGCAGGTGAATAGCTTGGTTCAGTGAAACCCTGGATACCACCTTTGGCATGAATGAAGGATTGGTTCTCAAAGAGACTCTGTCCTGATGAAAAATGAGAAATGGCTGTACTGCCATGAGGGCCTGTAACTCAGATACTCTTCTTGCTGAGGTTATGGCCAGAAGGAAGGCAGTCTTCCAAGATAGGAATTGTAGTTCTGAAGATGCTGCTGGTTCAAATGGAGGAAGAGTTAATTTTTCCAACATGAAGTTAAGGTCCCATGTAGGCACTGGTGGTTTCCTTGGAGGGTTGATGTTTTTTATCCCTCTTAGAAACTGCCTTAGTAGAGGATGAGAGAATACAGGTGGATCAGTGTTGTACTCTGCTGAAATTGCTGAAGCATGAATTTTTATGGGGGAATAAGAAAGGCCATTATGGAGCATTTCAGCCAAGTATTCCAAAATATGTGGAATGCTCATGACTGTCGGATCTTGACCCTTTGTGGTGTTCCAGGAACGAAATCTTTTCCATTTTGCTGAATATGCTTTTCTTGTGGAAGGACGCCGGGCTTCCATGATGATATCCTGATAGTTTATCCTGGCGAGGAGTCAAGGTATTTTCCAGGCGGTCAGCTGTAAGGTTTTGAGGCTGGAGTGCAGAGTCTTGTAATTGTGCTGTGTCAGTAGAAGTGGCCATTGTGGTAGAGGCCAAGTTTTCGTGCGTGACATGCTCCTTAACAGTGGGTACCAGTGTTGTCTTGGCCAGTCCGGAGCTATCAGAATTACCTTTGGTTGCTCTGTCCTGATCTTCAGTAAGACCTTGGTCATTAGTGGCAGCGGTGGGAATGCATATACTGTTAGAGTATTCCAGCTGAAGGAGAGGGCGTCCACTTTCCATGCTTGAGGATGGTATGTCCTTGTGCAGAATTTCCTCAGTTGATGGTTGTGGTGGGAGGCAAATAGATCTATGTCCGGCCTTCCCCATGATTGAGTTATCTGGAGAAAGATATCTGGGTGTAACATCCATTGTGGTGGATCCATGATGTTTCTTACTCAGGCTGTCCGCCAGTACATTGTCTTTTCCTGGTACGAACTGGGACTGTAGCTCTATATTGAGTTTTAGGGAGAGTTCCCACAGATTCATTGCCAGCCTGCAAAGAGGGTATGAATGGGTACCTCCTTGCTTGTTTATGTACCACATAACTGTGGTATTGTCTGTCTTTATTAACAGGTGACCTTGGTGCAGGAAGTGCTTGAAGGCCTCGATGGAATGTATCACTGCCAGCATTTCCTTTTGGTTGATGTGCAGATGCAATTCTTTTTGTGTCCATTGTCCTTGAATGCACCTGCCCTCCATGTGTGCTCTTGATCTGAGGTGTCCGTTGTAATGGTTTGGCTGGTATGTGGCTTGCTGAAAGGCAGGCCTATGTTTGTCTGGCTTGCTTTTGCCCACCACAGGAATTCCTTTTGAAGACATGGAATGATGGGGATCAAAGTTTCTAGGCTGTGACTGTGCTGAGACCATAGACTCCTTAGGTACCATTGTAGTTTCCTCATATGCAGCCTTGCTTGTGGAATCAGAAGAATGCAAGATGCCATGAAACCCAGGGCCTGCAGGATTTTCCTTGCAGTTAGCTGGGTTTGTGTTGTCAGATTTCTGAAATAATCCGGTAGTTGTGCTTGTTTTTCTTCTGTGAGAAAAGCCATTTGGGTGTTTGTATCCAGTTTTGCACCCAGGAAAATTATTCGTTGGGATGGAACAAGTCTTGATTTCTGAATGTTGACTGTGTATCCCAAGGCCTGTAGTAGTCGGATGGCATAGTTTAAGTGTTTTACCAGTGTTTGCTGGCTGTCCACTTGTATGAGGCAGTCGTCCAGGTATGGGTATATTTGAATCCCCTGAATTCTGCAATGTGCAATTACTGATGCCAGGCATTTCGTGAATACTCTGGGCGCAGTAGATAAGCCAAAGGGCAATGCTGAGAATTGATAATGCTCTGAACCTGCAAGAAATCTGAGGTGTCTTCTGCAACTTTGTCTGATAGGGACATGCAGGTATGCCTCCTTGAGGTCTAGAGTTACCAGCCAAGACCCCTTGCCCAGCATGGGAAGGAGTTGCTGTAAGGTCAGCATTTTGAATTTTGGCACAATGAGGCAAGTATTCAGTGCGGGCAAGTCCAGAATAGGCCTCTATTGCTTTTCTTTTCCTGGAACAAGGAATAGTCTGGAATAAAATCCTTGGCCTTGTTCTGTGAGAGGAACCCTTTCTATTGCTTTCATTTGTAGTAGTTTGGAAATTTGTTTGAAAGCCTCTGCCCTTTGGTTTGGTGGCAGGTTTGGCATGCCTTGCCTTTTTGGTAATGTATGAAAATGGAACCTGTATCCTTTGTCTATTATTTGCAGTGTCCATTTGTCCTTTGTAATACTGTGCCAATTTTTTGAGAATAAAGATAGCTTTCCGCCCAAAGGTGCTTCCAATTGAGCCCTGGTTGGCGGGGACAAAGTCAAGTCATTGAGATGGTCCTTGTGTAGTAGTTATAGGCCCTGCAGTACCTCTCTTGTTAGGAGGCTGCCATTGACGTCCTCTGTAGGAGCCTCGAGCTTGCCCTCTACCTCTGGCATGTCTGTTTCTGCCTCTTTGAGATCTGTCTGTGTCCGGAAAGGACCAATTCTTAGAAGGCCAATTTCTGCTGAATCTTGGTGGTTGGACCTGGAGAAAATCTTTGACTGTTTGTACTGATTTAGCCTTTTCCTCAAATTTCTTTAAGACCTCTTGAGCCGTGGAGCCATATAACTTTTGCTTTTCCAGCGGAGCATCCAGTAGCTTTGCTTTAACATGGTCTGGCAGAGTTTGTTCCTTCAGCCAAGCATGTCTACGTATGACTGCACCTGTCATTGCTGACCTACATGAAGCTTCCAATGCATCATAACCACACTGCAAGAAATGGTTGCTAACCTGCTGGGAGCTATGTACCAGATCCTGAAGTGCCCTGCGATCGAGGGGTTCAGGAGAAGATAGTTTTTTATGCAATTCATCTAACAAATACTCTTGGTACTGTATCATACGGAATTGACAATTTAATGCCCTCATAGAAAGAGTGGAAGTAGTATACACTTTTTTTACCCCATCTCTCTAAAGCCCTGGACTCCCTTTCAGAAGGAAGTGGATTTTTAAAAGTGGTGGTTGCAACCCCTTTAGGGCCCTGGGAAATAGTTTCTGGGTCAGCAGAGTGGCCCTTGTAAAGGAAATGATGTTAGTCCGGGACCCTGTAGTACCTGTCGGGTTTGATAGGAGCCAGAGGAAGGGAGTCTGGGGAAATACTAGACTCAGAGTACACATCATCAATGACATTTAAAACAGGAGGAATAGCCAAAGGTCTATGCTGAGGTAAATGCAAAAAGGTCCTTAACCTCTTCCTGGAATCAAAGAATTCCTGGCCCTGCCATTTGAAATGCTCTCTCATGGAGTGAAGTGTCTCCCCAAAGGACAACTCTTCAGGAGGGGAGGCCGAGGGAACAGATTCCTCTGCATCAGAATCCTCGTACGCCGTAAAGGCCTCCTCCTGGTAGTCTGATAGAGCAGAGTCATCTGAGGCCTCATCAGAAGACTGGGGAACTGTGTGCTCAACCCTGGGCCTTTTGTCTAGAGGAGGTTGACAGCCCCTGTCCGGATGTGGCTGAGAGCCCCTAATTAAGGAAATAAAGTCCTCAGCTAAACTTAAAATCTGTGAACCGGTAGAGGATCCCTGAGGAATAGCCTTGGGAGGGAGAGATTTTGGCTGTTTAGCAGCTTTAGCACGTGAAAATGCCTTCGGGACCGAGGTTGTCGGTTGTGCGGTATCGTCGGTCGGAAGCATCAAGGATTCAATTTCAGCAGAGACCGAGACACTCACGGTAGGCCTAGGCGTGGTTTCGGCCGAAACCACGGACCGCGTGTGTCCGTCCTTGTTCTTCCGTTTTTTGGCTAAATGAGGAGTCGGAAGCTCCGACGGCATATTGTAACAGTAATTTTCCCAAAAAAATTCCTCTGCAAACACCGCCCGACGCCTAAGAATGCGTCTGTTGAAGGAAGCACAGGCTGAGACGTCGTGGTCTGGGCCTAGGCAGGGTAGGCAGTAAGAGTGGAAATCCTTATGAGGTATTTGTTTCCCACAAGTTAAACAATTATTAACTTTAACCGTTTGATCTGACATCGGCTGAGGCAAGAAAGAGTCCCCAACGGGGTACTTAGCTTTTTGAAGTCTTCGGTAGCTGAAATTACAGGAGCTTCGGTAGCTGAAATTACAGGAGCTGGCCGACCGGCACTTGCGAACTGCTTCTGCTTCGGGCACCGCGCGGCAAGCAAGACTGAGGAAGATAGCGTCGGCTGACGCTTTTATATCCCAGGCGCTCTGACGTCGGGAAAGGGGCGACAAAAGCAGACACCGGATCCAGACTTTGGAATCCAGCCGACCGAAGGGCTGCCTGAGGCAGGACAACCCATATGTAAGGACTGCAGATGCATCCTTGAAGGACATCACCCTCTTTTCCATTCAGGATACTTTTTTTTCTGCAGATTTGCTATGCTTTCTTTAAAAAAAGCAAAGCAAATCTGCTGATTTAGCAAACTCTGATAGTCTGTTTCTTTTATTTTGAAACAGAATACCGGAGTTTGTACAGAGTTTTCTGGAATACCAGACAATCACTTTGATTTCCGGATAGTCTGGGGAAAAAGACCAATAGGTGGCAACTCAAACAAGTATGCTTGGGCTAATAATACAACATCCTAGTTTATCTAAAAAAAAAAAAAAAAATACAAGAGGTCAGGATATATAAGAAATACCTCTCCATTGTCAAATGAAAAACAGACTTTTCTGTTAGGCCCTTGTCCCCTAGCCTCAGACTATATACACAATATGGCACCATAATAGATCCACCTCACAGGTGGTGTGTTGAGGCAAAAATCCATGATGAGAGGGGAATTAATAGGTAGCAAAAATGAAGGCTAATGGTTGTCAGGTGCCAGGATAAAAAAATTATAAGACAAAAAAAAAATCTTATACTAATACCTACCTCCTAGATATGGAATCGTTACGAAGCCTGAAACATTCATTACTGGCAATCAAAGTACAGTTTTGTACCTACCATAAATGTAGATGTTCGAGTGTTCACACTGCTGCAGTCATCACACTTGGGTTATCCTGCCGTCAGGCGGTCCCCGCAGTCGGCCAGAGTTCCAAAGTCTTGGACCGGCATCGGTTGCTGTCACATCTTCCCTGACGTCAGTGCACCAGGGGTACATAAGATGCATCCAACGCCATTTTCTTCAGTGTTTCTTGCCGCGGGGTGCCCGAAGCAGAACCAGTTCACAAGTGCCGGTCGGCAGACTCCTGAGATTTTCAAATCGAATTTCGGACCAAAGTCTTCAACAAAGCTAAGTACCCCGTTGGGGAACCTTTTCTTGCCTCAGACCGATGTCAGAAAAGTTAATAATTGCATTTCTTGTGGGAAGCAAATACCTCATAAGGATTGTCATTCTTACTGTATTCCTTGCCTAGGCCCAGACCACGACGTCACAGGTTGTCGGTTTTGTGGTAGGTTTAACAAACGAACTATTAAACATCGGTTTGATTTTTTTTAAATTCTGGCGCACTGACGTCAGGGAAGAAGCGACAGCAACCGACACCGGTCCAAGACTTTGGAACTCTGGCCGACTGCGGGACCAACTGACGGCAGGATAACCCAAGTGTGATGACTGCAGCAGTGTAACATGATGGACATCCTTTCAACACAACACCTCAGACTCAGGCAATGTGCTTGCTTATCCAATTCCTACTCAAATTAGCCAGAGATTATCAAAGTCCAATCAACAAAAATGTGAAAATCCTCTCAGGCTGTTCCCTTCCATATAATGGAGACCGGTTTACTATCATAATGTCGATTCACCGGCAGTTGAGTAGGAATATTGTTGATGCACCTCTGCAAAAGTCAGAATGCCGAATTCCTGCATACCCAACACAAATACCGAACACAAACTCTATTCTGCTGTGGACCCAGGAAAGTACAGTTGTGTACACTTACCATAAATGTAGATGTTAGAGTGTATTCACTGTT
This sequence comes from Protopterus annectens, assembly GCF_019279795.1. Classification (NCBI taxonomy): domain Eukaryota; kingdom Metazoa; phylum Chordata; order Ceratodontiformes; family Protopteridae; genus Protopterus; species Protopterus annectens. Next base: position 1,172,006,204 of record NC_056725.1, on the reverse strand, counting down.
GCAGTCATCATCTGTGGGTTATCCCTGCTGTGGCATACCTCAGCCGGCCCGAATACCAGAGTCAATGTTTTTGTGTGCCGGCTGTTGTCGCCTGTAGTCTGACTTCAGGTGGTCAAGTACAATAAAGCAAGTCAGCCGGTCATTACCTCAGTTTTTCTTGCCTTAACCCATCAGACGTACAAGGGAAAAGAAAGAAGTGATCCTGGTGGCTAAGAGACGCCTTGGGAAGTATGTGTCCCCTAGGGGAAGATGTGAAATGGGGACTGGAGGGAGGGAAGCCAAGACTGCAACAGTGAATACACTCGAACATTTACATTTATGGTAAGTGTACACAACTGTACTATGTTCTTTGTGTTTCACTGTTGCAGTCATCACCTGTGGGAGGATTCCCAAAGCTGAGGTAAAGGGTGGAAGGATAGGCAGAGTCCTAGGTATGGGTCAGGAGGCCCTGAAGAATTGCAAAGGCAAACCCTGCCCTAGACTTAGAAAAAAGAGGTAGGAGGTAATGCTTTGTAAAGGTATGGACAGAGGTCCAGGTGGCCACTTCCAATATGCCCCTGGTAGGTACTCCTCTGAGGAAGGCAGTGGAAGTGGAGGCTGTCCTAGTGGAGTGGGTACAATCGACTTAGGGATGGGTTTCCCATGTAGTCTGTAGCAAAAATGGACAGTGTGAAATCCATTTGGAAATGGTTTGTTTGGAGATGGGCTTCCCCTCTGCCCATGGGGCAAAGCATACAAGAAGCTGGTCAGTTTTTCTGAATGGCTTAGTGCGGTCCAGATAGTATTTGAGTCGTCTGTGGATGTCTAGTGAGTATAGAATTCTTTCCCCTTTGTTTGGAGGGTTGGGAAAGAAAGTGGGAAGGTTTATGGCCTGGTTAAGGGTCACATTGGATATCACCGTGGGCATAAAGGAGGGATTAGTCCTCAGGGAGACTCTGTCTGCATGGAAACTTATGAAGGGCTCGACAGCCATGACAGCTTGAAGTTCTGAGACCCTTCTGGCTGAGGTGATGGCTAGTAGGAAGGTAGTCTTCCAGGGGAGGTATTTCAATTCTGTTGAAGTGGCAGAATCGAAAGGAGGTAAGGTTAGTTTCTCTAACACAATTCAGGTCCTAGGGTGGAGTAGATCTTCTGGGAGGCCTGATATTAGAAGCCCCTCTGAGGAATTGCTTGCTCAAAGGATGAGAGAAGAGGGGGTGGGTCCTGAATCATAATTTGCAGAAATGGCGAAGGCATGGATTTTAATAGTGGAGAAGGAGATGCCACTATTGAGCAACTCTGCTAAGTAATCCAGGATGAGAGGGATGGAAGGTTGGGAGGTACTGTCCCCTTTTGATTGTTTCGAGGAGCAGAATCTTTTCCATTTTCCTGCATAAGATTTCCTTGTGCTGAGCCTTCTGGCCTCTGTGATGATGTCCAGGACCTGTTTGCTTAACAGTGACTTCTTGTTAGTTTTTATAGTGTATGAGCCATGCTGAAAGTTTGAGAGTCTGTAGATCTGGGTGCAGTACCTTCCCCCTTTCCTGGGTCAAGAGGTCTGACCTTAAGGGAAGCAGCTTCGGGGGCTGTAAGGTTAGACTGCATAGTAAGGGGGTACCAATGCTGTCTGTGCCAATCTGGAGTGATGAGGTTGGCCTTTGGTCTCTCCTCTCTTATTTTGATCAGAACCTTGGGAATAAGGGGCAGAGGAGGGTATCCATACACAAAGAGGGAGCTCCAGGGAAAGATCAAGGCATTCACCTTCCATGCTAGGAGGTGATAACCCCTGGTACAAAACTTGTGCAGCTGGTGGTTGAGGTGCGAGGCAAAAAGGTCCACCTATGGGGTCCCCCACTCCTGGGTGATTTGCAGAAAGATTTCTCTGTGGAGCTGCCATTTGTGGGGGTCCAGTAAGTTTCTGCTTCGGTGGTCTGGTCTGCCAGTGTGTTGTTGATCCCTGGTAAGTATTGGGCAATTAGGTGTAGCCACACAGAGGTGGCTGCAAGCCACAGACTCATGGCAAACCTGCACAAGGGGTAAGATTGGGTGCCCCGCTGCTTGTTGATGTACTACATTACTGTGATGTTTGTTTTTGTAAGGACCACCAGTGGCCGGAGATGGGGTTGGAAGGAAGTCAGAGCATTTTGCACTGTCATAATTTCTTTCTGGTTGATGTGGAAGTGAAGTTGCTGGGCATTCCAAAGGCCTTGGGTACACCTGTATGGTAGGTGAGCACCCCAAGCTATATCTGAGGCATCGATGGTGATTGTCTGGCCGGAAGGACGGAGGATGAAGGGAAGACCCTTGTTCATGGTACAGGCCCCTGCCCACCAGAGAAATGCATCCCTTAAGCAAGGGATCAGTGGGAGAGTGGTCTCTAGGGACAGAGCACTTACACCAAAGGTTCTTTAAGTACCACTGAAGTTTTCTCATGTGAAGCCTGCCATGAGGGATGTGAAGGATCCAAAGATGCCATGCATCCCAGGGGTTGCAGGAACTTCCTTGCAATGAGGTGCCTTCTGGAAGCCAGCTGGGTGAAGTAGAGAGGCAGGAAGCTCTGTTTTTCTGGGGATAGGCAGGCTTAGGGTTGCTGTGTCTAGCACAGCTCCCAGGAAAACAATTTTCCTGGTGGGGTTTTGCTTTGATTTTTTTCTCACTGATGGTGAACCCTGGGGAAGTTGGGAGTATTCTAACAAAGAAAAGATCCTGCAGCAACTTTTCTTTGCTGTTCGCCTGAATGAGGCAGTCATCCAGGTAAGGGCAAATCTGTATATTTCTCTGTCTGTAGAATGCTATAGCTGGGGTCAAGATTTGGTGAATACTCTGGAAGCAGTAGATAAGCCAAAGGGCAGTGCAGAGAACTGAAAGTGCTGATTGCCTGCTCTTAAGCGCAGGAACTTTCTGCACGATTCACTGATGGGGATGTGGAGGTAGGCATCTTTTAGGTCTAGTGTCACCAGTCGGGCATTTTGTGTGAGCATAGGCAGGAACTGCTGCAAGGTTAGCATTTTGCATCTGGGGACCACGAAGGAGGTGTTCAGTTTGGATAGATCCAGGATGGGACGCCACGTGCCCTCTTTTCTGGGAACAAGTAATAGTATGGAGTAAAAACCTTTTCCTGTTTGATCCAGAGGGACAGGTTCTACTGCCCCCTGGGATATCAGTGTTTTTACCCATTTTAATGCCTATGCCCACTGGTTTGGAGGTGGTTTGGGTACCCGCTTGGAACTGGGGAGTTTGCTGAAGGAGAATCTGTATCCTTGAGAAATTATTTTAATACCCATTGGTCCTTGGTTATAGAGGTCCAACTGTCCTTGAAGAGGGCGAGCCTTCCTCCTAGTTTTAGATGAGTGAAAGGAGAGCAGAGGGGGAAGGGAGTGTCACCGAGTGCTTACCACAGAAGCTTGGCTTAGAATTCCCTGCCTTAGACGCGGAAGTGGTCCATTGTTTGCTTCTTTGCTGGCCCTGGGATAGGGGCTTGGATGTCTTGTCCCTGCATGGCTTACTTTGGCCCTGTCTGCTGGGTGCAGGGAAGGCCCAGTGCTTGGAGAGGAAGTTCCTGCTGAATCTGGGTGGTTGAGCTTGAAAGAAATCTTTTACTGTTTGCATAGATTTCACTTTGTCTTCCATCTTTTTAAGCACCTCTTCTGCTTTTTCCCCAAACAAGCGTTCCTTACCTAGGGGTGCATCAATAAGTTTAGACTTGACATGATCAGGGAGAGGTTGTTCCTACAGCCATGCATGTCACTACTGCCCTGCTAGAGGCTTCTAGGGGGTCAGATCCACATTGTTAATGAGTGCTTGGCCACTTGATAAGCAGAGTGTAGTAATTCTGCCAGCTCTTTTGAGTTGGCACCAACAGTAGAGAGAGCAATCTTCTGTTTTAATTGTTCCAAAGTGTGTTGTTGATATTTTAACATATAGAACTGACAACTGAGTGCTCCGATAGCTAAGGTTGCAGAGGTGTATACTTTCTTACTCCATCTGTCCAGAGCTCTGGAGTCTTTGTCAGAAGGAAGACTATTCTTGGGAGAGCTAGTCTTAGCTCCTTTGGGTCCCTGTGCAATGACCTCAGGGTCTGCAGTAGGGTTCCTGTGAGAATCCGGTACTCTGTAGTACCGGTCAGGTTTAGCTGCAGCAGGGGGGGCAGGGCATCAGGGGCTAAAATGGATTCAAGGAAATCATCCACCACTTCTAGAATAGGTGGGATGGCCAGGGGGTCTGTGCTGAGGCAGGTCCAGAAACTCTCCAAGTAATTTCTTTGACTGTGGATAGTCCTGAGATTCCCATTGAAAATGTTCCCTGAGGGAGTGAAGGGTTTCACCAAAGGAGAGGTCCTCTGGAGGGGAGGCAGAGGGGATGGATTCCTCTGCATCTGAATCCTCAAACAGTTAAGGCCTGTTCCCTCTTCAAAGGCAGAATAATCGGATTCCTCACACTCTTGGTCTGTCATAATTTCTGGAGAAGGAAGCCTTTTCCTTTTTGGAGTGGAGGCTTGTGTACCTCGGATAAGGGAGATGAGATCCTCTGCCATTTTAAGCATTTGAGCTTGGGGTGGGGGATCAGTAGTAAGATGGTGGCTAAAAGCAAATTTCCTAGGAGTGGCCTGGCTTCAAGGCCTGAGAGAATCCGTCGGTCTCTGAGAAACGGTAGTCGGAAGAGAAGACATCATTTTTTTTGTCTAGAAATGGTAGTGCAAACGGCCTCCTCGGAAGCCAGTGCCTGTGTCGCAGCTCCGGACCCAACCGAGGCAGACACAGCCAAAGGCTTGGAAGATGAAGTGGATTTCTGCAGCATACCAGACTCCGAAAGGGTCTCTGCAGAGGCCTGCATAGAAAGCAAGTCAGGCATCAGGGGCTGCGAAAGTGCCTCACTGAATTCCGGAAAAATGACTATTTGCTTAGCGGTAGCATCATCGGAAGGCTTTGCCTTGTGTGACCTGTATCTATCTTTACGTTTTTTCAGAATGTCAGCGGATTGTTGGCTGATGGACGCCATATCGGAATTTAGAGACTGAATACAAAAATAATTGTCTACAAAAAGAGCTCTACGGCGAATGGTTCTCGCATTAAAGAGGGCACAAAACCGGCAACGAGGGACGTCGTGGTCTGGGCCTAAACAAGTGATGCAGTAAGAATGAAAGTCTCGGTGTCGGATCTGCTTTCCATAGGCGAGACAATTGTTAACTTTTTCGGACATCGGTTAGAGTAAGGAAAAAGGGTCCCCAACGGGGTACTTAGCTTTAGACGTTTTCTGCTGAAATTCGACTTCTGGTAGCGACCGACTGGCAATCATGCAAACTGCTTCTGCTACGGGCTCCATGGCAAGAACGACTGATGTAATGATATTGGCTGCCTTGCTTTAGATTCATAGGTAGGTACTAGGCCATCTGCCCGAAAGCATTTAGCCAGAATGTATTGGCTTTCGCTGCCCCCTTAGATTAGTTCCCTGTGCCTCTGTCCAGCAGAGCCACTGAAGTGATCCCTGGGCTAAACTTGGTTTCCCATCCACTCGTCAAGGTTTCTCTTGAAGAGTGTTAGCGAGGAGCTCGGCCTAATGTAGACTGGAATCTTGTTCCAAAGCATGGGAAGTCTCTGCGACAGGAATCTATCCCTCCAGCACATCCTATTTATTGTTGTGGTGAGGTTTAGATCCCTAGAGCGTGTGGCTTGAGGGGATAAGCATTTCTTTAGGTGGAGCATGTTGATCAGTTCTGGGCTGAACATGGCCTTGTATGTCAGGCAGTGATCACCTCTGAGTAGGCAGTATGCAACCAAGTACAGCTGGAGTTTCTTCAGTCGAGCTCATAGGGCATCTGTTTGAGGCCAGTGATCCTCTTGGTGAGGTACTTCTGTGGTCTTTCCAGCTGTTGCAGGTGTTTTGTAAGCTACATCCCAAATGGGGCGTTGTACATTATGATGGGTCTGATGAGCGATGAGTAGAGGGGCACAATGACCTCTTTTGATCTGGATGCGAACCCTTTTGTGATAACATGTGCCACGTAGAAGGATTTTCTAACCACTTTGGCAATGTGATTATCAAAGGAGAGTTTACTATCTACTTGGGTCCCCAGATCCCTTATTACTTCTTCCGTATTTAGGGGACTACCACCTATGTGGTAGTTTGTGGGTACTTTGTTTTTTCCAAAGGGGATGACTCTGCACTTTTTGGCATTTAGCTTGAGGTCATGATTTTGACACCAGGTGTCCGTCTCAGAGAGACCCTTTTGGAGGATGTCCGTGTCAGCAGGAGAGTCAATTACAGCCCCTAGTTTGCAGTAGTCTGCGAACTTGGTCAGCCATAGTCCTCCTGTGCTTGCCTGTACCTCTGAGAAGTATATGCCGAACAGGAGGGGTCCTAGGACTGAGCCCTGGGGAACACCACTTGTAACCGGTTTAGAGTCAGACCTAGCTCCCGCAACTCTTACCATGTAGGTTCTGTCCGTGAGCCAGTTGGCAACCCATCTTGTGATGTAGGGGTTTATGTTCAGGCTGCTGAGCTTATCTATAATACCAGAATGGGGAATGGTATCAAAGGCCTTTGCGAGGTCTAGGTAGGCTGTGTGTACCACCTTTCCCTCGTCTATAGCCTTGGTAACTGTCTCAAAGACGTCCACCAGGTTTAGGAGGCATGATCTGCCCTCAAAGCCGAACTGGGTAGGGTCCAGTGTTTGGAGGTTCCCAATGTCTCTGTTAATGAGTTCCATGATGATGCGCTCCATAGAGTTGCAGATCAAGCTAATCAGGCTTATAGAGCGATAGTTCCCGGGGTCTGTTGAGCTCCTCCTTTGTGGAGCGTAATAACTGTTGCTGTGCGCCATTCTATGGGTACGTAACCTTGGAGAGGCTGAATTTGAACAGCTATATCATTTAATTCTTATGGAAATCACACAGAAGAAATAGAGAACAGATGGATCCTTAGGCTACAGGCACATAAATTTGGGCTCAATGAAAAAATCACTCTAAAGCCGCACTTAATGTCTAGGCCTTTGAAACATTGACACTGGCATTCAGTGCGTGTTTCTCTTATGTGTCATAAGGTATTAGTCCTTACATAGAAATTGGTCAGACTTTGATTACCAGTTTCCATAAGAATTAAATGATATAGCTATAAAAGGCTTCAATGAGGTTTTTTAAATACATATTTTTTATACATTTTTTACATACAGTTTTTAAATGCATAGCATATATAAATGTTTTTGTTTCTATTTTAACATTATTTTGATATATTATTTATTTATTTATCTATTCAGAATAAATACAAATGAAGTTTAATAAGATTTTTACAAGATATATGCACTTGCACTTTAAACTAATAATGGTTTAATTGATTAAATGAATGTGATAATTGTCTCTATATTTATTAAGCAAGCAAACGCTGTAACATGGAGGTCTGAAGAAGCGTCTTTTAGACGTGAAAGCGCTTACCATTGTTCACAATAATAAAGAAACTGCTGTTTTTACAAATCGTGTGGTGTTTTCACAAATCGTTTGGTGTTTATACCAGTTGGATATCCTATTGGCAAGATATATGGCAAGCTACATGTTGCATCCTTGAGATTTCCTTGTTGTTTTATCTGTTGTTCATTCTCAAGGTGCTTCACTCGAGAGGATTATTTTTAACGCCATTTGTTTGAACTGTTTTTTTCCGATCGAGACATGGCAGCTGAATCCATAACCACAATAGACTTTGATGTATCGAAACCTGAAAAGGTATCTCATCTCAATAATTTGATGGAAATAGCATTGAATCCATTACAAGTTAACAGCAAAAGATCTATCCAATAGTAATTCTATTGATGCGAATCGAAAGCACAATATGAATGTTATTGTGCTTACAAGACGGCTAGAGAACATGTTACATAAATTGAAAAGTGTGCAGTGGCAACGACTGCACATGGAAGCGTGTTTGAGTTTCCGACTTGTGCCTAGGGGCTTACGGATTCTAAAAATGCCGACCTATGGCACAACATACCCGGAGCTACTAGTTAAGTGGCAAAAACTAAATCTGGACACAAGTTTTTCTTATATGAAGATGTTAATTGAACACTTCATTACATCAGAAGATACCCTAACAACAGAAATTAAAAAGATAGAATCTGAAGTGGCCAGTTTGCTAAATGACAATGAACTTGATGTTCTATATAATGATCTGAAAACCACGTTATGTGCAATAGACAATAAGTCCCTTTCAGACAAGAAAAAGAAATTAGAAAGGGACTTTGTCGATTTTCATAAAGGCCAAGTGTTCTCTTGGCCGAGGGAGAGGTTATCTGAACAAAATGCTCATTCCGTTGGTCGTACGGAGCAGACACATACTACGCATCCACCCAAGGAGCCGTTAGTCTATAGTAATGAGACTCCACCAATGATCTCATCACTAGAAGCCAGCATCAACACGGAGCCGTTGAACAACAACAATACCAATGTTAACAGCGCAAATAGCAGGGGATCTATCATCACCAATAAAAGACAGATAATAACATCAGCTATAGTGCACGTCAACAGTGAGGGAAATGTCCCAAGAAGAAATGAAGTTTTAGAGAAGGAACATCCCATTGATACTGCTGTATGCAGGAAGATACCTGGCAATGGCTCGGCGGTTATTTTTTCATCTAATGAAAGTGAGGTCTTTGTTGAAGCTGATGGTTATCCATCTTTTCCTCTACCCATTCACCCGCAGGAAAGGAGGAGATGGTCTCCACAAAACAAAGTGAGAAAGACAAAATTTACGGAGGAGACATACGAAAGGCAGAAGAAAGCCTTGAGGTCAATAAGCAAGATTTAGTGGTAAATATCTCTAATTATGAACTTAATGAATCGGAATTGTCAATATTGAACAGAGGCTTGAGTTTCATACCCTCTGATACGGTTGATGTTACTAACTTCATTATTGATATAAAAATGTTTACCAGAAATATTCCACTAAAGATGATGTATTCTAATGGAAATTTAGATACTGAAAATATAGAAAATGTTAATGTTTATAAAAAAACGTCTGTTTATATACCACCGCTACATCCGCTCCTAGATGTTTTTGAGCAAGCTTGTGAAACTGATTTAATGAATTTATATGACAACGGAGATGTAAAGACAGAGTTTTTCAATATGTCAAATGTAGAAAAGAAGGCCCTTTCAAGTCTACAAAAAATGAGGAAATCATTATTAGGCAGGCAGACAAAGGTGGAGCAGTGGTTGTAATGGATAGGGTCATGTACATGATGAAAATAGCTGATATGTTAGCAGATGAAGCCACTTATAAACTATTGGGTAGGTACACGCTAAATAACTTAATAAAGAAGTTCCATGGTCATCTTTATGATCTATTATTGAGTAATGTGATAGATGAAAATCTCTATAAATATTTTTTAATAGAAGATCCACTGGTACCTACATTTAGAGGTCTTCCGAAAATTCACAAAAAATTGTTTGACCCCTCCCCTCAGACCCATTATATCCAGCAAGGGCTGGTTGACAGAATCAATATCGATATACTTGGATAAACAATTTAAACCATTTGTCAATGCAGCAGGTCATATTTTAAAAGACACTCAACAATTTTTGGAGAATTTAGCCCAATCTGACAATTTGATGCCTATTGGCAGGGATGACATCTTTGTAACTTTAGATGTCAAATCTTTGTTTACTTGTATTCCGAACAACATAGGCACAGAATATGTGAGACTTTACTTATTAGAAAAGGGATTAACAAACAACAAAGTGATACAACTGATGCTATTGTTAGAAATGGTATTAGAGAACAATATTCTATTACATGAAGAGAGTTATTTTTTGCAGATGAAGGGAGTTGCCATGGGCACTCCCTGTGCAAACTCCTATGCCAATTTGGTATTGGCCTATTGGGAGGACACTTATGTTCTCAACAATGCATTATATGTTGAATGTATCAAATACTATGGTCGTTTTGTCGATGATGTGTTTTTTGTATGGGGGGGCAATGAGAAAGATCTATACGATTTTGTTAAATACCTCAATGGCACCACAGATTTTTTGGCTTTTGAGGATTCACACTAAGACTGAAATTGAGTTTCTTGATGTGAAGCTTATTAAAGGGCCAAATGGGATAGATACAGAAATTTTTAGGAAGCCGAGCTGGAGAAATAACTTGCTACATCGAGACAGAATGCATCCTAAACACATATATTCCAATATTGTCAAGAATCAGGTGCTCAAAACATCTAAGCTTACCACACAAGACATGAATTTCAAAGAACAGGAAGCCGATTTGATTACCAAGTTTACTGCTAGAGGGTACAAGGAGAAGGAGGTAAAAGAAACAATTACAACATGCAGCAGCCTAAGAACACACAAAGGCAAACCGTTTTTTTCATAGGCCATCATATGATAAAGGGGATACTGCAAATACTCGAGGAAAGAAAAATAGACTAATTATTCCATACACAAATAGAAATGGACAAGTGAAGCAAATTATAGAAAATAATTGGAAATTGTTATTGATGGATGACAAGATTAGAATGTTCATAGATGACAAGCCTAGTATAACTTATAAAAATATGAAGTCTTTAAAAAGACTACTGTGCTATGAAAAAACTGGGAACAAGTCACCACAATCACGAAGGAAAGGTACCTTTCCTTGCCGCACATGTAACCAATGTAAATATATAACTGACAAAGAAAGTTTTATACATCCCCACACAGGTCAAGTTTACACATTTAGAGGATATGCAGACTGCAAGACAAAAGATCTAGTTTATTTGGCACAATGTGAAACATGTGACAAGTTCTATATAGGAAAGATGAATAGAACCCTTCGTGAACGGATAAGAGAACACATTTATGCAGTAAATAAGGAAAATGATACCAATGCTTTGGCACATCACATTATGGAATATGGATCCACTCACAGTTTCAAGTTTAGGGTGCTTGAAACAGTGGTAAGAACAAATAGATTAGGCAATATAAAAAATCACACAGAAGAAATAGAGAACAGATGGATCCTTAGGCTACAGGCACATAAATTTGGGCTCAATGAAAAAATCACTCTAAAGCCGCACTTAATGTCTAGGCCTTTGAAACATTGACACTGGCATTCAGTGCGTGTTTCTCTTATGTGTCATAAGGTATTAGTCCTTACATAGAAATTGGTCAGACTTTGATTACCAGTTTCCATAAGAATTAAATGATATAGCTATAAAAGGCTTCAATGAGGTTTTTTAAATACATATTTTTTATACATTTTTTACATACAGTTTTTAAATGCATAGCATATATAAATGTTTTTGTTTCTATTTTAACATTATTTTTATATATTATTTATTTATCTATTCAGAATAAATACAAATGAAGTTTAATATAAGATTTTTACAAGATATATGCACTTGCACTTTAAACTAATAATGGTTTAATTGATTAAATGAATGTGATAATTGTCTCTATATTTATTAAGCAAGCAAACGCTGTAACATAGAGGTCTGAAGAAGCGTCTTTTAGACGTGAAAGCGCTTACCACTGTTCACAATAATAAAGAAACTGCTGTTTTTACAAATCGTTTGGTGTTTTCACAAATCGTTTGGTGTTTATACCAGTTGGATATCCTATTGGCAAGATATATGGCAAGCTACATGTTGCATCCTTGAGATTTCCTTGTTGTTTTATGGTCAGATCTAAGCAGTGATTGGTTGACGTCTGGTGTACAGCACTGGTCGCCTATGTTGGTGATGACCAGGTCCAATATGTCACCTCTGGTGGGAGTGTTGACCAGTTGATCCAGGGTATTTGAGTTTATAAATTCTAGGAAATGCTGGGCAAGGGAGTTAATACTTGAGTAGTTCTCCCAATTAATGTTTGGGTAATTGAAATCACCCAATATTAGGGTGTTTAGTAGGACCTTTCTATTTCCCAGTGTTTCCAGAAATGCGAAATGGGGGTCCTGGGACATGGTGGGTGATCTGTAGCAAGCTCCAATTTGAATTGCAGTTTTACCCGTTGTTAGTTGCATGTGGATGATGTCTGAAGCATCATGCTGTGCCACTAACCTGGAGGTGTGGGTATCCTTGATGAATATGGATACGGCCCCATCTTTTGTATTTCGGTCCGGGTTCTGTGGCTGAAATGTGTGGTATGAGTTGTAGCCTGGTAGTGTTGGGGTGCTCTCTGGAGCCTTAAACCAGGTTTCTGTTACTGCACATATATCAATTTTCTCCATACTAAGGAGTGCCTAGAGTGTGTGCATTTTGAGGTTTAGACTTTTGGCATTGAGTAGCATTACCCTCAGTTTTTTGTTACTTGTGCTATTTATGGTGGTGGGTTTGTCTTTTGAGCCTTGCCTAAAAAAGGCACTATGAGGGTGGCAAGAGCCTTGGCCAGTATTCAAAAGTCTATGGGTGACAGGTGCACGAACGGACGTAAAACTACAGGTGACAGCAGCTAGTGCACAAAAACATTGACTCTGGTATTCGGGCCAGCCAAGGGCCACCACAGCAGGGATAACCCACAGGTGATGACTGCAATAGTGAAACACGAATAACATCAAGTGTTACCATGAGTCCAGAAGGGGGGCAAGGTAGGACAGTTGGGAATGTTAGTGTTCGACATTGTTTGTGATGCAGGGCATTGCATAGGTGGATTCAACCACCTGCAAGATGACATAATGACAGCAAACCTGGAGATAACATGAAGAGTGGTCCTGTAGAATTGTATCCCTTCTCCAAGTTACTGCAAAAGTTCTAGAGAACCCAAGTAACATCCAAACCTTCCACCTACTTCCCAACATTTTTTAAACAGACTATGGCACTGTCACATGTACACTCTCACTTATCATCTGAAGGCAGGATAGCACAAAACCTTACAATACACTTCCAGTAGTGGGAGTTAATGGCATATCTTAGAGGGGCTTGTCTCCAAGGCCCTTGGCCAAGGCCAATGAATGGTTCCAGCTTGAATCCACCCTAGTCAAAGGCGATCTCAACACCTGAAGGGTTGGACAATGGACTGAGCACAATGTCACTGTGGCCTGGCTGTGGACTACAATGTCGACATGGTAGTGCTCTAATCAGTTGCTTGAGTCTGGTAGGAGGGCTCATCTTGCTGCTTCCTACAACAAATGGCCTGAACACCCTCAATTTTTGCAAAGTTTGCTAGCAATATTTCCTACCTTCATTAGAGTAACTAAGCTGAATCGCTGGAACTTGTGGACAGTAATAAGTGAGATGCTCTTCCCCAAGGCAGCAAAAGCACTAAAGGAACGAGCCTTCAGTAGTAATCAGACAGTCACATGAACATTGATGATGATGACAATGCCTGGAGAGAAAAGAAAAGCAGGCTTTATCAATGAATTCAAGTAACATGATCGGGAATGTATGAGTGGCAAAAAGCATTTGGTGGGCTCTATCGATATGGATGAGCATGACAATACAGTCAAGCACTTAATGACATCTTGTGTCCTATTCAAAGGTGTGTAATGTCCCTAAATGCAAGACATTGCTGAAAAAACACATTGTGATTGATAGAAAGGTAATACCCTTGTAAGGACACATCAAGGACAGTTGTCACTGCTAGAAAAGCTGCTAGAAAAGTCTAATTATTAAATCTTCTGATTAAACAAATTAAGAATACATTTTTTTGCCATAGGCTTCAATTTTCAATTATAAAAAACATTTACAACACACACAAATAGTAGGCTAAAAACTTACCACGACAACTGGAAGAATAACCATGAAAGCCAGTCCATATACAAACAACACCTGCATTTAGCAAGAGAAAATAAAATTATGAGCATTCAGGATAACTTGTTAAAACAAAGGTATAAGTTCTGACACTAACTTTATAATCTATCTTGCCATTTTCATGGAAAGGACGATCAGTAATATGGAAAAAGCAATCTGAAAATTAAACTATACTTTCACTGCCGTTAGATGGCATGCCTACCTTAAGCAGCAATGCGCCATTACTCACCATGAAAGCACACATCTGACAGGAAACTGGTACAGCAAGCATCACACAAAACACTCCCATACAAAGCAAGTCATGCATAAGTAGAGCAACATTTCATTTTCTCCTTGCAGTCTCCAAGAGGTGACCCTCCCCCCCAAGTCCTACAACCAACAACCCCTCATAGACATGTTTTATAAAGTCTCCCAAGTGTTCTCTATTTGTTATTATTTATCCAATTTCTAAATATCCACTTTATTCCACGCAGGGTCTTAAGACAGACTACATTCAGATTAACAATTATAAGTCAGAGGACAATTTCGGAATGGGATGCCAACACATTTATTTACTATGTGGTAACTGGGTAGGTGGGCTGGTCTGAAAACCCTTTTCATCCACAACCCAACTTACAGAAACAAAAGCATGCATGGATACTCAAGAAGCATACAATATACAAGAACAAATGCAAAATCAATTTTTTAATGCCTTGGAATAAACATATGCTTGTTGTGGAGTCTTGCACAGAGAAACATACATAAATTCTATTTTGAATTTCAGGAAACAAGGACAAAATTTAGTATAACAAGTGGGGAAATACTTCAAGCTAGAGGTACATTACTATCAGAATTCAACATTTCACATTGATTCTTACTGGAGGTAGTATGCTGTTTGATAGCAAATGATGAGGTTAACCATTGTCCCTCAAGCACTTATACTCAGTTTTCTTGTGTAAATGCTCAAAGTAGTTATTTTTCAACTCAATGACTCCAGGTACTTTAATTCAGATGGGAGTCTATTCCATAAAGCCTGAAGTTGGAAGATGGCATGTTCTCTAATAGCCGTTTTATAAGGAGGCCAGCTTAAAGTGACCACTTTCTCCTGGATACTTTTTAGGGAGTAATTCTGATCATGGATGGGTATTTTACATCTCAAAGGTATGCAGTAGCCACTGTGTAGTATTTTATGAATAAGACTACCTAGGAGATGAGTTGACCTTTCGGTGACTGGAAGCCATTTTAGATTTTGCAGGATGTTACACTGGTTAGACCTGCTATTAACAAGGTGTGCAAATCTGCAAGTTTTATTTTCTTTGACCTGAAGTCTGCGGGAATTTTGTGCGGAGTAAAAAGTAATCGGAAAAATAATATTTTTAGCTAGGGAAAACAGGAATGAAGGTGACAGTAAATGAGAGATTCTACAGCAGAGTTTAAGTTGAGATATTACTGTGTTAGTTTTTTCGCCTTTATGACTTGAAAAATGTATTTGCATTCAGAAACAAGGGGAATGATGATGTGGTTAAAAGTGATGTTAAAGATAGAAAAGGAAGTTTTTGAGGTACTGTCAACAGCATAGATTTTTTTTGTTAATTAAAAATGATTACAATCAGGCCCAGTTGCATAGCTTAGAGAAAGAATGTTGCAATTTCTTCTGGGTTTCTGACACGCATTTGCTGACTTGTAATAGAAGGATGTCATCTGCATACAGTATGAAAACAAGGGATGGGAGGTCATCTGTAAATAATGCTGAACCTTGTGGAACACCGTTTTTTAGGGTGCCAGACGATAAAAGATAGTTAGTGTGAACTTGAAAAGTTCAGTTCTCTAGACAACTCTGAAATCACTGTATAGAGCTGTGAACAAAAATAAGTTTGTTCCGTTTTTTTTTAAGAATAATACAGTTTACAGTTATGAATGCCCTGGTCAAATCTACAAATATCCAGTAGTGCTGAGACTATCATTAACAGGGTCATAGGGGTTTACTAGATTAATGACCACAAGGGCCTTTTTAAACCTAGCCATGCATCCCAAATCTCTGACAAGTTCTGATACCCTTGATAAGTGTAATCATGGATCTGTTTGCAGTCCTATGCCAGACGCCCCAGGACAAAGTGAAAGGACAAACTGACAGATACCTGCCATAGCACAGATCATGCGTGCTTGGGGGGGGGGGGTTCATATGCAGAGCTAGGCCCTACTTAGATTCAGAACTTAATCCTAGTTCAAAGAAGGGGGACATAAGGAACAACAAGGGGTCCATTCCCTGGCCCTAGAGGGAGAAGAAAGTCACAGAGTAGAAGGCGAGTGGGAACAGTTACTGAAAATGATCTAGAGGTAGAGAACATTTACTATTATGGTATGTTGCTGATATACATGTGCTATGTTCTCAACTGGATCACTGCTGCAGTACTTATTACTTCTGGGATGACTCTTAGAGCTTTGAAGGAGTGGTTGGTGGGATGAGGCTGCTTGGCATTGCAAAGGATGCCCCCGAAGGACAGCCTTGGGCTAGGAGCTCAATCTGCACTGCTTGGTAAAGGTGGGGAATAAGGACCATGAGACTCCCTCTAAGATGGCTTTGGCATGCATTTCTTGCCTACAGGCCACTATGGCAGCTGTTGCACTGGTAGAATGAGTTTCCACTGGGTCAGAAAAGATTGTCTCTCTTTCTGTAATAGCAGATATCAATAAAACGGCATAGCCACTTGTAGATGGCCGGCTCAGTCACTGACCAGACTTTCCTCTTAAAAGCAAAGGATGCAACAACTGCTTAGTTTTCTTGAAGTTCTTAGTTGTGTCCAGATAAAATGTGAGATGCCTGCATATGCCTAAGTAGTACAGAATTCTTTCTGCTCCTACTCTGATAGCTGGGAAGAAAGCTGGTAGCTATATTTTCTGATTCAAGGTGAACTCAAGAATCTACTTTTAGCATAAATGTAAATTTAGTTTTAAGGCTTACTACGTCCCTATGGAAAAGCAAAACAGGAGGAAAGCACATTAATGTTTGCAGGTCAGATACTTTCCTAAGTTGAGATGATGACTACTAGAAGGGCAGCATTTCAGAAAGGGAATTTCAAAGGACTCTTGGCTGCTGGGTTAAAAGGAGCGTGGGTGAGCTTTCAAGTAAACAGTTCAGGTCTCAGATGGGTGCCACCTTATACTTGAAGACAAATGTGCAGAACCCACATGAGAAACTGTTTAACTTAAGATAGGCTGGAAAAGAGAGAATCCCAGAGCAAACATGCCAAATTGTCTGAAAACTGGACCTTAATGGAAGATGTAGGAGAGTCCAGCTTTCAGCAAGTCACAGACTATTGTAGGATCCGGAGAAGAATATGCTTCACTTGAAGTTATAGGACCTCCTCATAGTAGGCCTCCTAAACTCCTTGAAAATTATGAGCACATCTTCAGTGTACTAGTACAAGGAAGATACTGAAACTGTCAGCCTCAATGTCTGCAGGCTCCTGTAGATTCAGAGTGAACCCCCAGTCTCTGAAAGTATTTTACTGTCAAGTCCAAGACTGCCAACAGCTCCTTTCTGGAAGATCCCTATATCAAGCAATTATCCAGGTAGGGATAACTGTTGATACCAGTCATCCAGCAAAAAGCAAACTTGGTGAAGATGTAGCACTGTGGAAAGTCATAGGACAAGGAAGTAAACTGACAACCCATAGCTAGGAATATGAGTAAGTGCCTATGAATCTTGTGAATGGGGATGCATGACTATGTGCACTTCTGGGTGCAAAAGAGCCAACACAGCTTACAGAATAAGCATCTCGCATTTGAGGATCTACATGAAGATGTTGAGCCTTGAAAGGGTTCCAGATAGTCACCAGGTACCCTCCTTTCTGAGGACAAGGAAGACTAGAGAATAGAACCCTTTGCCTAGCTGATAAGAGGCACCTCTTCTATATCTCCCTGGTAAAACAGCTGAAAACAGTGGACACAAGGTGCTTCTTGTCTTAGTACCAGATGAATGCCTGTGGGATGAGGGGACCCACTGAAGTAACTTTCCTTTATAATCTTTAACACCCAAAAATCAGATGTGATGTCTTTCCATGTGTGAAAGCAGGACAATGGGATTCAGATATTCAGAACTTATCTCTGTTACTGGAGAACTCTTAGGAACCTCCAGAATTTCCCCTTATAGTCCCCCCCCCCTGTCAACTTTTCTTTATCTGCCCCTTCTTGCCTTTTTGTTGATTGGATTTATTCTGTTTTCTGTAAATGGGTGGGGGGACAGGCCTAGAGGGGTAGTTTCTCTCATACCTGGGAACAAGGGAGAGAGAAAAATTACCGATCTACCCCTTTCATCCATTGCTTTAAATGCTTCAATAGCAAGGCTCTCAAACAATTCCTTGTCCAGAATGGCACAGATTAACTGGGCTTTGGCATCCTCAGGTAAAGCCTGAAACTTCAACAAGGCATGGTATTGTCTTCAGATTACAGATCTGGCGTCAACAGCTCTAGAAGGTGCATCAAGAGTCGTGGCCACAAGCTAAACAGCGTTTGCTTTTCTAGCAATTTAAATAAAATGCAAGAGTTTGGACCTTGGGCACACAGACACTTCTCCCATTTTCTGCCCAGTGTGGTCAAGGAGGGCCAGTAAGAATTTGTCATGCAAGTTTGACAATTAATGCCTTTACTGACTCTATGGAGTATGTTGTAGCATCCAAGCCAGCCTCTCTACATGGTAACTGAGTTGAAGTATGTGGTGTGCAGCATCTGAGACATTTTCTAATCATACTACTGGTGGTATGTGAGCCTGCTCCTGAAGGGGATATTGTAATGTTTTACTACCTGCTCAGCCCTGATCCTATTATCATGCTAAATATGTGTACTTCTCTCTTGCTACCGTAACCATGTCCTGTATCAAACTACAGCTGTGTATTACTCTTAAATCCTACTGTTTACTTTATACTCCCACAACTGCAAATATACTAAACCTAAATACTATACTAAATTCTAGCTGTGTAGTAATCTCACATTAGAACGTACTACATAATTTATCCCCTGTAGATTCAAGAAGTTGTTGCTTCAATGTTAGCACATATTTCCTTCATCTAGTACACCTTATCCATAGCATGAATTATTTGTCTATCTGTTTTACCAAGATACATCCAACTAGACAGCAGGTGTCCATTTTCAGTGGAGTCCTGGGGAGAAAAGCTCCAGGAATTTAATAAGACAGTAATACAAGTAATAAAGTGTTAACAATAGAGTTAAAAAGGGAGAAACATGAAACAATGTATTACAGTCAGATCACAGGGATAGTACAATGATGGAAGCCCAACTTACTGATGATAAAAAAAAATATCAAATATTTTTTCTCTGCCTTCTGACTAAATTTGTTCAATGTATCGAACCTGCCCTAAAGAAACTGGCCTAACTGGCAAACATGAAAAACTATCATACCTCTATGCCTTTTGTTGCCAGCCTGACTACACTTGGTATTCTGAAGCAGTATAGGGGCTGCCTAATGCTTACTGACCATTAGCCATTACCGGACCAGCATGACACTATTTTCAAGAGGTGCAATGATAAAGCC
The DNA here is from genome assembly GCF_019279795.1 of Protopterus annectens. Lineage (NCBI taxonomy): Eukaryota > Metazoa > Chordata > Ceratodontiformes > Protopteridae > Protopterus > Protopterus annectens. The sequence continues at coordinate 1,171,986,990 of NC_056725.1, read as the reverse complement.
TGGAGTCCACCCTCTCACTTTCACAGATGTTCAATTAACACACAAACAAGAATACTTCCAATGATCATGCTAAATCAGCAAAAGTTGAAGTTGCAAAAATCCATGCTGCAAACTCCAAGAATCAGGACATAATAGCTTATGACGCAATCTATTAACACCATAATCATACTCAAGATAACTCAGGGAGTCACCAGGCTGCAGAATGCAAGCCTTCACTGCAACTAAGTCAGCATGGCCAAATAGAATCCCAGAGTACTTGACCCCTTCATAAGGTTCACCCTACCTAAACTTGTTAGTCTCAACAAAGACAGGATAACAGTTTGCTGATTTTCCGGTTCCATGATCTATGACATCATGAGGGCCGTACACATCTAACCTAACAAATTTTGGTATGATCTTGTAGTGGCTCGTTCCACAGATTCAGCATACTGGCCAAAGCACTAGCTGCCCCATACTGCATTTTTAGGCAAAGTTTACCTACTGGACACTCCAACATAAAGGCTTACAGTGAATTCTAATCCAGACCACAAAGTTACTTTGCTCAATGCCAGAAATCTTAGCCATACATTTCCAAACCGTGAGGCTTTCCTGCAACTTGAAGACATCCATATCTGGTCTGCAACACAAATAAGGTTTCAGTGTAAAGACAGTTCTCCCTCTTTACTAGGTTTCAGCACCTTTTGAGTACAAAGAACTGTTGGAAACTGCAGGGGGGTATTTGTTGAAGCCCTAATTATCCCTAGCCAGCCCCTGCACCAACAAACAGAACTTGCTGAACTTCAAATTACTCCAAGACAAATTATCAGTTTATAGCCTGATCACATTCCATGTCCACAAATGTCCATGAAAGATTTCTGGGCAGATTTGCTGCTTCATATAATGCTGGAGCAGTAAAGGTTTGCTCACTTAAAAAATGGACACGTGAGAAAAAACAGTTTTCAATATTAACAGTTCTAAAGGTCGCAATGAAGTATGAAAGAATGATTAATTATAATAACGCAGAGCTATGCTAGCTATTTGTCTTCCCTTCATGAAAACTGATAAAAGGAATTCAATATTAATAAAGCAAACTTACTTGTGTAGCAGGCCAAAAGAATGGACCTGTAATTTCAAGTACAGCCACTAGATGGCAATATTACACACTACAAATAACTGCTGACGCTTAAATACACATGAAAACAAGCGAAACCTTAGAAATCAGGATATGGGTAGTCAGATTTCCTTCTCAAGCAGAATCGGCACATTCTACATTGGAATAACTGAATTTAATACGCATCCTAGCTCTCAATTACTGACAGCAAGAAAGACAAATAATGAGGAGACAATAATAAGGTAAATTTTTAAATATTGCTCTTATAAAATTAGAAAGTTGCTAGAAAGTACAGTTTTGTACCTACCATAAATGTAGATGTCCGAACTGGATAGCATCTGCAGTCATAACAACTGGGTTGTCCTGTCGTCAGACAGCCCTTCAGTCGGCCGGATTCCAAAGTCCGCTGATGTCGCACTTCACCCGACGTCATCTCTGTTGGTCTTGGTATAAAAGCATCAGCCGGCGCCATTTTCCTCAGTGTTTCTTGCCCCAGATGCCAGTAGCCCTCTTGAAGGCTAAAATTTGGATAGATGCCAATGTTTCCAAAAAGATAGAGGTAAACACAAAATAAGCATGTATGTACATATATACAAACAAATACACCATAAAGACTCCCCACCAGCTAGCTATTAGGAGGGTAAACACCGAGGAGTACCACAGAGGGGAAGGAGGGAGGGTAATCCTGACTGCAGATGCTATCCAGTGCGGACATCTACATTTATGGTAGGTACAAAACTGTACTATGTCCTTCATGTATGCATCTGCAGTCAAAACAACAGGGTAGAATACCATAGCCAACTAGGGGAGAAGGATAAAAGTAGATTATGGTGTGTTTAGGATCCCTTGCAGTACAGCAGTGGCAAACCCTGCTCGGGATCTGGAATATAGAGGCAAATTATAATGCTTGGCAAATGTATGCACGGAGGTCCAAGTAGCCTCAATAATGTCTTTGGTTGCCACTCCTCGTAAGAAGGCTGTGGTAGTGGCTGTTGCCCTTGTAGAATGAGGCCTTATGTTCTGTGGAATTGGTTTTCCATGGAAGGAGTAACAGAATCGTATGCAATTTCCTATCCATTTGGAGATTGTCTGTTTGGAAATAGCTTTTCCTTCCCTTCCTGTTGCATAGGCTACAAAAAGTTGGTCAGTTTTTCTGCTATTTTTTGTTCTGTCCAAGTAGTAGCGTAGCTGTCTATGTACATCCAAGGTATGCAGTATTCTTTCCCCTCTGTTTTGTGGGTTGGGAAAGAAGGTAGGTAGGTGGATTGCCTGGTTTAAAGACACTCTGGATACCACCTTAGGCATAAATGTAGGATTAGTCCTCATGGACACTCTATCTTGGTGGAAGATTAGGAAGGGTTGCACTGCCATTAAGGCCTGTAGTTCTGAAACCCTCCTTGCTGAAGTAATTGCCAGTAGGAAAGCGGTTTTCCATGACAGGTGTTGTAGGTCTGCTGTTGCTGCTGGTTCAAAGGGTGATAGTGGCAACTTTTCTAGCACAAAGTTTAAGTCCCAAGCTGGTAATGGTGGTTTCCTTGGAGGTTTTACATTCTTGATTCCTCTGAGGAACTGCCTGAGCAAAGGGTGCGAAAAACAGGTGTACCAAAGCCGTCTACTGCTGAAATAGCTTATTCATGTATATTGATGGGGGAGTAGGACAGGCCTGAATGAAGAAGTTCGCCAGATACTCCAGAATGTTAGGCATATCTATGTTTGACACATCTTTTCCTCTTTCCATTACTCCAAATGACAAACCTTTTCCATTTTCCAGCATAGTTCCTTCTTGTTGAAGGTCTGCGTGCTTCAAGAATAATGTCTTTAACTCTTTGGAAAAGTTCTGGATTAGCTGCTGCTATGTGATGTTCCATGCAGTCAGTTGCAACGTTTTAGGTTTGGATGTATGATGCTGTAGTTGTTCTGAGTTAACATCAAAGGCATCAGGGTATTGGCCACATATTGTTCGAGACAGGCTCCTCAGCAGTGGGTACCAGTGTTGTCTTGGCCAGTTCGGAGCTATCAGGATTATCCTTGGGCGTTCTTCCTTGATTTTTAGTAGTACTTTGTGTATCAAGGGAAGAGGTGGGAATGCATATGCTGTTAGGCCTTTCCAGCTGAAGGAGGCGAATCCACTTTCCATGCTAGTGGGTGGAATGTCCTTGTGCAGAACTTTTGAGCTGGTGATTGAGAGGTGATGCGAATAGATCTATCTGAGGCATTCCCCATTTCTTTGAGATGGTCTTGAAGATGTCCGGGTGCAGCTTCCATTCGTGGGCATCAATGTGGTTCTGCTTAATATGTCTGCTAGAGTATTTTCTTTTCGGTACAAATATTGCCTGTAACTGGATGTTGTAGCTGAGTGCCAGGGTCCACAGCTCCAAAGTCATTCTGCATAGGGGTATGAATGAGTGCCTCCCTGTTTGTTGATGTACCACATGACTGTGGTGTTGTCTGTCCTTATCATCAACTGGCCCTCTTGGAGAAATGGCTTGAACTTTTGGATTGCCAGTTTTACTGCCAGTATTTCTTTTAGGTTGATGTGCAGGTGAAGTTGATCCTGTGTCCACAATCCTTGCACGCATTTGTCCAGCATGTGGGCCCCCCATCCTAGGTCTGAAGCGTCTGTTGTGATGGTCTGGCTTGCTTGACATCTGCGAAAGGGTAGGCCTGGGTTTGACTGACATGCCTGAGCCCACCATAGGAACTCCTGCTTTAAGCATGGAATTAGTGGGATTTCTGTTTCTAGGCTGTGTCTGTGTTGGGACCATAAATTCTTTAGGTACCACTGTAGTTTTCTCATATGTAGTCTGGCAAATGGGACCAAGATTATGCATGATGCCATGAAGCCCAAGGCCTGCAGTACTTTTCTTGCTGTTAACTTGTTCAGTTTTGTTAGTGCCAAGAAGTAAAGAGGAGTTCTTTTGTTTTTCTGTAGTCAGGAATGCCATTTGTTTTACTGTGTCCAATTCAGAATGTCCTTGTTTGGGATGGTATCAGCCTTGACTTTTGTAAATTGACTGTGTATCCCAGTGCTTGTAGCAAGTAAATGACCCTTTGTAAATCTGTTGTCAGCTTGCTTTTGTTGTCCCTTGTAGCAGGCAGTCATCCAGGTATGGGTAAATTTGAATTCCCTGTAGTCTGCAATGGGTGATTACTGATGCCAGGCTTTTTGTGAATACTCTGGGCAGTAGATAAGCCAAAGGGCAATGCTGAGAATTGATAGTGCTCTGATCCTGCAAGAAATCTGAGGTATCTTCTGCAGATTGGTCGAATGGGGACGTGCAGGTATGCCTCCTTGAGATCTAGAGTTACCAGCCAAGACTCCTTGCCCAGCATGGGAAGAAGTTGCTGTAGGGTCAGCATTTTGAATTTTGGGACAATGATGTATGTATTTAAGGTGGACATTGGTCTCCAACTTTTTCCTTTCTTGGAACTAGGAATAGTCTGGAGTAGAACCCCTTTCCTTGCTCTGCTGTTGGCACTCTTTCCACAGCTCTCATGTTTGCTAACTCCATTATCTGTTGTAGTGTCTCTGTTTTTTGATTTGGAGGTAGATTTGGCATTCCTCTTTTGACTGGTAAAGTGTGGAAGTGAAACCGGTAACCTTGATCTATGGTTTGTAAAATCCACTTGTCTTTTGTTATGTAGTGCCAGTTCTTTGAAAATAAGGTTAACTTTCCGCCTAGAGGAGCTGCTATTTGTTGCCTGGTAGGCGGATTTAGGGTTAAGTCACTGTGGTGGTGCTGATGTAGTGGCAGTGGTTGTGTCTGTGCCTCTGTTGTTACCTTGCCACTGTTGTCCTCTGTAGGCACCTCCTCTGGATTGGTTTCTGCCTCTGGAGCGTCTATTCCTGCCCTTTGAAATTTTGTGGAGTCAGGAAAGGACCAATTTTTGGCAGGCCAGTTCCTGCTAAACCTTGGGGGTTGAACCTGCAAGAAATCTTTAACCGTTTGAACAGATTTTGCCTTTTCTTCCATTTTCTTCATAACCTGCTGGGCAGGTGTACCAAACAAACTTGTCTTATCCATAGGAGCATCTAGCAACTTAGCTTTAACATGATCCGGTAAAGCTTGCTCCTTTAGCCATGCATGCCTTCTTATCACTGTGCCAGTCATGGCTGATCTAAATGAAGCCTCCAGTGCATCATAGCCACATTTTAAGGAATGGTTGCTAACCTGTTGTATGTTATTTACCATTTCTAATACATATTTCTTATCAAGAGATTCATCAGTGGTTAGTTTTTAGTTAACTGATCAAGCATAAACTCTTGGTATTGTATCATGTGAAACTGACAGTTTAAAGCTCTAGCTGAGAGAGTAGCTGAAGTGTAGACCTTTTTACCCCATCTGTCTAATGACCTTGCTTCCCTTTCAGAAGGAATAGGGTTTTTAGCTATGGTCGGCTACTGCCTTGGGACCCTGGGATATAGTTTGGGTCTGCAAGTGGGGCCTTGTAAAGGTGGTGATGAGTATCTGGCACCCTGTACAATCTGTCTGGTTTGGCAGGGGCTGGGGGTAAAGAATCTGGAGCGGAGCAGACATCATTGAAAGCATCATCCACCACAGAGAGAACAGGAGGTATAGCCAAGGGCCTGTGCTGTGGGAGGTGCAGAAAGGTCCTAAGTCTTTTTCTGGAGTCTGAAAAATCCTGTTGCTGCCATTGGAACTGCTCGCATGGCATGTAAGGTTTCCCCAAAGGAGAATTCTTCTGGTGGGAAGCAGCTGGAATGGATTCTTCAGCATCAGAATCTTCAAAATTGGAGAAAGGAGCTTCTGGCTGGTCAGTTATGTCTGATTCGTCAGCAGAATCATCAGAGGACACTGGCTCAGGGGGCTCTGCCCTAGGTCTCTTCTCTGGGGCTGAGAGGCCCTGTCTGGGTGAGATTGAGATCCTCTAATTAATGAAATTAAATCTTCTGCCAAAGTAAGCATTTGAGAACTAGAAGAGGGCCTGGTTGTGGAGGGTTTAACAGGCACTGTCTTAGTAGTCTTGGCTGCTTTAGCCCTGGCGAAGGCCTTAATGGACATGGCTGCTGGAGGCCTAGCAGCACCACGTGCTGGGGTAGAGACATCCAAGGGAATGGTGTCTGATAAGTCAGTGGCAACCACCGTAGTGGATAAAATTTCTGAGGCCGATTCAAGAGGTAGCAGGGGCCTCAGTTGTAGAGATAGGTTCAGCTGTACCGTGATCAGTTTTCTCGGTTTTTTGCTTAACCATGGTTTCGGCGAAACCGCGGACCGCATGTGTCGGTCTTTATCTTTTTTGGTAGATTGGGTAGTCGGAGGATCCGGCGGCATAATGTAAATCAGAAAAAACTGTTCTGCAAACTCCGACCGGCGCCTAAGCGTTAAACGGTTGAAGAAGCACAGGCCGAACAGGCTGCTACGTCGTGGGCTGGGCCTAAACAAGGCAGACAATAAGAGTGGAAATCTTTATGAGGTATTTGTTTCCCACAGGTTAAACAATTATTAACTTTTCTGACATCGGCTGAGGCAAGAAAGAGTCCCCAGCTTTAGAAGTCTTGAGTAGTATTCGGTAGAAGTAATCTCTGGATCCGACCGACCGGCACTTGCGAACAGCTTGGCAAGAAAGACTGGGGAAAATGGCGTCGGCTGATGCTTTTATACCCGAAGACCAACAGAGATGACGTTTGGTGAAGTGCGACATCAGCCGAAGCCGGACCCGGACTTTGGAATCCGGCCGACTGAAGGGCTGCCTGACGACAGGACAACCCAGTTGTTATGACTGCAGATGCATCCATGAAGGACATCAACATGTTTTGGATTAGCATGCATTTTGTGAAGGGTATGAAGTCTGAAACTCAAATGTTTGTCATTATTTTCCACCTTCAGTCCTCAGTGATTTGCCAGAAAACCAAAGATTTTATGATGAACAGACCAAAAATATGAGACAAAAATCTGGGAATTCTGCAAAAATCTGTACAGTTGAGAGTTATGAGAGCAGTTTATTAGGATAACATTACAAACACTTATCTAAAACGAATGAAATGTTTACAGCATGTATACTAAACACAATTAAACTGTAACTGGTTTACTAAGTTGTACTAAACAAATAGAAGAAATATCCACTAAAGCACTCCTCAAAAAAACTGTATGCTGTGTAAGACAATTTGTGTGTATATAACTGCACTACTAAAAAGTTTGCAAACCAATGTGCGCTCTGTTTGACACTGACCCTTAATACACTGCATTCATTCAGTGCAGCAACAGTGAAGTGCTCTAGCCACCCTCATCAAGCAGCAAAAAAAGACAACTAAGTTCGCCACTCTGCAGTAAGGGAACAAGACACTCCATCACATTTCTTAACCTATAACTATGATGGACAGGGCACTTTCCTGCTAAAGGATGGGGCTCAGTGTAAAGTTAGATAATGGCAACCAGGCAAACACATGTAATTAGGGAGAGGGCTTTCTGTGCTGAGAACGATGACTTTCTATTAATATGGCCTGAAATAGAGGCTTACCTACAGTCAAAGAAGGGGACGGGAGCATCAGACAAAAATAGCTTACTTCACCACTCAAACAAAGCTATTTTCTAAAAACTATTTGTATTCACTACTGAATAAACAGTTGGATGGATTACAAGTTTGGTCTGCAGAAACATTCTCCTGCAGACAATCATCCATCATTTCAGTTCAGCAGAAACTTGAGACTCCCACCGCAAAAGTTGCATTTAAGCACAAGTTTTTTGGGAGAAAAATAATCAACAGGGGTTTACTTACTGGTCACATGTAATTTACAGAGAATGCATTAGCCTCTGGATATCTAGCAGACTGGGAGGACATTTCTTTATACTCCTAGTTAATAAATTGATGACAAGCCATGCTTAAATTTTTTTCACTTCTTGGGAGAAAGAGAAGAGCAGCTCTTTCAATATTTCTTTTTTTCTCCACAGATATTAAATTGTTTTGTAGGAAGTCAAGTTTGCATGTGTTTTTTTTTATTCTAGACCTTCAAAGCTGCGGTGGTGCAGCAGTAGCTTTGTTGCCTGACGGCAATAAGTTCGCCCGTTCGATTCTCGGCTGGAGCACTTTCTATGTGGAGTCTGCATGTCCTCCCCGCGGTCGAGTGGCGTTTGAAAGACGTGTGAATGGGCCTAACTTCGTTGAAGGTTGGGCTGGCACCTCGGCACCGTAAAAATCTACTGCCAATCATTAGCAGACCGGAGTTCCGGTGTGACGACCCCTAACCGGGAAAAGCCAAAAGAAGAACAACTAAGATCTTCAGCAACAGAGTGGGAAGAATTTCATTTTAAAATGTCCAGTTTTCAACCTCCTTATCACAAATCAGTTTCCATTTCTTAAAAACTGCTGATTAAAGAACACTTTACTGCATTGGCAGGCAGGGATAATCTGCTTCTAAAAGGGCTAGTTTTACAGGCATCAGGTAGCAACCAAATTAAGAGTTATTTCAGAAGCTGATGGGGTTACTTTATGGGACAGTGAAAAATATACTGAAACATTAAACAAACTTGAATATGGTAACTTCTAATAAAACGCAATTCAAATGACAATAAAACACTCACTATTTATTAAAATAAAAAACAACTGGTAAGTGCTTTCATTCACAAAGAACTTCTTCAGACCTGGCTGTCACACATACAAAATTCACAGTTATAAGTTACTCATTGTGTACCTAGTATTATGTCATTCTTGCAATGGATTCTATATAGGAAGAACTATACGCAGCTTCCATCGCAGAATTTAATGAGCACCTGAGGGCAGTAGAAAAACTGGATGTAACTAATGCTTTAGCAAGACATGTTAACTGTCACAACAGAGTTAAAGTGGTTTTTAGTTTTACTGTTACTGACCCAAGTTTTTAAATGCAGACAAGAGATAGGATGCAGAGGTAGATTTAAACTAGAAAGAATATGCTTGGCAAGTGAGGCTAAACACAGGTGCAGATCCAGTTATGAATGATATGGAAAACTTTAAAGCAGTGTTATGTAAGAAAGGGTTAAAACACTGCTAATGTTTTGGGTCATGCGACGTGAGTAACTTATAAATGTGAATTTTGTATGTGTGACAAAGTACAGTTTTGTACCCACCATAAATGTAGATGTTCGAGTGCTAATACAGCTGCAGTCATAACAGATGGGTTCTCCTGCCGTCAGGGGGGTCCTCGGTCGGCCGAATTCCAAAGTCTAGGCCCGGCGTCGGTTGTCGTCGCTTCTTCCCTGACGTCAGTGCGCCAGGGGTATAAAAGAACCAGCTGACGCCATTTTCTTCAGTTTTTCTTGCCCCAGATGTCAGGTGCCCCCAGAAGGAAGGCAATACATAAATTTGTGTAATAAAGCAATGCAATATAATCAAAATACAGTAGTTGCAAGCAAATACACCATAAAAGAATACCCCAATCAGGTTGTATGAGAAGGTGCTAGCCAATAGGCCTGTCCCAAGACGGGAAGGAGGGAGGGAAACCTGGACTGCAGCTGTATTAGCACTCGAACATCTACATTTATGGTAGGTACAAAACTGTACTATGTTCATCGTGCATACAGCTGCAGTCATAACAGATGGGTAGAATCCCAAAGCTAAGAAAGGGGTGGTAGGCACTAGGTGGAACTAGGAGAAGCCAGAATGCCCTGCAAGACTGCAGTGGCAAAGCCTGCTCTAGATATGGAGTATAATGGTAGGTGGTAGTGCTTGGAGAAGGTATGCACAGAACTCCAAGTGGCTGCTTCCAAAATATTCTTGGTAGGAACTCCTCTGAGGAAGGCTGCAGAGGTAGCTGTGGCCCTTGTGGAGTGAGATCTGATGCCTGCAGGTACAGTTTTACCATGAAAAGTAACAAAAGCGTATGCAGTGGGCTATCCATTTTGAGATTGTCTGTTTGGAAATTGGCTTCCCTTGAGCTCCTATAGCATAGGACACAAAGAGCTGTTCTGATTTTCTGAAAGGCTTTGTTCTGTCCAAATAATAACAAAGCTGTCTGTGGATGTCCAAGGAATGTAGTAGTCTCTCCCCTTTGTTTTGAGGATTACGGTAGAAGGTAGGTAAGTGTATAGCCTGATTCAAAGCTACCCTGGATACCACCTTTGGCATAAAGGACAGGTTGGTTCGTAAGGAAACTCTGTCCTGATGGAAGATAAAAGGCTGCACAGCCATGAGGGCTTGTAGTTCCGATACTCTACGAGCTGAGGTGATAGCCAGAAGGAAAGCTGTTTTCCAGGACAAATATTGCAAATCTGTTGAGGCAGCTGGCTCAAAAGGAGGCAAGGTCAGCTTTTCTAGAATGAAATTGAGATCCCAAGCAGGTATTGGTTGTTTCCTTGGGGGTTTTATATTCTTAGCCCCTCTGAGGAATTGTCTTAAGAGGGGGTGAGAGAATAAAGGTGGATCAGTGTTGTATTCTGCAGAAATGGCTGAGGCATGGATTTTGATTGAGGAGAATGAAAGTCCAAAAGAAATCCAAAGCTGGGAAACAGGCTGCCAAGGAGTAGCACTAGTGAAGAAACTTAGACCACCAAATAGCGTACAAACAATTTAATTTCCGCTTTCGTCAGAAGACTTCATCAGAATACACTTCTACAACAAATGAACCTACTTTAAATAACACTTCAATGAAACAATTAACCAATTAATTTAAAAATCTAAGAATCTAAAAACCTTTAAAGTGCTACTGCACATTAATTAAATAAAGGTGCAATATTGTTTTTATTTTTATTGATACCTAACTTACCATTTTTTAAAAAAACATTTAATATTAATGGTCCCATTTAAGCCAGGGTGCTTGTCAGATTTCAAAAAGCTTCCTTTCTACAAAATTCCTGAAGTCTCCCCCCCTCAAATCAGATTTACAAACTTCAAGAACAGAAAATAGAAATTTTTTAAAATTGCTACAAACAACAGAGTGTTTAAACAATGCATTGGTATCATCATGTGTCTTAATTCCATATAGGTGCTTGATTGTAGTACTACGGGGGTAGTGTACATCGGGTTATGCAGTACATGTCCAGCTTTTTATGTTGGAATGACAACGAGATGCCTGAAAACCCGTATACGTGAGCACCTATATGGAATTAAGACACATGATGATACCAATGCATTGTTTAAACACTTGTTGTTGTGAATTTTTTAAAAAAAACTATTTTAATAAATCTTGGTTAAATATAAAGACAAAGGGTTAATGGAAAAAAGGGGAAGGGTAGAATGAGAATTTAATTTTGTATTACAACAACACGGATAAATCAATTAAAAAATAAATATTATTATTAATAAAAAATACAATGTAAAATGGTAACAAAATTAAAAATAATAATTCTTTAATTGCAATGTTAATATTTAAACAATGCAGAAATTATTTAATTTTAGATAGATTAAATTTTTTTTATCATTGTTGTAATTTTATGCGCAATTGTTATTTTGCAGTAAGTTTTTTGTCTTCATGGCAGCGTCTGATGTTTTCTTCAAGGTAATTCTAAAATTCAAACCGTTTGTGCGTTACCAGTATGAACTTGAGAATGAAAGTCCACTGCTTAGCAGCTCGGCTAGATATTGTAATATTTGAGGTAAATTCAGTTTTCCAGGATTCTGGCCCTTTTTCTCATTCCAGGCACAAAACTGTTTCCATTTTGCGGAGTAAGCTTTTCTAGTAGATGGCCTTCTGGCCTCCAAAATGACATCCTGCACCTCCTTGGAGAGTAGGATCTGTTGTGATGTTAAGGAATCTTCCATGCGGCCAGATTAAGTGTTTTCAGCTGATTGTGAAGAGTTTTGAAGCTGTGCTGAGTCAGAAAAAGAGGCATTAGAGGCAGGGTCCATGGAGGGGAATGCGTTAGGCTCCTCAGGAGTGGGTACCAGTGATGTCTTGGCCAGTCTGGAGCAATGAGGATTCATCTTTCGTCTGTCTGCTCTGGTTTTTAATAGAACTTTGGGCAGCAGAGGAAGAGGTGGAAAGGCATAAACTGTCATTGTTGTCCAACTGAAAGAGAGAGCGTCCACTCTCCACGCCTGTAGATGAAAAGTCCTTGAGCAGAATTTTGTCAATTGGTGATTTTTGTGGGAGGCAAAGAGATCTATGTCTGGCCTTCCCCATGCTTGAGTTATCTCTGTAAAAACTTGAGGATGCAACTTCTATTCTTGTGGATCTGTCATATTTCTGCTTAGGTTGTCTGCCAGCTTGTTTTCCTTGCCTGGCAAGTACTGTGCTTGAAGTTCGATTTGTAATTCCAGAGCCATGTTCCAAAGTGACATGGCCAGCCTGCATAAGGGTATGAATGGGTTCCTCCCAGTTTGTTTATGTACCACATTACTGTGGTGTTGTCTGTCCTTATCAATAGTTGACCTGGATGCAGAAGGTCTTTGAAAGCCATAATAGCATTTATTACTGCTAGCATTTCCTTTTGATTGATGTGAAGGTGCTTTTCTTTTTGGGACAGTTTTCCCTGAATGCACCGATCTGTCATGTGCGCCCCCCAGGCGTAGTCCGAGGCGTCTGTTGTGATGACTTGATTTGCTTGAGGCTTGCAGAATGGGAGACCTGTGTTTGTTTGGCATGCTTGAGCCCACCACAGAAATTCCTTTTGAAGACATGGAATTAGTGGTATTATTGTTTCCAAACTGTGGCTGTGTTGAGACCATAGGTTTTTCAGGTACCATTGAAGTTTCCTCATATGCAGCTTTGCACATGGGATTAGTAGGATGCAAGATGCCATGAATCCCAGAGACTGCAGGATTTTCCTTGCAGTCAGCCTGGTGAAATCTGCTAGAGTTCTGAAGTACTGAGTTAGTTGCCCCTGCTTCTCTGGCGTGAGGTAGGCCATCTGGGTGTTTGTGTCCAAGTTGGCACCCAGGAAAATTATTTTCTGAGAGGGTTGTAGCCTTGATTTCTTTTTGTTGACTGTGTATCCCAGAAAATTCAACAACATTATTACAAAAGCCAGATGTTTCAGAAGTATGTGCTTGCTGTCCGCTTGGATCAGGCAGTCGTCCAAATATGGGTATATTTGTATCCCTTGAAGTCTGCAGTAGGCAATTACTGATGCCAGGCATTTTGTGAATACTCTGGGTGCAGTAGATAAGCCAAAGGGCAATGCAGAGAATTGATAATGGGTTGAACCTGCAAGAAATCTGAGGTATCTTCTGCAATTTTGTCTGATTGGGACATGCAGGTATGCCTCCTTGATATTACCAGCCAAGACTCCTTGCCCAGCATGGGAAGAAGCTGCTGTAATGTGAGCATCTTGAATTTTGGTACGAGTAAAAATGTGTTTAGGATGGATAGGTCCAAATAGGTCTCCAATCTTTTCGCCTTCCTTGGTACCAGGAATAGTCTGGAATAAAAACCTTGACCTTGTTCGCGAGTAGGTACCTCTTGAATAGCTTTCATGTCCATGAGATCTGAAATTTGTCTTTGTGCCTCTGCCCTTTGATTGTGTGGCAGGTTTGACATGCCTCTCATTTTTGGAAGGGTGTGAAAATGGAATCTGTAGCCTCTGTTTATAATGACCAGGATCCATTTGTCTTTTTGTGACAATATGCCAATTTTTTGAAAATAATGCCAGTTTTCCACCTAAGGGTGCTGCCATTTGAGCTTTGCTTGGCATGCAAAGAGGAAAGTCATTGGGCTTGCTTTCTGAATGGCTGCGAACTATCCTCACCACCTCTTTTGTGCAGGAGCTTGCCACTGTCTGCCTCTAAACGATCCTTGAGATTGCCCTCTGCCCCTCGGGCGCCTGTATCTACCTCTTTGGGGTCTGTCCGTGGCTGGAAAGGACCAATTTTTGGAAGGCCAATTTCTACTGAAACGTGGAGGTTGTACCTGTAGAAAATCTTTCACTGTTTGCATTGATTTAGCCTTTTTCTCCATTTTCTTTAATACCTCCCTCAGCTTTAACACCAAATAATACATCCTTTTGCAGAGGGGCATCTAGTAATTTAGCTTTGACATGATCTGGTAAGGTTTGCTCCTTGAGCCAGGCATGTCTACATATGACTGATCCTGTAACAGCAGCTCTACATGAGGCCTCTAGAGCATCAAACCCACATTGCAAGGCATGTTTACCCACTTGTTCTGCACTATGCATCAAATCCTGCAACTCCTTCAAGTCTGGTTGTTCAGGTTGTGACATTTTACTTTTCAACTGTGATAACAGAAACTGTTGGTACTTTAGCATATGAAACTGGCAGTTTAATGCCCTCATGGTTAAGGTGGCCGAGGTGTATACCTTTTTTCCCCACCTTTCTAAGGATCTGGAATCTCTCTCGGAAGGTAATGGGTTTTTAGCAGTGGAGGCCTTAATTCCCTTGGGGCCCTGTGAGATAGTTTCTGGGTCAACCGCATGGCTTTTGTATAAAAATTGGTGCGAGTCAGGAACCCGGTAGTACCTGTCAGGCTTGACTGGGGCTGGAGGTAAAGAATCCGGGTTAAGGCAGGCCTCCGAGTACACATCATCTAGTATGTCTAAGACAGGAGGTATAGCCAGAGGCCTGTGCTGGGGTAGCAAGAGAAAATCCCTAAGCCTTTTCTTGGAATCTGAGTACTCTTGGCCTTCCCAGTGGAAGTGTTCCCTTAAGGTATGCAAGGTTTCCCCAAATGAGTAATCCTCTGGGGGGGAGACGGAGCGAATGGACTCCTCAGCATCAGAATCTTCAAAAGGGGAGTAAGAATGTTCCTGTTCATCAGAGTGCTCTGAAATAATGGAGGCCTGGTCAAAGGAGGGGGATTTTTCCTCCACTCTGGGCCTTTTGTCCGGGGGGGTTGAGAACCCCTGATAAGAGTAATCAAATCCTCGGCCATTTTAAGCATCTGTTTTTTAGGCATGGGGCCTGGAGAAGGGCCCTATGGAGCTTTGTCTCTTAGAATGCATGGCTGCTTTAGACTTAGTGAAAGCCTTGATAGAAAAAGAAGAGGAAGGTCTGAAGACACCTTGAGAGGAGGCAGACCTGTCTACATTTTGAGATTCACCACCAAAAGTGGCTTCGGTATCTGTAGTCGGGGTGTGGGCCAGGAGCCTGCGACCTCGGGCAAAGAAGACACCGCCAATGAAGTGTCGTCGGTAGGCAGGGGCTGAGTAGGCGCCTCGCTGAGAACCGGACCACCTGTAGTCGGCTTTGGCGTGGTGTCGGTAGAGGCCGCGGACCTCATGTGTCGGTCCTTATCTTTGCGTTTTTTAGACAAAACTGGAGTCAGAGTATCCGACGACATAATATAGTTACATTTTCTGCCAAAATAGTGCTGGGCGAACTCCGCCCGACGCTTAATGGTGCGTTTGTTGAATGTAGCACAAAAACGACAGGCCGAGACGTCGTGGTCTGGGCCTAAGCAAGGAATGCAGAGGGAATGAAAATCCTTATGCGGTATTTGCTTCCCACAAGAAATACAATTATTAACTTTGTCTGACATCGGTCTGAGGCAAGAAAAGTTTCCCCAATGGGGTACTTAGCTTTCAAGAAGACTTCGGTTGCAAAATTTTCATAATTTCAGGAGCTGGCCGACCGGCACTTGCGAACTGCTTCTGCTTCGGGCACCGCGCGGCAAGAAAGACTGAAGAAAATGGCGTTGGCTGGTTCTTTTATACCCCTGGCGCACTGACGTCAGGGAAGAAGCGACGACAACTGACGCCGGACCTAGACTTTGGAATTCGGCCGACCGAGGACCCACCTGACAGCAGGAGAACCCATCTGTTATGACTGCAGCTGTATGCACGATGAACATCCAGGTCTGAAGAAGTTCTTTGTGAATGAAAGTGCTTTCCAGTTGTTTATTATTTTAATAAATAGTGTTTTATTGTCATTCGAATTGCATTTCGGATTTATTACGTTTACAATTGGAACTGTGGAGATTTATTTGAACTTCTAATAAAAAATTTATATGACCCTACCCCAGATTTCAATAAAGTCATTGCTAAGTTTTAGTTATCTGCAGTAGATGAGGACATTATTACCAGTCAAATGAGAATGGACCTTTTAGTAAATGAACATAAACTGTAACATTTTATACACTGGCAAAGATTCATAAAGATGCACAAGTCCCTCCAAGCAGACCAACATTATCAGCTCATGGGTCTTTAACCAAGCCATTTTTAGCTTTGTTGACCTTTTATCTGAAGCCATTGCTTCCCATAGTTAGGTCTACACTAAGTTAACACACAATTTCTAAAACTTACTCAGAGTTGTATGTGGAGAATGATTGGTTTCTTTGTACTTTAACCATTAAATCCTTGTATGCATGCATTCCACAATGGGGTGGTTTGGATGCTTTACAATACTGCTTGAAATGGTCTCAACTACAAGTAGCAGGTTTTAATACTTTTCTTACTATTGTATCAGAAAATGTCCTTACTAAAAATGTCTTTTTTTTTTGAATCACATTGGTTATTGACCAGAATGGGGTACCTTTTGCCGTCACTTACAGAGACCTATTTATAGACTACAGTGAAGGGCAGCTCACTTATGATGCCACAAGTTTTATTTAGATACTATGGACATGTGGTATAGGTGCCTGGATGACTGCTGGCTTATTAGATACTCAGATTCCAGTTACTTCAGGAATCTGTTGCATATTACAATGAAAATAAATGAGATATAGAATTTACTTTGAATTTTCAGCAGCAACTGATTCCTTGTTTGGACATTTTGGTCACGAACGGTGATCCAAGGACTTTACACACTAAACTAGTCAGGAAGTTTACCCAAAATTCTTAACTTCAATCAGCTGTCATACAGGACATTATACGGACAATCCACAAGTCACAATTCATTACACTAAAATGCATGTGTTCTAATGCCCAGGAGTATGCTACTGCATCTAAAAAGTTACACAAATGGTATATTGATGGGGGTTGTACTGTTTCTATAACTAATGATGCCAAACAGAAAGAGGCAATGAATCATACATCCCTTCTGACAATGAACAGGGCAAGCAGTACATTCAAAACCAAACAGGCACAATTTCCTTCTATCATAACTTCTGGGCCTAATGTTTATTTGATCAAACATACATTAAGTATTGGCACATTTGAAAAATGATGAAATATTTGCAGACTGTTAACTATTTATAATAGGATTATTAAGAGAGCAAAAACATTGTTAAAGTGTTTGAGTGTGTGCAAAATATTTTCGCCATTTAGTACCTGGTGGGCTGCAGACTGTGTGAATGTTGCTCTTTTTGTAGGCTCATTATTAACACAATTTATCAAATTCGAAGTATGATTACTTGCAGAACTGCAAGCATTATGTACCCAGCTCTGACACTTGTTCGGTTTTTATATAGTTAAAACTAACTACATGCTACATAAAGTTTCAGAACATTTTAGTGAAATCAGGTGTACAAAAAATAGTAATGCACTTTTTAAACATACTTTAAAGCAAGCAACTACGAATTTTATGTTCATAGGAATTAACTGTATAAAATCTAAGACTGGAAGCAGAGTTTAGGTGACATGGAGCAGAGATGGATCATCTTCAAGTTGGGTGGTTTTGTTTAACACCAGGTTCAAGTGAACACTAACATCCCACTTTGGATGGGTATAGTTAACATTTTTAAAAGTTGCTAAGGAACTTAGTTTATTAACCTGTTTGGCTACATTACATACTTTATTACTACAGATGAATATTTTTGGTAGAGTACATGGAATTTATAAGTTGTGGTCTTCGATAATATAAATATATATGATGTCCTTCAAGGATGCAACTGCAGTCCTAACATATGGGTTGCCCTGCCTCAGGCAGCCCTTCGGTCGGCCGGATTCCAAAGTCTGGGTCCGGCGTCGGCTGATGTTGCCCTTTCCCCGACGTCAGAGCGCCTGGGGTATAAAAGCGTCAGCTGACGCCATCTTCTTCAGTCTTTCTTGCCGCGCGGCGCCCAAAGCAGAAGCAGTTCGCAAGTGCCGGTCGACCAGCTCCTGTGTTTTCAGCTACTGAAGTCTTCAAAAAAGCTAAGTACCCCGTTGGGGACCTTTTCTTGCCTCAGCCGATGTCAGATAAAGCTGTAAAAGTTAATAATTGTTTAACTTGTGGGAAACAAATACCTCATAAGGATTTCCACTCTTACTGTTTACCCTGCCTAGGCCCAGAACACAACGTCTCGGCCTGTACAGCTTGTGCTTCTTTCAATAGACGCACTCTTAGGCGTCGGTCAGAGTTTGCACAGGATTATTTTGGGGAAGATTTCGGTTATATCATGCCGCCGGAGCTCCGACAGCACATTTACCTAAAAAACGGAAGGATAAGGACAGACACCCGCGGTCTCGGCCGACACCACGCTTAGGCCTACCGCGAGTGTCTCTGTCTCTTCTGAGCCGGTTTCACAACCGCTACAGACAGACGACACCGCCCCACCAGTTACTTCGGTACCAGAGGCCAGCTTGGTGCCGGTTTCTGTTCTCCCCTCTGAGACCGAAGCCCAGGATATTTCTAACACCATTTTAGTGGATAAGACTACTCCAGCACGCGGGGCTGCCAGGCCTCCAGTGTCTATGTCCATTAAGGACTACACACGTGCTAAGGCTGCCAAACAGGCCAAGTCTCTCCCTCCAAGATCTGTTTCTCTGGGATCCACTCCTGGTTCTCAAATTTTAAGTTTAGCTGAGGACCTTATTTCTTTAATTAGGGGTTCTCAGCCACATCCAGATAGAGGCTCTCAGCCGCCTTCTGTCAAGAGGCCTAGGGTTGAGCAGGTAGATCCCCAGTCCTCTGATGAGGCCTCAGGTGATTCTGCACATTCAGACTACCAGGAGGAGGCCTTCCTGGCCTACGAGGATTCTGATGCGGAGGAATCCATTCCCTCTGCTTCTCCTCCTGAGGAGTTTTCCTTTGGGGAAACACTTCATTCCATGAGGGAACACTTCAAATGGCAAGGCCAAGAATACTCAGATTCTAGGAAAAGGTTAAGGGAATTTTTAAAGCTACCTCAGCATAGACCCTTAGCTATTCCTCCAGTTTTAAATGTTTTAGATGATGTGTACTTAAATTCTAGTGTTTCCCCTGACTCCCTCCCCCCTGCTCCTGTCAAGCCAGAAAGGTACTACAGGGCCCCAGACACACATCAATTTCTGTACAAGGGCCATACTGCTGACCCTGAAACTATTTCTCAGGGGCCTAAAGGGGTTTCCTCCACTACTGCTAAGAATCCACTTCCTTCGGAAAAAGATTCTAGGGCTTTAGAAAGGTGGGGCAAGAAAGTATATACATCTTCCACCCTTTCTATGCGAGCATTAAATTGTCAATTTCATATGATTCCGTTTCAGGAATACATGTTGGATAACTTGCAAAAGAAATTGGCTTCCCCTGAACCACTAGATAGAAAGGGGTTACAGGAATTGGTTTATAAGACTCGGCAGGTTAGCAACCATTTCCTTCCGTGTGGATATGATGCATTGGAAGCTTCATGTAGAGCAGCAATGACAGGTGCGGTCATACGCAGACATGCTTGGTTAAAGGAACAAACATTGCCAGACCATGTGAAAATTAAGCTTTTGGACGCACCACTAGAGAAACATAAGCTATTTGGTGCTACTGCACAAGAGGTTTTAAAGAAAATAGAGGAAAAGGCAAAATCAGTGCAAACAGTCAAAGATTTCCTCCAGGTACAGCCTCCAAGATTCAGCAGGAATTGGCCTTCCAAGCATTGGTCCTTTCCAGACACAGACAAATTTCAAAGAGGCAAAAACAGACGTGGCAGAGGTAGAGGGCAAACTCGAGGCTCCTACAGAGGACGTCAATGGCAGCCTCCGAACCAGAGAGGTGGGGCAGGACCTTCCACTGCTCCACAGGGACAATCTCAATGACTTGACTTTGACTGCGCCATCCAGGGCTCAATTAGAAGCACCTTTTGGGTGGAAAATTATCTTTATTCTCACAAAATTGGCACAATATTACAAAGGACAAATGGATACTGGACATAATCGAAAAAGGATACAGATTCCATTTTCATACACTACCAACAAGACATGGCAGGCCAAACCTGCCACCAAATCAAAGGGCAGAGGCACTCAAACAAGTAACCAACCTACTTCAAATAAGAGCAATAGAAAAGGTTCTTTCTGCAGAACAAGGCCAAGGATTTTATTCAAGACTGTTCCTTGTTCCAAGAAAAGAAAACCAATGGAGACCCATTCTGGATTTGTCCGCACTGAATACTTACCTTATTGTGCCAAAATTCAAAATGCTGACTTTACAGCAACTCCTTCCCATGCTGGGCAAGGGGTCTTGGCTGGTAACTCTGGACCTCAAGGAGGCATACCTGCATGTCCCAATCAGACAAAGTTGCAGAAGATACCTCAGATTTCTTGCAGGCTCAGAGCATTATCAATTCTCAGCATTGCCCTTTGGCTTATCTACTGCGCCCAGAGTGTTCACGAAATGCCTGGCATCAGTAATTGCACATTGCAGACTTCAGGGGATACAAATATACCCTTACCTGGACGACTGCCTT
This sequence comes from Protopterus annectens, assembly GCF_019279795.1. Classification (NCBI taxonomy): domain Eukaryota; kingdom Metazoa; phylum Chordata; order Ceratodontiformes; family Protopteridae; genus Protopterus; species Protopterus annectens. The sequence continues at coordinate 1,171,966,504 of NC_056725.1, read as the reverse complement.
ATACAAGCGGACAGCAACAAGCCTTGTTAAATAACTTGGACTATGTCATTCACCTACTGCACGCCTTGGGATACACGATCAATATTCAGAAATCAAGTCTCGTACCATCCCAACAAATACCTTTCCTGGGTGCCACACTGGACACAAACACCCAGATGGCGTTTGACAAAAGAAAAACAAAAACAATTACCAGAATACTTCAGAAAATTAGCAACACATACCCAGATGACTGCAAGGAAAATCCTGCAGGCCCTGGGTTTCATGGCATCTTGCATTCTTCTGATTCCACACGCAAGGCTGCATATGAGGAAACTACAATGGTATCTAAAAAGTCTATGGTCTCAACACAGCCACAGCCTGGAAGCTTTGATCCCACTCATTCCATGCCTTCAAAAGGAATTTCTGTGGTAGGCCCAAGCAAGCCAAATAAACAAAGGTCTGCCTTTCAGCAAGCCTCACTAATATATAATGGGAAATCTATGGTGCAGACAGATGTTACTGATGAAGATGAGGTCAGCATCAAAACTAGTGTAACTGTTTTTAGCTTAGTGTCTTTAAATGTTGTGAATAAACAGCACTTGGTGAATTTACATGTTTTGTCTCAAGTGGTGAAGGAGAGTTTTTCCTTTTTTTCACAGTTTGTTATTGTATAGTCTATGCCCTCCGCTGAGTTGTCCTGCAGCCAGGCAGCATTTATTTTTTGAAATAGTAACAAACACAGCTCACAGTTATCCAGAGAGTAGAGGGGAGAAGTCCAGACTGACTAGCACAGTGACCACACTTGCATACAGTTACAGTGAGCTGGTAACACTAACATATTATGTTCTTTATGGGGGTCACTGCTAAAGTCATCACATTAGGTAATGCTCCCAAAGCTGATACCCAAACAGCCTGGGAGGTGGCAGATCTTTAGAGGTGGGTATCATGCATTTCAGAATGGCTGAAGCAAACCCTTCTGTTGAAATTACAGCTAACCTGTAATGCTTGAATGTCCGAGTCAAGAACCAGGTGGTTGCCTCTAGCATATCTGAAACACTAACCCCATTAAGAAAGCCACCAGTAGTAGCTTAGGCCCTGGATGAGTGTGACTAGATTATTTCCTATAGAGATTTACCATGGTTTTTTGTTGCAGAAAATGACAGAATGGGCAAATCCACAAACAGTCTGTATTGGTAACAGGCAGCCTTTTTTTTTTCAGCAGTGGACACAAAAGTACAGTTGTGTACACTTACTATAAATGTAGATGTTAGAGTGTATTCACTGTTGCAGTCATTATATTTGGGTAATCTGCTGGCAGGTTGCCCTCAGTCGGCCTGATTAAAAAAGTCTTGGGTCCTGCGTCGGCTGCTGTCCCTTCTTCCATGACGTCAGGTCATCAGGGGTATAAAACATGCAGCCAACGCCATTACATCAGTTTTTCTTGCCCCAGATGTCAGGTGACCCCCACATGGGGAGCAAATAAAATTAAAAACACAAAAATATACCTCAAACCAAAAGCAAATACACCAGAAGGGCTTTTACGCATAGTAAAAGAAAGTAGAGGTATAGCTAGAGAAAATAGGGGCTGGAGGAGGGTAACAGGACTGCAACAGTGAATACACTAACATCTACATTCATGGTAAGTGTACACAACTGTACTGGTAGATTCCCAAAGCTATGGTTGAGGGGAGGAAATTATACAGCATTAGGACCAGCTATAAGACCCTGTAAGACAGCAGTGGCAAAGCCAGCTCTGGATTTAGAGAAAAGTGGTAAATGGTAATGTTTGGTTAAAGTATGAACTGAGCTCCAAGTAGCAGCTTCTAGAATATCCCTTGTAGGAACACCTCTGAGAAAGGCTGTTGAAGTAGATGCAGCCCTTGTGGAATGGCATCTGATCCCCTGTGGAATAGTTTTTCCATGGTGCTTATAGCAGAAACGAATACAATGGCTTATCCATTTGGAAATGGTTTGCTTTGAAATAGCCTTTCCCTCTACCCCTGCAGCAAATGCTACCAGCAGTTGTTCGGATTTTCTTTGAGATTTAGTCCTGTTTAAGTAAAATCTAAGTTGTTTGTGTACATCCAATGAATGCAGAATCTGCTCACCCTTGTTCTGTGGATTGGGAAAAAGTTGGCAAATGAATGGTCCAATTAAGAGTCACACTGGATACCACCTTGGGCATGAAGGATGGGTTGGTCCTGAGAGATAAAAATGATGAAAGGCTCCACTGCCATAAGAGCCTGTAATTCGAAATCCTTCTAGCTGAATTGACTGCTAAAAAGCTGTTTTCCAGGAGAGAAGGAGAGTGAGTTTCTCCAATACAAAATTAAGGTTCCAGGCAGGGTTGGAGCTCTCCTGGGTGGTCTTAAGTTTTGGCCCCTCTGAGATACTGCTTTAGCAGAGGATGAGAGAAGAGGGGAGGCTCTGTGTTGTAATGAGCTGAAATGGCTGAGGCATGGACTTTTAGGGAAGAAAAGGACAGGCTCTTGTGAAGCATCTCAGTTAAGTATTGCAAAATCTGAGGAATGCTGGGCACTGCTGTGCTTATCCCTTCAGATTGATTCCAGGCACAGAATCTTTTCCATTTGTCAGCATAAGATTTTCTAGTACTAAGTCTTCTCGCCTCCAAAATGACATCCATCACAGGTTTGCTGAGGGATGCTAAGGGTGAATTTAGGTGATTAGCCACGCTGCAAAATTCAAAGTTTGGAGCTGAGGGTGCAGAGTTTGGTTGTTCTGCTGAGACAGTAAGGAAGGTGTCTGAGGCAGGTGCCACGGTGAAATGTGTGGCACACTGTGCAGCAGTGGGTATCAGTGTTAGTCTGGAGCAATCAAAATCATTTTTGGTTTGTCCTGTTTGACTTTTAGTAGAACTTTAGAGAGCAGAGGCATAAGGGGAAAGGCACAGACTGACACATTTTTCCAGCTGAAGGATAGTGCATCCACTTTCCAGGCTTTTTTGTGAAGAGTTCTTGTGCAAAATTTGTCCAAATGATAGTTGTGGGGTAAGGCAAAAAGATCTATGTCTGGCTCCCCCATTTGCGTGTCAACATGTTGAAAATCCATGGTTCTAGTTTCCATTCATGTGGGTCCATGAGATTTCTGCTTAGTTCTTCTGCCAGAGTATTCAGCTTTCCTGGCAGGAACTGAGCTTGTAGTTGTACTTGATAGCTCAAGGCCGTGCTCCACAATGCCATGGCTAGTCTGCAGACGGGGTGGGAGTGTGTACCCCCCCCTGCTTGTTTATGTACCACATAAAGTACAGTTTTGTACCTACCATAAATGTAGATGTCCGAACTGGATAGCATCTGCAGTCATAACAACTGGGTTGTCCTGTCGTCAGGCAGCCCCTCAGTCGGCCGGATTCCAAAGTCCGGTCCGGCTGATGTCGCACTTCACCCGACGTCATCTCTGTTGGTCTTCGGGTATATAAGCATCAGCCGACGCCATTTTCCTCAGTGTTTCTTGCCCCAGATGCCAGTAGCCCTCTTGAAGGCTAAATTTGGATAGATGCCAATGTTTCCAAAAAGATAGAGGTAAACACAGAAATAAGCATGTATGTACATATATACAAACAAATACACCATAAAAGACTCCCCACCAGCTAGCTATTAGGAGGGTAAACACCCTAGAGTACCACAGAGGGAAGGAGGGAGGGTAATCCTGACTGCAGATGCTATCCAGTTCGGACATCTACATTTATGGTAGGTACAAAACTGTACTATGTCCTTCATGGATGCATCTGCAGTCATAACTACTGGGTAGAATACCATAGCCAACAAGGGGAGGAGGATAAAACTAGATTATGGTGTGTTTAGGATCCCTTGCAGTACAGCAGTGGCAAACCCTGCGATCTGGAATATAGAGGCAAATTATAATGCTTGGCAAATGTATGCACGGAGGTCCAAGTAGCCTCAATAATGTCTTTGGCTGCTACTGGCCACCGCAAGAAGGCTGTGGTAGTGGCTGTGCCCCTGTAGAGTGAGGTCTTATGTTCTGTGGAATTGATTTTCCATGGAAGGAGTAACAGAATCGTATGCAATTTCCTATCCATTTGAGATTGTCTGTTTGAAATAGCTTTTCCTTCCCTTCCTGTTGCATAGGCTACAAAAAGTTGGTCAGTCTTTCTGCTATTTTTTGTTCTGTCCAAGTAGTAGCGTCTATGTACATCCAAGGTATGCAGTATTCTTTTCCGTTGTTTGTGGGTTGGGAAAGAAGGTAGGTAGGTGGATTGCCTGGTTTTAAACACACTCTGATACCACCTTAGGCATAAATGTAGGATTAGTCCTCATGGACACTCTATCTTGGTGGAAGATTAGGAAGGGTTGCACTGCCATTAAGGCCTGTAGTTCTGAAACCCTCCTTGCTGAAGTAATTGCAGTAGGAAAAGCAGTTTCCATGACAGTGTGTTGTGGTCTGTCCTTGCTTGCTGCTGGGTGAAAAGTGAGAGTGTCAACTTTTCTAGCACAAAGTTTAAGTCCTTGATTCCTCTGAGGAACTGCCTGAGCAACGGGTGCGAAAAAACAGGTATTCTGCTGAAATAGCTGATGGCTGTATCTTTGATGGAGAGTAGGACAGGCCTGAAATGAGAAGTTCGCCAGATACTCCAGAATGTTAGGTATATCTCTATATTTCACATTTCTTCCTCTTTTCCTCTTCCGCAGATGACAAACCTTTTCCATTTTCCAGCATAGTTCCCAGCTGTGGCAAAACCAGCCCTAGACTTAGAGTAGATAGGAAGGTGATAATGCTTAGAGAAAGTATGCACTGAACTCCAAGTAGCTGCTTCCAAAATATCCTTAGTTGCCACCCCTTAGAAATGCTGTTGAAGTGGCAGTAGCCCTAGTGGAATGAAGCCTAATCCCAGCTGGAATCTCCTTGCCATGATGGGAATAACAAAATGCAATGCAAAAGCCAATCCACCTAGAAATAGTTTGTTTTGACACAGGCTTGCCCTCTTGAACTCAAAGCAAAAGAAACAAACAACTGCTGAGACTGCCTAAAATCCTTAGTCCTGCTTAAATAATAACGCAATTGCCTGTGTACATCTAAAGTGTGCAAAATCTTTTCCCCTTTATTTTGGGGGTCTGCATAAAAAGTAGGCAAATGAATAGTTTGGTTTAAAGCCACACTAGAAACCACCTTAGGCATAAAGGAAGGATTAGCGTAATGATACCTATCCTTATGGAAAATCAAAGGGCTCTACTGCCATAAGGGCCTGCAACTCAGACACCCTTCTTGCAGAAGTAATAGCCAACAGAAAAGCAGTCTTCCATGACAAGTATTTCAAAAAAGCAGTAGCCGCAGGCTCAAAAGGTTGTAGAGTAAGTTTTTCCAACACAAAATTGAGATCCCAAGCAGGAGTAGGAGCTCATTGGGGGTCTTATATTCTTTGCCCTCTAAGAAACTGCTTGAACAAAGGATGCGAAAACAAAGGTGGGTCACAATCATAGTGAGCTGAAATTGCTGCAGCATGAATCTTAATGGAGGAGAAGGACAAACCTTTGTCCAATAACTCAGTAAGATATTGAAGAGCCACAGTCAAATTAGGCTCAGAAATCTCGAAATTCTTTGCTGTACTCCAAAATAAAAATCTCTTCCATTTTTCTGCGTACACTTTCCTTGTACTAGGTCTTCTAGCTTCCATAATCACATTTAAAACTTGTTGAGGAAGTTGAGACCTGCTGTGTTTCAACACAGAATATGCCAGGCTGTTAGATGAAGAGAGTGAAGCTTGACATTGAGCAGATGACCGTCCTTCTGAGATAACAGATGAGGAATCAGAGGTAAAGGCCATGGAGGCTTCTTTACCAGACTCCGTAGTAGTGGGTACCAGTGTTGCGAGGCCAATCTGGAGCTATCAAAATCATCCTTGGCCTGTCTTGTCTGACCTTTAATAGTACCTTTGGAAGAAGAGGCAGAGGTGGAAAGGCATACACATGAAGGTTTTTCCAACTGAATGACAGAGCATCCACTTTCCAAGCTGTGTGATGAAACCCCTTTGTGCAATACTTTGGCAGCTGGTGGTTTAGTGGAGAAGCGAACAGATCTATGTCTGGAGTTCCCCATGACACTGTCAATTTCTGAAATACATGAAGATCCAGTTTCCACTCGTGGGGATCCATGATTTGCCTGCTTAACACATCTGCTAAGGAGTTCTGTGCTCCAGGCAGAAACCTTGCCTGAAGAGTTAGTTGCAAGCTTAGCGCAGTCTCCCATAAAATCATTGCTTGCCTGCATAGAGGATAAGAATGTGTTCCCCCTTGCTTGTTGATGTACCACATGACAGTTGTGTTGTCTGTTAGAATCAACACCTGCCCTGGAAGAAGTAACTCCTTGAAAGCCATTAATGCAAACTGGACTGCTAACATCTCCTTCATGTTGATATGTAGATGCTGTAGTCTGGCAGGCCACTTGTCTTGTATCCACTTTCCATTTAGATGAGCTCCCAAGCAATGTCCGAGGCATCTGTCGTTAAAATCTGACTCGCCTCTGGCTGGGTCACAGAGAGTCCCTTGTTTAGGTGACATTCCTGAGCCCACCACAAAAATTCTTTTTGAAGGCAAGGTATTATTTGAATGACAGTGTCCAAATCCTGGCAGTGCTGTGTCCATACATTTTTGAGATACCATTGTAGCTTCCTCATATGCAGTTTGGCATTGGGAAGCACCAGAATACAAGATGCCATGAACCCTAATGCTTGAAGGACTGTCCTTGCAGTCAGCACGGACTGATGAGATAGTTGATGGAAGTAAAGTGATAGACTCTTTTGCTTGTCCGGGGTTAAAAAGGCCATCTGGGCTGCTGTATTCAGTCTCACACCCAGAAAGCACATGTCTTGAGAGGGTACTAGACTGGACTTTATTTCGTTCACAGAATACCCTAGGCATCTTAGCACTGCTATAACATATTCCAAATGCTGTAGAAGGTCTTCCATTTCTTGAGCCAGAATCAGGCAGTCGTCCAAGTAAGGATAGATTTGAATTCCTTGTAGCCTGAAGTAAGCTATCACTGGAGCCAGAACCTTTGTGAATACTCTGAGCAGTAGATAAGCCAAAGGGCAATGCAGAGAACTGATAATGAGAATTTCCAGCTCGAAACGCAGATACTTCCTGCAACTTAGCCTTATAGGCACATGAAGGTAAGCTTCCTTGAGATCTAAAGTTACCATCCAGTGATCTTTGCCCAGCAGAGGTAAAAGCTGTTGTAATGTCAACATCTTGAACTTGGGAATGTCCAGATAAGTGTTGAGGATAGATAAATCCAAAATTGGTCTCCACGTGTTCCCCTTCTTTGGTACTAGGAACAGCGAGAATAAAATCCTAGGCCCCTTTCTGATACAGGGACTGGCTGAATGGCCCCATCTGGAGTAACTGAGAAACTTGCTTGTGAGCCTCTTTTCTTTGTGGAGGAGGAACGTCTGGCATGCCTTTGAAAGGGGCATTGTGTGGAAATAAAACCTGTAACCGTGGTGAATGATATCCAACACCCATCTGTCTTGAGTAATTAAATCCCAATTTTCTTTGAAAGAGACAGTCTTCCTCCCAAAGGAGCTGCCAGACGAGAATCTACTGGCAGCTGAAAAGGCAGGTCATTGGGTCTGTTTACGAAAGGACTGACCCCTACCCTCACCAGAAGTCTGAGCAGGTGAACTCCTGTTCTAGGCCTAAAGAACCTTGAGCCCTGCCCTACCACGTCTAGACCTACCCCTAGACTGGGAATCATAAGCAGGATATGTCCACCCTTAGCAGGCCAATTTCTACTAAACTTGGTGGCTGCACCTGCAAAAATCTTTAACAGTTTGCATAGACTTAGCTTTGTCCTCCATTTTCTTTAAAACTGCTTCCACAGGCGAACCAAACAACACATCAGACTGTAAAGGAGCATCCAAAATCCTTGTCTTAACATGCTCAGCTAAATTCTGATCCTCAACCAGGCATGCCTGCGAAGAACAGAACTAGTGGCAGCCACCCTCGAGGAGGCCTGTACAGCATCAAAACCACATTGCAAAGAATGCTTACCCACTTGTTCAGACACATGAACCAAATCCAGCAACTCTTTACACTCAATACCTTCCGCCAAAGCATCCACCTTAGATTTCAATTGTGAAAGGAGATAATTCTGATATTTTAGCATGTGAAACTGACAATTCAAACGCTCTCATGGATAGAGTGGAAGAAGTATACACATACTTTCCCCACCTATCCAAAGCCCTTGTTTCTTTCTCAGTGGGAACAGGATTTTAACCACAGAGGCCTTAACACCTTTAGGCCCTGAGAAACAGTTTCTGGATCCGCCCTAGACTCTTAAACAAATACTTATGAGCTTGGGCACCCTATAATACCTATCAGGTTTAACAGGAGCAGGAGGCAAAGAGTCAGGGTTCAGGGAAGCCTCTGCAAAAACATCCTCCACCACATTCAACACAGGAGGTATAGCTAAGGGCCTATGCTGGGGTAAAAACAAGAATTCCCTAAGCCTTTTCCTGGAATCAGAGTAATCCTGGCCTTCCCATTTAAAGTGCTCCCTCATGGAATGCAGAGTCTCTGAAAATGAGAAATCCTCAGGAGGAGAAGCTGTAGGAGTGGAATCATCCACATCAGAATCAGAATAAGGAGGATACTCCTGCAAATCTTCCCAGAAGACTCAGAAGCCACTGAACACTGTGCAAAACTATCAAACTCCGGTTCCACCCTAGGCCTCTTATCAGGAGGGGGCATAGAACCTCTAATCATAGTAATCAAATCTTCTGCCATTTTAAGCATATGTTTCTTAGGTACAGAACCCGAAATGCTAGGAGAAGCCCCCACTGAAGCTAAACTTGGCCTACCTCTCAAAGAAGTTTTGGCAACAGAAGGAGAGGCTCTAACTACCTTGGGAAGAGAAGGAAGAACAGTTACCTGAGAAGCCCCCTCAGGCTGGCCTACCTCCTGAGAAGGCACATCCTGTAAAAGTAAAGTTTCTGCCTGAGACTCCATGGAAACTCCTGGCAAAACCTCTGGCTCCACAGAGCCCTCTAAAGAACCGACGTCCGGGACAGCCGGTTCATCAACCCTAGGCTTCGCTGTTTTGTCCTTGCGCTTCTTGGACGAAGCGGCGCGGAGCATCCGGCGGCATTTTATAATTGCAACGCTTCCCAAACACTAACCTGGCACAGTCTAACCTCCTCTTAATAGTGCGTTTGTTAAACCTAGCACAAGAGCGGCAACCAACAACGTCGTGCTCAGGCCCTAAACAAGGTATACACAAGGTATGGTAATCCCTATGAGGTATCTGTTTCCCACAAGAAATACAGTTATTCACTTTTTCTGACATCCGGTTAAATACTGAGGCAAGAAAAAACCAAAATGTTCCCCAACGGGGTACTTAGCCAACTCTGCTTCGGTCTGAAACTCCGGTTTCGGAAATATTTCAGAACGCCAACCTGCACTCGCAAAACTGCTTCTACATCGGACCATGCGGCAAAAAAGACTAAGGATATGACGTCGGTCATGCGCATTAGTACCCTGACGTACTGACGTCAGTCTAATGCGCCCTGACCGACGTCAGCCATATACTCTGGTATTCGGGCCGACTGGACAGCGGACTACACCCAATAGTAAGGACTGCAGCAATGGGGAACGAAGAACATCTACAATGGTATCTAACAAGTCTATGGTCTCAACACAGCCACAGCCTGGAAGCTTTGATCCCACTCATTCCATGCCTTCAAAAGGAATTTCTGTGGTAGGCCCAAGCAAGCCAAATAAACAAAGGTCTGCCTTTCAGCAAGCCTCACTAATATATAATGGGAAATCTATGGTGCAGACAGATGTTACTGATGAAGATGAGGTCAGCATCAAAACTAGTGTAACTGTTTTTTTTAGCTTAGTGTGAGGCACACGCAACATTTACTTGAAATGTTGTGAATAAACAGCACTTGGTGAATTTACATGTTTTGTCTCAAGTGGTGAAGGAGAGTTTTTCCTTTTTTTCACAGTTTGTTATTGTATAGTCTATGCCCTCCGCTGAGTTGTCCTGCAGCCAGGCAGCATTTATTTTTTGAAATAGTAACAAACACAGCTCACAGTTATCCAGAGAGTAGAGGGGAGAAGTCCAGACTGACTAGCACAGTGACCACACTTGCATACAGTTACAGTGAACTGGTAACACTAACATATTATGTTCTTTATGGGGGTCACTGCTAAAGTCATCACATTAGGTAATGCTCCCAAAGCTGATACCCAAACAGCCTGGGAGGTGGCAGATCTTTAGAGGTGGGTATCATGCATTTCAGAATGGCTGAAGCAAACCCTTCTGTTGCCCTGGAAATTACAGCTAACCTGTAATGCTTGGAGAATGTCCGAGTCAAGAACCAGGTGGTTGCCTCTAGCATATCTGAAACACTAACCCCATTAAGAAAGCCACCAGTAGTAGCTTAGGCCCTGGATGAGTGTGACTAGATTATTTCCTATAGAGATTTACCATGGTTTTTTGTTGCAGAAAATGACAGAATGGGCAAATCCACAAACAGTCTGTATTGGTAACAGGCAGCCTTTTTTTTTTTCAGCAGTGGACACAAAAGTACAGTTGTGTACACTTACTATAAATGTAGATGTTAGAGTGTATTCACTGTTGCAGTCATTATATTTGGGTAATCTGCTGGCAGGTTTCCCTCAGTTTGTCTGATTAAAAAAGTCTTGGGTCCTGCGTCGGCTGCTGTCCCTTCTTCCATGACGTCAGGTCATCAGGGGTATAAAACATGCAGCCGACGCCATTACATCAGTTTTTCTTGCCCCAGATGTCAGGTGACCCCCACATGGGGAGCAAATAAAATTAAAAACACAAAAATATACCTCCAAACCAAAAGCAAATACACCAGAAGGGCTTTTAAGCATAGTAAAAGAAAGTAGAGGTATAGCCACAGAAAAATAGGGGGCTGGAGGGAGGGTAACCAGGACTGCAACAGTGAATACACTAACATCTACATTCATGGTAAGTGTACACAACTGTACTATGTTCTTCGCGTTTCACTGTTGCAGTCATTACATTTGGGTAGATTCCCAAAGCTATGGTTGAGGGGAGGAAATTATACAGCATTAGGACCAGCTATAAGACCCTGCAAGACAGCAGTGGCAAAGCCAGCTCTGGATTTAGAGAAAAGTGGTAAATGGTAATGTTTGGTTAAAGTATGAACTGAGCTCCAAGTAGCAGCTTCTAGAATATCCCTTGTAGGAACACCTCTGAGAAAGGCTGTTGAAGTAGATGCAGCCCTTGTGGAATGGCATCTGATCCCCTGTGGGACAGTTTTTCCATGGTGCTTATAGCAGAAACGAATACAATGGCTTATCCATTTGGAAATGGTTTGCTTTGAAATAGCCTTTCCCTCTACCCCTGCAGCAAATGCTACCAGCAGTTGTTCGGATTTTCTTTGAGATTTAGTCCTGTTTAAGTAAAATCTAAGTTGTTTGTGTACATCCAATGAATGCAGAATCTGCTCACCCTTGTTCTGTGGATTGGGAAAAAGTTGGCAAATGAATGGTCCAATTAAGAGTCACACTGGATACCACCTTGGGCATGAAGGATGGGTTGGTCCTGAGAGATACCCTGTCCGCATGAAAAATGATGAAAGGCTCCACTGCCATAAGAGCCTGTAATTCGGAAATCCTTCTAGCTGAATTGACTGCTAAAAGAAAAGCTGTTTTCCAGGAGAGAATTTTTAAGTCTGCAGTAGCAGCTGGCTCGAAAGGAGGGAGAGTGAGTTTCTCCAATACAAAATTAAGGTTCCAGGCAGGGGTTGGAGCTCTCCTGGGTGGTCTTAAGTTTTTGGCCCCTCTGAGATACTGCTTTAGCAGAGGATGAGAGAAGAGGGGAGGCTCTGTGTTGTAATGAGCTGAAATGGCTGAGGCATGGACTTTTAGGGAAGAAAAGGACAGGCTCTTGTGAAGCATCTCAGTTCAGTATTGCAAAATCTGAGGAATGCTGGGCACTGCTGTGCTTATCCCTTCAGATTGATTCCAGGCACAGAATCTTTTCCATTTGTCAGCATAAGATTTTCTAGTACTAGGTCTTCTCGCCTCCAAAATGACATCCGTCACAGGTTTGCTGAGGGATGCTAAGGGTGAATTTAGGTGATTAGCCACGCTGCAAAATTCAAAGTTTGGAGCTGAGGGTGCAGAGTTTGGTTGTTCTGCTGAGACAGTAAGGAAGGTGTCTGAGGCAGGTGCCACGGTGAAATGTGTGGCACACTGTGCAGCAGTGGGTATCAGTGTTGGCGAGGCCAGTCTGGAGCAATCAAAATCATTTTTGGTTTGTCCTGTTTGACTTTTAGTAGAACTTTAGAGAGCAGAGGCATAGGGGGAAAGGCACAGACTGACACATTTTTCCAGCTGAAGGATAGTGCATCCACTTTCCAGGCTTTTTTGTGAAGAGTTCTTGTGCAAAATTTGTCCAAATGATAGTTGTGGGGTAAGGCAAAAAGATCTATGTCTGGGCTCCCCCATTTGCGTGTCAACATGTTGAAAATCCATGGTTCTAGTTTCCATTCATGTGGGTCCATGAGATTTCTGCTTAGTTCTTCTGCCAGAGTATTCAGCTTTCCTGGCAGGAACTGAGCTTGTAGTTGTACTTGATAGCTCAAGGCCGTGCTCCACAATGCCATGGCTAGTCTGCAGACGGGGTGGGAGTGTGTACCCCCCCTGCTTGTTTATGTACCACATAACCATGGTGTTGTCTGTCATCAGTAATTGTCCCGGATGAAGGTAGTCCTTGAAGGCTGTCGGTGCATTTTGTACAGCTAGCATTTCTTTTTGATTTATATGAAGGTGCATTTGATTTGGCCTCCCATTTTCCCTGAATGCACTTCCCTGCCAGATGAGCACCCCATGCATAGTCAGATGAGTCTGTAGTTGGGGTATGGGCTACAGGGGGTGGTGTGAATGGCAGTCCCTTGTTCTGGTGGTAGGCCTCTGCCCACCATAGGAACTCTATGCGCAGGCAAGGTATGATAGGATGCATTGTTTCCAGGCTGTGATAATGGACTCCACAGACTTTTTAAATACCACTAAAGTTTCCTCATATGCATTCTTGCATATGGAATTAGAAGAATGCAGGAGGCCATGAACCCCAAGGCTTGCAGTATTTGCCTTGCAGAAAACAGGATTTTTGTGGCCACCTATCTGAAGTAAATCACCAAATGAATTTGCTTTTCTGGTGTAAGGAAAGCCATCTGGGCGTATTCAAGCTTGCACCCAAGAATGTAATTTTCTGAGAGGGTACCAGATGTGATTTCTTTTCGTTTATAGTGTAGCCTAGACAAGTTAGAACCCTTTTTACAAACGCCAGGTGTTTTAGAAGAATGTCCTTGTTTTTTGCCTGAATTAGACAATCGTCCAGGTATGGATATATTTGAATATTTCTTTGCCTGCAAAATGCAATTACTGGAGCCAGGCACTTTGTAAAGACCCTGGGCGCAGTAGATAAGCCAAAGGGCAGTGCAGAGAACTGGTAATGCAAGTAGCCTGCCTTGAAGCGGAGATATCTTCTGCAGGATTCCCTGATTGGGATATGCAGGTATGCCTCTTAAATCTAGAGTTGCCAACCGGGCATCTTTGCCTAGCATAGGAAGTAACTGGTGAAGAGTCAGCATCTTGAATTTTGGAATGTCCAGAAAGGTGTTTAGAGTGGATAAGTGCAGAATTGGATGCCATGATTTGTCTTTTCTGGGTATCAGGAAAAGTCTTGAATAGAAACCTTGGCCTTTTCCCTCTTCTGGTACTAGCTGAATAGCCCCCATGCTCATGAGGGAAAGTACTTGTTTCTGGGCCTCTGCCCACTGACTTGGGGGCAGGTCTGGCCATCCGTTTGTGGAGTTGGCAACGTGTGGAAATGAAATCTGTATCCCTGGGATACTATATTTAAAACCCATTTGTCCTAGGTTATAAGTTGCCTTTTTTTGCATGAAGAGGCCAGTTTACCCCCCAAAGGGGCAGCTAAAAGGTAAGTGCTTGGTAAGTGTAGAGGGAAGTCATTGAGACTGCTTAACACAGGGAGGTGGTCTTGCCGTTTACATATTTGGAAGAGGAGGTACCCCATTGCTTTGTTCTGAAAGTCCCTTGGGACCGAAACCTGGTGCCTTTGGAATGTCTGGGTTTGACTTGAGAGTGGCTCTCGAAGGAACTGGAAAGGACCAGTTCTTAGTCGGCCAGTGCCTACTAAATCTTGGGGGTTGCACTTGTAAGAAATATTTCACAGTTTGCATAGATTTAGCTTTATCTTCCATCTCTTTCAGAACTTCATCAGCCTTATTACCAAAGAGATGGTCCTGTTGTAGAGGAGCATCCAACAATGTTGCTTTAACATGATCAGGCAGAGATAGCTCTTTGAGCCAAGCATGCCTTAAGCACAGACCCAATTACAACAGCCCTACAAGAGGCCTCCAAAGAATCAAAACCACATTGCAAAGTGTTTTTTCCAACTTATTCAGCTGAATGCAATAGATCCTGTAAATATTTATTTTCCACACAGTCAGAAATCAACATCATTTTCTGTTTAAGCAGTCCCACAATATGCTGCTGATATTTTAGTATATGGAATTGACAGTTTAAAGCCCTGATTGCCACGGTTGCAGAACTGTAGACCTTCTTACCCCATCTATCCAGCGCCCTGGAATCTCTATCAGAAGGGGTAGGATTTTTAGCAGTAGAAGCCTTAATGGCCCTGGGGCCCTGAGAAATGGTTTCAGGATCCGCAACAGGATTATTGAAAAGGAATTTGTGGGAGTCAGGAATCCTGCAGTATCTGTCTGGCTTACAAGGAGCCGGAGGCAGAAAATCAGGAGCCATACTAGACTCTGAAAACACATCAACAATGTCTACAACAGGAGGTATAGCCAAAGGCCTATGCTGAGGAAGAAGAAGAAAATCCCTAAGCCTATTTTTAGATTCAGAAAAATCCTGACTTTCCCAGTGGAAATGTTCCCTTAAGGTATGTAAAGTTTCCCCAAAAGAAAAATCCTCAGGGGGAGAAGCAGAAGGAATGGAATCCTCTGCATCATTGTCCTCATAAGTAGGTATAGACAATTCCTGTTCATTAGAAGAGTCAAAAGAAATAGAATCCTATTCAGAAGATTCATAGTCAATTTCTTGCCTAGGCCTCTTAGAGGGGGGGGGGGGGGTTGGCTACCCATGATTAGAGTAATTAAATCTTCGGCCATTTTGATAGTTTGTTTTTTAGGCATAGGGGCCTGCACATGTGGCCTAGGTGGCAATTTTTTAGATATAGTTTGAGATTTTGGCCTTAATATTGAAGATGGCGTTGGTTTAATATGCAAATCTGTGGGCCTGAATACACCCTCAGAAGCCGGTGCCTGCACAGTGGCTCTGGACCCATCCAAGGTAGAGACATCTGTGGGTTCCATAACTGAAGCATCTCGCGGCATACCGGACTCCGAATGGGTCTCAGTAGAGGCCTGCAAATCAGAAGTAGCGGGTATCAAGGGCTGTGAAAGCGCCTGAGTACCGGCGAACTGGCTTAGGAGAAGCATCGTCGGCAGCTATGGACCGCAACGGCCTGTCTTTTTCCTTGCGTTTTTTTAGATATTCCGGTATTTGGATTGCTAACCAACGTCATTTCTGGATAATTAAACCGTAAGCCAAAATATTTAGAAGCAAAAATGTACAGACGACAGATAGTGTGTTGATTAAATAAAGCACAGAACTGACAGCAAGGTACGTCGTTGTCAGGAGTTAGGCAAGGAATACAGTACAAATGAAAATCCTTATGAGGTATTTGCTTCCCACAAGTAATACAATTATCAACTTCTACTGACATTGGTAAGGAGCAAGAAAAAGTTTCCCCAATGGGGTACTTAGCTTTTTAGTTGAAGACTTCGGATATGAAACTCGAAAACAAAAATTTCAGGAGTCGGCCGACCGGCACTTGCTGTGCGGTGCCCAAAGCAGAAGCAGTTCGCAAGAAAGACTGATGTAATGGCATCGGCTGCATGTTTTATACCCCTGACAACCTGACGTCATGGAAGAAAGGACAGCAACTGACGCAGGACCCAAGACTTTGTTAATCAGGCCGACTGAGGGCAACCTGCCAGCAGATTACCCAAATGTAATGACTGCAACAGTGAAACACGAAGAACATCTGTGAAACTAGAACCCAAGCCTGTGGACAACTTGGGAATGCAGGATTTTTCCTTTATTCTAAGGAGTTGGAAAAAAATCTGATTCTTTGAATAGTCTGATTTAGAGCCATTTCTGTTATACAAAAGAAAGCTTAATGTACAGTGACTCTATCCCTGTGAAATATAAGAAAAGGTTGTTTGCAAATATAAGCTTGGAATTCAGACACTCTCTTGGTTAAGGTGACTGCTTTTAGAAACACCACAGCAGGACACCAACTTTCAAGAACCCGTAGTTTCTGATTGAAAGGGAATAGAGGAGGGTTGGTTTCTCCAACACACAGTTATGATCTTAAGCTGGCACGACTGTCCAACTAGAAAATCTAAAGTGCAGGATGTTCTTTAGTCATCAGGGAGGATGATTGGGGAAGAGACAGTCTAGAGGTAGATAGGCAATAATGGCAGGAAAATGCATTTTCACAGAAGTTAAAAAACTAGGACAATGCAGGAAAACTTGGATATTGAAGACTCATAAGTATACTCACCTGTGTTTTTGTAGATTCCTCCTTTGGCACCACAAGGAGAATCATTTCTATTTAGCTAGGTGAGATCTCCATGCACTTGACCTCCCAGCTTCCCTCATGACTTCTAATGCATTCCTACATTAAAAGTACCTAAAAGGATTAACAATAATATACTCTCAGCTGTCAGGATTGAGGTGGACAGGCAGGGGCGTAGGAGACCCCTCAACACACTACATAAATTTCACATGCTGTGGCAAAAGGAAAAGTGTCTTCCCAGCCAAATGAAGTAAGTGAGTTAACTAAAGCTGCCAGGACCAAAGGGGGGGGGGGGCAAAGCAGGACCAAAAGGGAGGCAAAGCAGGATTGTTTTCAGCCTCTTCTCGTTGATTTTCTGAATACTGGACAACGGAAGAGAAGGGAAAAACAGACTTGTTCAATTCAGACAGAAGGCATCACCTGTCCAATTATTTTTATGCTTAGACGTGAAGCAGTACTTCCTTAGCTGCCTTTCATTTGGAGTAGCAACGGACACCTCACTCATTGGTGGTTTCTAGGAATTCCTCCCCGAGTAACATCCACTCGAGTGGACCTGCAAAGGCACAGGATGTACTACAAAGCTTCTTCCTAGACTTGCATGGCCAGCCTGAATATGTGAAAACAGTTGGTCTCCGCTTGTTGTGGGGCACCCCCCCTCCCAATTTATGCATCGCATCACTCTAATGCTGTCTGTGGTTATCTTCAATGTCCCTGGCACCTATAATGCCTTGGATGCTTTTACAGCATACACAAATTCTCCTTGTGGTCAATGTACTGGGTGCTCTCTTGACATGCTCCTATGCCCTGTGCCTTGAGGTCCAAGGTGTGCGCAACCCCAGGACTGGTCTCGGGCATATGCAGTCAGGGTCTGACTTGGAATGGTTGGTCTGAATGGTACACCTTCATTTTCCCCAGTCTTTACTATCATTCTATTCACTTTTAAACATGGTGCAGTACTGGTATGCTTGATGGTCCTATAATTTCTTCAAGAACCCCAGTAGTTTCCTTATGTACAGCCTAGAAGCGGAGCCATCAAAATGGTTAATGCCATGTGGTCCAGGATGTTCACTGGCTGGCTAACTTTCCACTGGAGTTCATCTGCCATGGTCTGAACCAAACTGGTCGGAGATTGCTCCTTTTCTGTAGAGAAAAATTCTGCAGAGGTTGGTATCCAGAAGGGCCTTGACAGTTCTCTGGAAAGAACACAGATTTGATTTTTGAAGCTTGAGTGTGAATGCCACACCACTCAGGCATCGAAGGGTGTGCCCTAGTCCTCTCTTACAGTTTAAGCCTGGATCAGGGAATCATTGAGGTAAGGGTAGATGTGGATCCCCATGGTTATGATGTGCATTAATCACACGGACCAGGCACTTTGTAAACAGCTAAACCAAAGAGCAAGTACTCTGGTAATGAAACAGTCCTGCTGTAAAACTCCAGAACCTGCTGTGTCCCTTGAAAACGAGGGAATGCAGGCAAACATCTTTAAAATCTAGTATTACAAGGAGATTTTGAGGACTCAAAGAAAAAAGTGCCTGCAGAGTTACCATTTGATGTTGGTACCTTTAGGAACACGGTTAGCATTAACAGAACTAAGAGTGGTCTCCAGGGTTCATGTTTCCTTCTAGGGACAGTTTTAATTAAAAACTTTGCCCACCCAAACTTTGTTTACAGCATCATGGGCCATAACTTCTACCAGAGCACAGAAGAGATAAATCTTCCTTGGCTTTGTGAGGAAATGCTGCTTGTAAATCCTGGAGACTACATTTGGGACCCACTGTTATCTTGTTATATGTTACACCATTGCTGACAGCCGGAAGTCAGATAGACTGCTATCCTTGTATTATGAATGTTTGGGTGTGTTGGATATGGCAAGGGTCAGGGTGGGAGGAGGATGGAGTAGTTTCAGCTGACCCCTATTGCATGGAGTGTCCCAGGAGCCTCCCCCTCCCATAGTCATGCTGCCATTTCATCTTTTGAAAATTCTTCTTACCCTTGTCTTGTCTACAATACCTTAATACCTCGGGGCTCCAGAATTTGCTTAGATGAGTATTTTGGTTATACCTGGAGGACCATGTGCCTGACAGTTTCCATAGTCTTCCCTTTGCTCTCTATTTTTTCCCTTATGTAATGGGGCATTACCAGCTGCACTTTAACCCTAGACAGCAATTGAATCCTCTGTCAGGAATGAACATCTTAACAGACTTTGTAGTGAAAGCCCTGGATGATGCATCCACACCATTATACCCATAACTTCCAGGCATATTTTCCCCGAAGCGTAGAGGTTTGGACCCAATTCAAGAAGGCCATCTGTCTGGGATCATCCTTCAATCTCCCAAAAGCTTCTACAAATTACCTGAAGACGTATCCCTATTTCATGATGCAAGTCTAGTGATCAAAGCCCTAACACCCAGGTGGCAGAAGCATAAATCTTTCCACTGCTGAAAAGCAACATACTTTCCCTAACAGAGTGTTTATGTTGAGTCCTGATGCCAGACTAGCTCAGCTGGAACATTTCACTGAAACTATGACAGAATCTAAAATGTATCAGAATACAAATCCTTATATTACGTGATGGGCAGCTACCTGGCTGACTGACAGAACCCCATGTGATTAGAGTAGCAGGTACCAGTACCACTTCTGAAAGTAGAACAGTTACCAGTGGTGTACCACAGAGCTCAGTTTTGGGAGCTCTACTATTTGCACACATTTCTCAGACCTTTAGCCCAGCATGTCTAGCCTATGATTAGGTTTGCAGATGACTGTAAATTGGGTGTTATTTGATCTTCAACTGACTCACAATTGCTCCAAAACTGCTTAGTCCATGTTAACAATTGGTGAAAGGACAATGGTCTCAAATTAAATGTAAAAAAATGTAGCATAGTTCATTTTGGTAAACAAAACAGTTCCACTTACCATATAGGAGATGCACGCCTACAATTAGACACTGTTGTAAGGGATGTGGGTCCTCTTGTTAATTACTTATCATTTGACCATCATGTCTCCACAGTAGCTCAAAAAGCCTTTTATTTGGCCCACCTAATTTTCAAAGGCAGATCCACTAGATCCACAGAAGTCTTAATTCCATTTTGCTCATATTTTATCAGACAGTTAATTGAATATAATTCACCTTTTGGCATGTATTTATCTTTAAACATCACACAACTTGAGAGACCTTAGAGATTCATAACTAAAAAGATCAGTAACCTCAAAAGTCTTAGTTATCAAGTGAGACTGGCAGCTCTTTCTTTGTACGGTCTCCTCCATGGAGATCTATATCTAGGCTTTCATGTCATGATCGATCCAACCCTATTGGATTCTCTTATTCCTTCACAGAACTAACAGTACAACAAATACTCAGTTAAAGGAACTAAACTTTCATCAGCAGATAGGATATCACACCAATGTGTCTTATTTAACCTATTCCTCACCTCTAGAAAAAACCTCCACTACATGTCAAGCAGAACAGCACCCTAGCTACACTCAAGTTAAACCTAGAAAATTAGATAGGTAGCCTCAAATTCTCTGCCAGTCTATCTCGTCTTGCCCTCATTGAGGCTAGAGGGAAATTCTGACTAAGGTTTTTCAGCTACACTTGAAATTGTCTGCAGACTGATTGCCTAGTCCTTACCTATGAACCTAAATAGGGGTTTAGTCAAAGAATTTGTAAGATCCTGTTATCATATAATATCAGTCAGGTGTCTTGTGGGGTGTGGGGGGGGGGGCTGAGAGATTGGCTTCAGGGAGGCAGCAGCAAAAACATGGCCTTCTAGACTGAGGGAACAGCTACCAGCTTAGGTGTTCCCAGTCCCAGAAGTTACATAGCTCTTTTCTGGGAAGCACATGCATTGTACGAGTCTTCTGCATCAGAATCCTCATAAGGAGAATATGGGCCTTCTGGAGGACCTGAGTTTTCTGAATCATCCAAGGAATAGTCTGTAGAAACAGGATCCGGGGGCTCTGCTCTAGGCCTCTTCTCTGGAGGGGGTTGAGAGGCCCTGTCTGGGTGAGGTTGGGATCCCTGATCAAAGAAATGAGATCCCCAGCCAAGCTGAGCATTTGGGAACTGGAGGTAGGCCTGTGTGAGGGGGTTTTAGCAGGCAAGGCCTTAGAAGATTTAGCTGCTTTAGCCCTAGAAAAAGCCTTGATAGACATAGATGCAGGGGGCCTAGCAGGTCCACGTGCAGGAGTAGATATGTCTAAAGGAATAGTATCTGATAAATCCTGGGAGCCTGCTACAGCAGGGGTAAGTTCAGTAGCGGATTCAGCCATGCTGTGTGAGGCCTCGGCTATCGGAGGCACGCTTTCGGCCGAAGGAAGAACAGAGGACTCTGTTTTGGCCGAAACCGAGACACTCGCGGTTGGCTTAACCGTGGTTTCGGCCGAAACCGCGGACCGCGAGTGTTGGTCCTTTTCCTTACGCTTTTTAGCTAATTGTGAAGTCGGGGTCTCCGACGGCATTTTGTAAGCAAAAGCGGGACCAAAAAACTCCTCTGCAAACTCCGACCGACGTCTAAGTGTCCGTCGGTTGAAGGAAGCACAGGCTAGACAAGCTGATACGTCGTGGTCTGGGCCTAAGCAAGGAAGGCAGTAAGAGTGGAAATCCTTATGAGGTATTTGTTTCCCACAAGTTAAACAATTATTTACTTTTTCTGACATCGGCTGAGGCAAGAAAGAGTCCCCAACGGGGTACTTAGCTTTTTAGAAGTCTTCAGTAGTAGAAATCTCTGGATCTGACCGACCGGCACTTGCGAACAGCTTCTGCTTCGGGCACCGCGTGGCAAGAAAGACTGAGGAAAATGGCGTCGGCTGATGCCTTTATACCCAATTCACAGCAGCTATGACGTCGGGTGAAGTGCGACATCAGCCGAGGCCAGACCCAGACTTTGGAATCCGGCCGACCGAAGGGCTGCCTGAGGCAGGACAACCCATATGTTAGGACTGCAGATGCATCCTTGAAGGACATCATGGCCTTCTAGACTGAGGGAACAGCTACCAGCTTAGGTGTTCCCAGTCCCAGAAGTTACATAGCTCTTTTCTGGGAAGCACATGCATTGTATGCTTCTGCCATTAGAAGTGCTCTCATAAGTGAAGGAATATCTTCAAAGGACAAGTCTTCTGGTGATGAATCAGAAGTCAATAGTGTTTTCACTGCATGTTCCCTGGGATACAAGTGAGGACATCTGAGATGTATAATCCAAGCCTCTCTCCTTCACCTCAATCAGTGGCATCAGAATCCCTCAGAAGAAGCACTCCATGGGTCTTTTGAAAGGTCAGATTCCTGACAGAGGGCTGTTGCAGAAGTCTGAAAAGTCTACAAGAACTAAGAATTCCTGGACCAACTGGACACAGTCTTGAGAAGGGGCTGGGGGAGGGCATGGCAGTATCCTATCCAGTAGCAGTAGGGGTCTAGGACAGTCCTGCATCTTAGAAAGGACATTGGGTTTAAAAATAAGTCCAGGAACCTTGGGCCTAAACATTTTAGCCTGGTAAATATCCCTTTACAGCAATCATGACAATAGTGGCCACCCCTTACCTGGCAAAGTGGTGCGCTTATACAGATCTCTCGACTGCTGATCACAGCAGGTGGCATCCGAAATCTCTTAAATCTGTGGATTATCCTGGGGACTTAAGACATGTCAGCCTATGATGCTGCTTCAGAGATCTTGGTTAGAATAGATCCTAGGGACTGGTCAAGTGTCTTCACAGGACTGGAGTCCTCAAACCTTTGCAGGATCTCCGTTTGTCTCCCTATACTTTTCTTTTCACTTTTGTTGTGTGTGTTTCGGGGGCAGCCACTATATCAGACGGACTGAAAACACATCCACCTTCTACAAAGTATGGTAGCCCTTTTTCCTTTTTGGCTCAGGTAGGCCAGGGCAGACTCCTGTCCTACTCGTTAAGAATTTCTGGCTTAAAGTGGCAACAAACTTGGAAACACTGTGGTCTAAGCCAAGGCAGCAAACACACTTGCTGCTAAACATAGGTTCATAGGTGTGTACTAGGCTAATGGCCCTGGAGCCTTTACAAGCCTAGCCGATAGGATTACCCTGGCATCGTGCCACCCGACCTTAGTTCCCAGTGCTTCCGTCGAGTAGTCACTGTTGTGGTCCCCAGAGTGAATTTTCTATTTCTCATCCACTCAAGATTTCTCTTGAAGAGGGATAGTGAGGCGCTTTAATCAGTCTCTTGCAGACACACTAGTTGGTTTGTGGAAGCACTCATGCTCTACATCTTTGTGTGGGCAGAGTACCACATGGATGTCTATCAAAACCAAATTTAACAAACTATGCAAACTGTATGAAAATGACAAAATGGAGGTCACCAACAGGGTACTCATTTAACTCTTTAGTCTGATGCCTTGGCCTACAAAATAACAGATGGTGTGTTCTGGCACAGCAACTGTACATTACGCAACATGGCAACAAACTGAAAACGACACTGGAAGACGCCACCTTTATATCTGGTGTGTGAGGACATCCAAAGGGAAGGCAACATCAGCCCAGCTTAGGAGGAAGGATACTCAACTCTGCAAGTCTGACGTTAACCTCAGCATTTGGCAGAGTTCCTATTGTGAGGACTGTAAAGGTGACTTGCAAGAACATCCTTACTTCAATTATGTCCAAATGCAAATTCTTCACTTTTTAGAAAACAGGAAGACTTGGTACAATAACATTCCGTCAAAGTAATGAGCTACAAAAGACAGCATAAGCCACACTGTAGTATTTTTTTTTCTGTCATAAACTGATAGGCGAAGAGTTTCTATGAAATCAAGAGGAACTTCAGAATCAGTGAGCATCACTACCACCTAGGAGCATCAACACTCTTTCATCACTACCTTCAAACTCACAAGACCTGCAATGGAGCAAAGCCAATCCTAGAAAAACAAATCCATTCATGTCAGAGAAGAACAGAAGGGGGTAAATGCAAATGATGCAGTTTTATAGTTACAGTGACCCTGCCCAAAACTGACGAAGATTAGCAGGAGCAACAATAATAAAAACAGTAGTAATGATGAGCGTCTTCCAAAATTCATCTAAAGTACATAAGCAACTTCAGTACAAATTCTGCACCAGTGCAAAAAGCACACTCCAATACAACGCTAAAAATAATCACATCTTACAAACATGGTGTAGCACATAAAACACAAGGAAAAGAAAAAATTATTTGTAAACATTTAAAATGGTCAGTTCAGAAAAAGAAAATGGGCCTATTTTAACTTCTGCTGTCAATAAAAGAATAATCAAGGGGAAAGTCATATTTCCAGCTTTTTTTCAGAACTACTTCTAAAACTGCACTGAAAAGAACATGCAATGCAACTCTCATGTCACTCTATAAAAAGGAAAAATTATTCAGACTAAGTTAATAAAAACAAACATCAACCATTTACTTACCAGCATGGAATTTTTTTGGTCCACAATCCAAGCAGGTAAAGCTATACCAAAACTTGTTGCTGGAGAAAAATAAATTACATGTTAAAAGCAAACCTGATGTAGCATTCTGATGAAATAAAAACATCTATGCTACTTAACTTGGCAGTTCAACATTCAAAAATAGGCATTCCAGAAAAATGTAAAATTACATCACTTCAAAGTGGCTTTGAGCAAACAAAGGAATCATGAATTGGTGTAAATAAAAAAAAAAATTAACAACAATTCTAGAAGTTATATGTAAAACATGCAACCCAACTTAGGCTTGTCACCATAACATTCTCTGGCTCAAGTTCACCAAATCTACAATGACAGAAAAAATTAGGAGTTATGTACTTACCATAACTTGGTATCTGTGTTGTCCCATTTTATTCTTCCTCAACACTGGGTATCTGGATTTGATATCTGATCTGAACCAACCACTCCAGAAGACTAATGCTACAAGTCTCAAGCTCCTCCTACTCCCATAACACTCTGCATCTCTTCTAACTCCTCAGATAGAGTTTATTGCCTCAGAAAAGAAGAAAAAGGCAGAAAAATAAATATGAGCACAATAACAATACCATCCTCAACTGGAACTCAAGTTAGAGATAATGGAGCTCTGATTCCTCTAGATACCTCTAGACTTCCTGGAAGGGGGCAGGTTGGGTGGGATGTGAGAAAGAACGAAATAGGACAGTACAGATACCAAGTTATGGTAAGTACATAACTACTAAATCTGATATTGTCCATTTCATTCTTCCTCACCACTGGGTCCGAGTCCCCAGCTACATGATTTCCTGGGTGGCCCCTATGTAAGGATATGCTGGAGCACCACGGAGCTGAAAGATGGTCCATCTCTGTAAACTATATCCAATTTATAATGCGAAACAAAGGTTGCTGCAACACAAATTTCATCAATAGAGGATCTAGCCAAAAAGCCGAAGAAGGAAACATCGAACTAATAGAGTGGGCCTTCGATGGACGGGGCAATTGTAGGCCTTTTAAGGACTGAATGGTGGAAATGCAATTAGTGATCCATTTGGCTAGAGTTAATTTTACACTGCTTGGCCTAACCGGTTGGGAGAAAAGGAGATGAATAGCTGCTCAGATCTCCTACGCTCCTTTGTCCTGTGCTGGTAGAAATGCAACTGTCTATGATCAACCAGGTGAAGCATATATTCACCTTTGTTGGAATAGCTGGGGAAGAAACTGGAAGGTGAATGGACTAGTTTATATTCACCTCCATGGCCACTTTAGGCATAAATGAAGGATTTGTCCGTAGAGATGCTCTGTCTTTGAAAAAGGAAATATATAGCTGTTTAGATAAGGCTTGTAGTTCTGACACCCTCTTGTATGAAGTAACAGCCACAAGAAAAATCATTTTCCAGGTTAAAAACTAGATCACAGGAATCAGCCGGTTTGAAAGGGTCTCTGAGTAAGGCCATGTAGGATCACATTCAGATTCCAAGGAAGGGAAGGATCTTTAATAGGTGGCCTAAAAGAAATATTCCTTTCATGAAGGCCTTGCATATCCTGGATGTCGAGATGGAAGTTAGTGAATGTGAATCATCTGCAATGTGGAAATTAGCAATCACTGTCAGTAGTAATCACTGGCTCCATCCCGAAAAAGAGAACTCAGAAAAAGCAGAATAGCTGAAACGGGAGCTGAAAAAAGTGTCAGTGTCCTGATTTCATGCCCACACTGAAAATCTTTTCCATTTGCTACTGTACACCTTTTTAGGAGAAGGTTTTTGAGAAGCAAGAATGATTTCTTGGACAGGAGAGGCCAGATTGGACTTTCTTAAAATCACTGGAAGTGGTGAAACCAAATGGTTAGTCTTGGGGATCTTAGACTGGGGGACTGGTGTTTGGACGGATGAGAAATCAGATCTAGTCTGGGATCCAGTATCCATGGTGGATATTTGGTGCGAGAACGCAGGAAGGGAACCCATACCTGATGAGGCCAGAAGGGAGTTCTCTTTAACCTGCTGGGTTTCTGTAGAACTTTCAGTATCAACAGAACTTAAGGATAGGCGTACAGGAGACCCGGAGGCCAATTGTGTACTATAGCATCCCTGAGCGGTTCCCCATTTGGGGGGATCGGAACAAAGTACTTGCTGCATCTGGTGTTCAAGGGAGATCCAAAAAGGTTGCAGCAAGATTGGCCCCATCGGCAAAATATTTGGTTCACTACTGATTAAGGGACCACTCATATGGACTCGGGATGGATCTGCTGAGTCTGTCTGCTAGAACGCTGGTCTCCCTGGGAATGTATATTACAATCAGAAAGCAGTTTTCTAGAGAGTGCCCACTTCCACACTCTCATGGCCTCTCTGCATAATGGGTATGAATGAGTTCTCCCCCTGTTTCTTGACATACCAGACTACGGACATGTCTGTATGAATTGCTATCATTCCCATAGGTAAGCAGTCTTGAAAGGTTTGCAATGTAAGGAGGACTACTCATCTCTAGAACACGGATGTACAAATTGGTCTCTGACATGGACTACGTGCCTTGGACCAATCTTCCTTCAAAATGCCCCCCCATCCCAATGAGTTAGCGCCCGTGGTCACTGTGGCAAATTGGGGCAGGGGGAGGGTAAAAGGCCTGCCTAGATGAAGATAGTCAAATAGCATCCTCCACTGGAGATTACATCTGCTGACTGAAGTCAGCTTGCTCGGAACAGTTAGAGGATGATATAGGATGGACCACTAGTGCCCAATGAAGCACTCACATAAAAGACCTTGCCAATGGTACTAGAAGTATGGCAGCCAACATGGAACCTAGAGCTCTTAGGACAAGTCTTGATGGGGGTGCAGGCATGTCTAGTAGAACTTGAACTTGTAGTTTCAAGGATGACACCAGTTGCAACGGTAAGTTTGTTACCTGCGTGACTGTGTTCAGCTGCGTTCCTATGAACTGATACTTCTGCACAGGTGTCAGATTCGACTTTGCTAAATTTGTGATCCTCAGCTGATTGAAGGTGTACAAAAGTGATTGTGTCGCCAACACCAGTTGATAAATAGATAGTGCCATTAGGAGCAAATTGTCCAAGAAACACCTGGAAGCCCTGCAGTCTCAGGTGAGCTGCCACTACCGACATACATTTGGTAAACACCCTGGGGGCCATGGTGAGCCCAAAGGGCAGTGCACTGAATTGGTAATGACTGGCTCCCAGCCGGAAGTGCAAATGTCTCCTGGAGCGCCTGTATATCTTTATGTGATAGTATGCATCCTGGAGGTCTACTGAACACATCCAATTGTCCTTGTGTAGTAATGGCAGAACGGATTGAACTATCAACATGCAAAACTTTGACTTCTTGGAAAAATGGATTTAGTTTGCTCAGGTCCAATATAGGCCACAGGTCCAGTCTTTTTTGGTACCAAAAAGAAGCATGAATAAGATCCGCATCGACATTGAGGAGCTTCCTACCAGGGGGTTGGGGAGGAAGAAAAAAGGGAATGTGATAACCTCTGGAAATTATGTTTAGCACCCAGATGTTGTTTGTTAGTTTTGTCCAAGCATTTAGGTGCAATGACAATCTGCCCCCAACTGCCTCCAGAGTAGGACAGTCAGGCAACACTTTAGGAGCACTGATAGGCTTGTTAGAAAAAGGCTCTCTGAATCACTGAAAAGGGCCTTTGAGGGAAGAAAAATTGATCGCCAAAGCATACAGGGTCTTTCCCTCTTGCCCACTGTGGGTAAGTGTGTCCTTGACAGATGGTCTGAACAAAGAACAACCATCGAATGATGCCTTAGTAAAAGACACCTTAAAGGGTTCCATAAACCCACAAAGCCTCCACCATGCATGCATCTTGAGGGCTATGCCCAATCCAGTTGCTCAAGAGATACCTTTCGCAGCACTGGAAATCAACCTCATCCAGGAGTTAGACAAAGATATAAAAGTCGACAATTGAAGATCAACCTTGCTGAAGTCCTCCTCCGACATGCACTCCGAGAACTGGCGAGTTCCTTGGTCAAATCTCTTGAAGATGCATAAAGTGTGCCAAATAGTTTAGCTGTCTCAGCGTATAGGTTGCTGAGGTGTACACACGTTCCCCATGTCTGTCCAAGGCCCAAGACTCCTTGTTTGAGGAGGGGTGGACAGAGGAGCTCTACACTGCTAGCTCCTTGTGTCCACTGATACTATGATGGCATCAACCGGGATACCTTTAAACCAATGAGGACGATCCGATGGGAGGCTCAAGAATTTGTCAGTACACTTGGGGATAGGCTCCATGGTGTCAGGTTCCTTCCAAGCCCACAGGAAGAGCAAATCAATAAACTCGTCCACCGGGGGGGACATCCAGGATGTAGATGGGCCTGTCCCGAACACCAGCTGGGCAGATCACCCACCCTTGCAGTTCAGGATCTCTAGGATATCTCCGAAGGAGATCGTGGGGACCCCTTCTTCCCTCATCGAAATCTGGTGTCCTCGGTCAAGACTCCAAAGGGGAGTCTATGTGCTTCCTCTTGCACATCCTCTTTTGATGCATCTCCTCCTTCCTGAGGAAGTCAGGGAAGAACTCAGAAGAGGAAGGGGCCCCTACCATAGAGGGGGGGGCTGGAGGATTTCCTGAACGGGCTGACCGTGGACAGGATGACACGGACCAGGTGAGAACTGCATATGTTCTGGGGGGAGAGGAGATGCCTCCCTAGGCCTAGAGAATGCCCTCTCTGCCACCTGAAAGGCCGACAAACCCAGAGATTCTTCTTCCCATCTCCAGGAAGCAAAAGTAGGAGGAGAAAAGGAAGACAAAATTCCAGATTCATGGCCACCAGACAACACCAGTCCAGAACTGTTGACAGCCGAAGCACCAAGGAGGAGAGACAGATATGACCAGTTCAGAGCTGAAACCACCCCCACAGAGCCAGCACCTGCATCTCGGGTCCGGGTCCCACTCTGCTCCGAAAGCGTCAGAGCCGACCTGGTCTGGGACACTGCCATAGTTGAGAAAACACCACCCTTAGCTCTGATGACATCTATCTCAAGGTATCCAGATCCTGGGGTTCCGAAGCAGAATGTCAGATCGGAAGAGGAGTTGCAATAAATGGTGATGGGTGCTAATGGATCCAAGATGGGATGAAGATGGCAAAAGCGCCATCTCAATCTAAGCCTTGAGCAAACTCCGCAACATCCTGCCCATGTCTGTATGGGAAAGTCTACAGCACCTAGAAGAGACCGAAGAACGGGTAGACCTAGCAGGTGATGGTAATTTTTCTTGTCTCTGTGTATGGCTCTAAGATGTCGGATGAGAGGACGACTTGTTTGGAGAAGGTGAATTCCGAATCAAAACTACCTCTGATGTTCCGAGGGCACCATAGGAGCCATAGTTATTGGATCCAAAGTAGGTCGGATCCATGAAGGCATTAGATCCGTCGAAAATAAAGCTGGATCTGAGGAACTCTTCTGATCTGAAGGAAATTTGCTTTTTCTCAGATCCAATGGCAGCGGTTCAGATTTTTGCTTCTTATCAGAAAATGTAGTAGAAGCCCCTGAGGAGGTTTGAGGGGCCCATTTCTTCAGTTCATTTGAGACTACAGGTTTTGCAGATCCTTGACCAGATGAGAGTAAAAGTATCTTCAAGATTAACTTGTTGCAGCGATCCTCAAAATGCTGGGATTGAAAGCTTCACAAACTTCAGAGACTTACTCCAAATAAGAAGCACCCAAGCAATACATACATTTTTCATGCGAGTCTGAATGCGGGATTTTGTGCCCGTAAGAAAGCCAGAGTTTAAATCCGGTGGGTTTGTCCGCCATTTTGTGTGTGTGTGTGTGTGTGTGTGTGTGTGTGTGTGTGTGTGTGTGTGTGTGTACACACACAGAGAGCAAAAAGTACACACACACATTACCAACTCTAACCACAAAAGAAACAATATTTAACAAATTATTTGTACAGAGAAGACAGTTAGCAAGGAGGAAATGTAGGCCAATGGCCATATGGGAAGGAATGGCATGGAAAGGCAAAAGACACAGCCCTAACAGCAACGACAAACTGAGAAAGGGAGGACAGGCTCAGATGAACTAGATGGAAACAGAATCACTGAAAATGTTTAACACTTACCTGAAAAGTAGCTCGAGACCAGCGCAATCACATCCAGCCAAGAAGGAGGTAAACAAGATCTGAGGAGTTAGAGATATAGGGCATTATGGGAATGACAGGAGCTCAAGACTTGTAGCATCAGTCTTTTGGAATGGCCAGTTTGGATCAAATATCAGATCCAATGACCCAATGGTGAGGAAGAATGAAATGGACATCATCATATTTAATTAAACAAGTATGGCAGTGTAAGACACTCGCCACAGCAGTGTATCAGGATAAACACATGCAGCAGGAACAAAAATGTATTTAGCTTTGACCTTCTTCCTCCTGACACTATTTATTCCTTCCCCCCAGCAAAACCCATGTCCACCTCAGCAAAACTACAGTTTTGTACCTACCATAAATGTAGATGTTAGAGTGTAAACACTGCTGCAATCATTACACATGGGTTATCCTGCAGACAGGCGGTTCCCCAGTCGGCCTGAGTTCCAAAGTCTTGGTCCGGCATCGGTTGCTGTCGCCTCCTCCCTGACGTCAGTGCGACAGAGGTATAAAAGATGCAGCCTACACCATTTTCTTCAGTTTTTCTTGCCCCAGATGTCAGGTGCCCCCAAATAGGTAGGCAATTTAAATTGCTAATAAAACATACATAAGAAAAGCAAACAACAACTTTGTTACCAGCAAATACTCCCCATAGGTATTAAAGGGTAGAAGGCATAGGTTCATACCAGCAAGTAAGAGGGGAAGGAGGGAGGGTAACCTGGACTGCAGCAGTGTTTACACTCGAACATCTACATTTATGGTAGGTACAAAACTGTACTATATTCATCGTGTTACACTGCTGCAGTCATTACACTTGGGTGGAATCCCAAAGCTGAGGTAGGGAGGCTGGTTCTATAAGGCATTAGGGGTGGCTATAAGGCCCTGCAGTACTGCAGTGGTGAAGCCAGCTCTGGATTTGGAGTATAAAGGCAAATGGTAATGCTTGGTGAAGGTATGCACAAAACTCCATGTTGCTGCTTCCAAAATATCCTTGGGTAGGTATTCCTCTGAGGTAGGCAGTTGAAGTGGCTGTTGCCCTGGTGGAGTGAAATCTAATGCTTCTAGGTAAAGGTTTCCCATGGTGAGAATAGCAGAAATGTATGCAATGTCCTATCCATTTTGAAATAAGTCTACTTTGAAATGGCTTTGCCCTGTGCTCCTGCAGCATATGCTACCAGTAATTGCTCAGATTTTCTGAAAGCTTTAGTTTTGTCCAAGTAGAAGCGTAACTGCCTGTGAATGTCCAAAGAATGTAGTAGTTTTTCCCCTTGTTCTGTGGACTTGGATAGAAAGTTGGCAAATGAATAGTTTGGTTTAGAGCCACACTTGATACCACCTTTGGCATAAACGTAGGGATAGTTCTTAAAGACACCCTGTCCTGGTGGAAAATGAGGAAAGGTTCCACTGCCATTAGTGCCTGTAATTCTGAAACTCTTCGTGCTGATGTTATTGCCAGTAGCAGAGCAGTTTTCCAAGATTTGTATTTTAATTCTGCTGTGTTAACTGGCTCAAAAGGAGGTAAAGTTAATTTTTCCAAAACAAAGTTGAGGTCCCAAGTTGGGGTAGGTGCTCTATGGGGCGGTCTTATGTTTTTAGCCCCTCTGAGGTACTGTTTAAGCAAAGGATTAGAAAAAATTGGTGGATCCGTGTTGTAATGAGCAGAAATGGCTGAGGAGTGGATCTTGATTGATGAGAAGGAGAGGCCCTTGTCCAGCATCTCAGTTAAATATTGATGTATCTGAGGAATATTTGGGACAAGAGGGTCAAGGCTGTGTGCCTGGTTCCAGGCACAGAATCTCTTCCATTTATCCGAGTAGGCTTTCCTGGTGTTAGGCCTTCTGGCCTCATGACATCCATAACAGCTTTGGAGAGAGGCATTGCTTGCTTGACTAAGGAATTTTCCATGCAGCTACGTTTAAGGTCTTTAGCTGGCTGTGAAGTATCTGATTGTTATGCTGTGTCAGCAAATGTGGGATTTGAGGCAAAATCCAGGGTGGTTCTTGTGCTAAGTTCTTCAAGATTGGGTACCAGTGCTGGCATGGCCAATCTGGTGCAATCAGGATCATCTTTGGCTCTTCTTGCCTGGCTTTTATGAGTACCTTTGGAAGGAGAGGTAAAGGAGGGAAAGTGTATACTTGTAGGTTTTTCCAGCTGAATGAGAGGGCATCCACTTTCCATGCTTGTGGATGGTAACTCCTTAGGCAGAATTTCTGTAGCTGGCAGTTCATTGGGGATGCAGACAGATCTATGTCCGGGCTCCACCATTTTTGTGTTATCATTCTGAATACTTGTGGATTTAATTCCCATTCGTGGGGATCCATGATGTTTCTGCTTAGGTCATCTGCCAGTGTGTTTTTCTTTCCAGGCAGGAATTGTGCTTGCAGATGAACTTGGTAGTCTACAGCTGTGTTCCACAAGGTCATGGCTTGTCTGCAGAGGGGGTAGGAGTGCGTGCCCCCTTGCTTGTTTATGTACCACATAACTGTGGTGTTGCCTTGTCTTTAGTAGTAGTTGTCCTGGATGCAGCAGGTCCTTGAAAGCCAAGTGCATTTTGTACAGCTAGCATCTCTTTTTGATTGATGTGAAGATGCCTTTGCTCTGTGGGCCACTCGCCCTGAATACATTTTCCTGCCATGTGTGCTCCCCAGGCGTAATCCGATGCATCTGTTGTCAGTGTTTGCCTGGCTGTGGGTTGAGTAAAAGGCTGTCCCTTATTGAGGTGACAAGCTTGAGCCCACCATCAAAACTTCTGTTGAAGGCAAGGAATTACTGGTATAACTGTTTCCAAACTTTGACAGTGTTGAGACCATACACTCTTTAGGTACCATTGTAGTTTCCTCATATGCAGAGGTATATGGAATTAGTAGTATGCAAGATGCCATGTAGCCAAAGGCCTGCAGAACTTTTCTTGTAGGGAGTTGCGTCTTTGTTGCCATCAACTGAAAGTACTGAGTCAGTTGTCCTTGCTTGTCTGGCATGAGATAAGCAATCTGGGCCGTTGTGTTTAAGCTGGCACCCAGGAATATTATCTGTTGTGAGGGCACTAGTTTTGATTTTATTTCGTTTACTGTGTACCCAAGGCAACTTAACTTTTTTACGAACGCCAGATGCTTTAGAAGAATATCCTTGATCTCTTCTTGAATCAGGCAGCCGTCCAGGTATGGATAAATTTGAATTCCTTTTTGTCTGCAAAATGCAATTACTGGTGCCAGGCACTTTGTGAAGACGCTGGGCGCAGTAGATAAGCCAAAGGGCAGTGCAGAGAATTGATAGTGCATTGAACCAGCTAGAAATCTGAGGTATCTTCTGCAGTTTTGTCTGATAGGGACATGCAGGTATGCCTTGAGGTCCAAAGTCACGAGCCAAGCTTTCTTGCCCAGCATGGGAAGAAGCTGCCGTAGTGTCAACATTTTGAATTTCAGAACATCCAGGTAAATGTTTAGAGAAGAAAGATCCAGAATGGGTCTCCAGGCTTTGTCCTTTCTGGGAACCAGAAAGATTCTTGAATAAAATCCTTGTCCTTGCTCCTGTGGTGGTACCTTTTGAAAAGCTCTTATGTTCATGAGTGCTGTAATTTGTTTTTGAGCCTCTGCCCATTGATTTGGTGGCAGATTTGGCATTCTTTTTAACCTTGGCAAAGTGTGAAATTGGAACCTGTAACCCTGAGATACAATGTTGAGAACCCATTTGTCTTTGGTGATGCAAAGCCAATTGTGACAGAAAAGTGCCAGTTTTCCTCCTAAGGGGGCTGCCAAGAGAGAACTGTTTGGCAGCTGTAGTGGGAAGTCATTGAGGCTGCTTTTTATAAGGTTGTGGCCTGTCTTCCCCTTCTTTCTGGCCTGGTGTACCCCACTGTCGAGGCAGTAAGGACCTTGTGTTTGACCTCTACCTCTTGGACGTCTGTATCTGCCTCTTTGAGGTCTGTCTGTGATTGGAAAGGACCAATTCTTTGTTGGCCAATTTCTGCTAAAACGAGGAGGCTGAACCTGTAAGAAATCCTTCACCGTTTGCATGGATTTTGCCTTATCCTCCATCTTCTTTAATACCTCCTCTGCCTTAACTCCAAACACCACATCCCGCTGCAAAGGTGCGTCCAATAATTTTGCCTTAACATGACATGGTAATGTATGTTCCTTTAACCAAGCATGCCTTTTAATGACAGAGCCTGTAACTGCTGCTCTACAGGACGCCTTTAAGGCATCAAACCCACATTGCAAAGTGCGTTTTCCCACTTATTCAGCTGCATGCAATAAATCCTGCATTTCTTTAAAATTAGGAGGATCTGAATCTGGAAGCATCTTTTGTTTCAACTGAGACATCAAAAATTGCTGATATTTTAGCATGTGAAACTGGCAATTTAATGCTCTCATTGCTAAAGTTGCAGACGTATATACTTTCTTTACCCATCTGTCTAATGCTCTGGAATCTCTGTCAGAGGGGAATTGGGTTTTTTGCTGATGAGGCCTTAATCCCTTTGGGTCCCTGAGAAATAGTTTCAGGGCTTTTATACAGAAATATGTGAGAGTCAGGGACTCTAATATCTATCAGGTTTAACTGGGGCTGGAGGTAAGAGTCAGGGTTTAAGCTGGATTCAGTGTACACATCATCCACAATATCTAACACTGGCGGAATAGCAAGGGATCTGTGTTGAGGCAACAAAAGGAAGTCTCTGAGCCTTTTCTTGGATTCTGAGTTATCCCGGCCTTCCCAATGGAAATGCTCCCTCATGGTATGTAAGGTCTCCCCCAAAGGAGTAGTCCTCAGGTGGAGAGGCTGATGGAATAGATTCCTCAGCATCCAAATCCTCATAAGGGGGTAAGGAATATCCTAGGTCTGAGGATGAATCTGAAGAAATGGACACCTGGTCAGAAGATTCATAATCTGCATCCTGTCTGGGCCTTTTATCAGGAGGGGGATGGGACCCCCTGATCAGGGTGATTAGGTCTTCAGCCATTTTGAGCATTTGTTTCTTAGGCATGGAAGCCTGTCCTGGAGAATGCTGTATCTGTTTCTTTGTTTTTAATGGGGCCTTAGACTTAGCAGAGGGTTTAATGGTTAACTGGGTAGGTCTGAAGACACCCTCTGAAGCTGTGGATTGCTCAGCTACTTCGGTTCCCTCAGAAGGGTTAGTTTCGGTAGGCTAAAAACAGAGCGTCTGAAGGCCCAGCCAGCTCCACGTGGGAGTCTGAGGTGGTCTGTGGTTCTGTGGATGCGGTCGTCAGGGGCTGCGTAGGCGCCTCGCTGAAAACCGGAGAACCGGCCTATAAGAGGCCTCGTCGTCAGTTTTGGGCCTCGGATGCATGTCCTTGTCTTTGCGCTTTTTATGTAATCCGCTCGTCGGAAGTTCCGACAACATGGTGTAATTGAATTTTCTACCAAAATAATGTCAGGCAAAATAAAAACTACGTTTAATAGTGCACTTGTTAAACCTAGCTCAAAACCGACAACCAGAGACGTCGTGGTCTGGGCCTAGGCATGGAATACAATAGGAGTGGAAATCCTTATGAGGTATTTGCTTCCCACAAAAAATACAGTTATTAACTTTTATTGACATCGGTCTGAGGCAAGAAAAAGTTTCCCCAACGGGGTACTTAGCTTTGTAGAAGGCTTCAGTTCTGGATTGGGAATGAAAATCTCAGGAGTCGGCCGACCGGCACTTGCGAACTGCTTCTGCTTCGGGCACCGCGCGGCAAGAAAGACTGAAGAAAATGGCGTTGGCTGCATCTTACATACCCCTGTCGCACTGACTTCAGGGAGGAGACGACAGCAACAGATGACGGACCAAGACTTTGGAACTCAGGCCGACTGGGGAACCGCCTGACGGCAGGATAACTCAAGTGTAATGACTGCAGCAGTGTAACACGATGAACATCAATGGTTTTATATTTAATTAGTCCCAACATCAGTGGCACATACAAACATGCAACTAAAAATGTGAGCAGTACTATTTCTGTTTGTGAAAAATTTAGTGACTAATCATCAAACATACAAACTACATTGTACAACTAAAGAAAGCCCAGACTACAGGTCAGGAGGTATATTATACTGTTACATGAACCTCTTCAAGTCATAACACTCATGCAGTTGCCATATCAGATGAATTTGCAAGAGGCCTTCTGTATGAACTGTTGGGATTTCTTCTTGTAACGTCTTCCAATATGGCTGTTTTTTTCCCTCTCCTCTCCACACATGGAGCATTTTTCTAACTTTTTTTCAGCTCCCTAGACCTGACCTTCAGCTGCGCCCCACCCCTATTCTTGTTCACTAGGTCTACCAGACCTGCCTTTGCCCTCCCTGGGCTAATTCTGAACCTCCTCCATGACCAGTGAGGAGACTGAGGACCCTGAGGCAGCCTCACACTTCCAAAGGGGAGTGGTTTTCCTACTGTACATCCCCTCACCTCTGCATGCACCTAGTAACACCCAAGGACAGATGTCAGCAACGGGCATTAGCCCTGGACCAACCCTCTCTTCTACAAGGGTCAGACATTAACAAGATGCTCCACCCATATTCAGGCACCAGAGAAAATGAACCACAGTTTGTACCTTGAGCTCATATCCCTCCCCCTTTATAGAAAGAGCATTACCATCCTCCCTTGCCAGAACCTCAGATGCCAGAGATGCTGATCAAATCTGGGTCACCTGGGCTGTAGTGGGAGCATGGCTTCATGCAAATGGGCTAGAAGAGTGTGCCAGCCACTAACAATCTGTGGTCACTTATTGATTTGAACTTGGCCTTTAAGTCAGAAAACAAAAAAAGCACAAAATAAAATGATATGCAAACATATACTTGTCTAGCTTAAAGGGAAATGAATCTTCACCCACTAGATAAAGAAATCTGCATTTATACAGGAGGGCAAAAGGATAAACAAGCACCCATTACACAAGTGTGCCTTACAAATCAACTGAAATTGTGAATACAAAACTCTACATCTGACTTTGGAGGGTCTCTACAGTAGGTAACAGCTGGGAAGAAATCCATGCAGTGAAAATTAACTAATTAATACTATCAGCCCCAAACTGAGTTCAGCTCCATAACCACAGCGTTACCTGCACTGGCCACGACTGTAGTATACCTACAGTGCAAAGGCAGAGTGCACATGAGGGCTACTCAAATTGCATTGTAGTTGCAAGTACTGAATTTGTGGCTTTCAAAACAGTTTAAAGGTGACAAAAATGCAGAGAGAGCATAGTGAGAGTTGTGCATATCTACTGGGACAGTTCAATGACTTAAGGTCTTTAATTTTACTGATTAGAAATTTTTGATGTCCTTCCAGCTGAGTGACATGCTTGCATCTCTACACACCAAAAGGGAGTTCTAACTCGTGATGAAGGGTTCCTGCTAACCCAAAAGCTTGAGTAATTGCAAAAGCAATCGCAAAACTTGTTTGTGTGATAAAAGTTATTACCTCATGTCTGTGTTCCAGTGACTGTTTTAAGCTTTTCACAGGGATTCCTTGTGTTTTTAAGCTTTGAACAGGGATTCCAAGACTTTTTCCAAGGTGATGTCAGTGATTGTGTGGGCAACAGTGTGGGCAGGAAAAGTAAAGTTAGCTCTAAATTTCTCCAATAATATATTGTCTCCATCCTTGGGATGGGAATGGATGTAGAATATTATTTCACTTCATTTCTTGACATTATTTATGAAATTCATGACATAACTGAAGAAAGACTTGTAATTTCCTTTAATATCTGTAGCAATCTTAAATTCACACTTGGCTTTACATTTTCTAAAAGTGCTCATTTCTTTCTGGCATGTTTTACAGTAGTCGTGAGGAATGGGGATGGACAATTCTTACCACTCTTCATTATTTTCCTTCTTTTGTTATAACGTTCAGTAGTATAAGAGTTTCATCAGAGAGGCTAACTCCCAAACTTACCATTAAACTTAGGGGAGATTGGGTACTGACATTTTCTATGGAGCTGTTTAGGTGCTTGCAAAACTCAGAGGTAAATGTGGCAGCCCTGTTAGTTGCATCCATTTGTGGGAAACTGCTGAGGAATTTTATATAGTTTGTCTACAAGCTTATTTAAGTTTGCCCAGGAGAAGTCCCAACATTTTTTTTCATTTGGTGTTGGGGTGGTACAACTAGGCCCAACAGAGATGACTGATTTGAGGGCAGATTTAACTAGGAATAACTAAATGTAGGGTAGGGTACAGTTGAGGTCTTGGTTAGTACAGACCAGGTCAGGTTTATCAGAGCCTCTAATGGCTAGTTTTACAATTTACTCAAGAGCAGTATCAAAGTCTAGGAAACACTGAGCATATCCACTTTAGAGGTGTGTAAGTGTGCCAATCAATGCTTGAGCAATAGAAGCTTCCTAACAAGAAGGTATTTGACTTTATATTTAATCATCAAAGCTGTTAAGGTAAGTTTCATGACCTCTGGGGGACACTGATGGGGATCTGTAACTAGCAATGAAATAGTTGGATATTTTAAGGGTGATTCTGATC
Organism: Protopterus annectens; assembly: GCF_019279795.1. NCBI lineage: Eukaryota > Metazoa > Chordata > Ceratodontiformes > Protopteridae > Protopterus > Protopterus annectens. Next base: position 1,171,927,902 of record NC_056725.1, on the reverse strand, counting down.
TCCAGAAGCTCCAAGTTAGGGTTGTGGGCAATCTGATGTGAGGTGATGGTATCTCTGATAAATACAAACAACCCTCCCCCCCATTTCTCAAGGCCCTGGAGGTCTGATAGGTTCTAATTCCTGGTACAGATGGAGTAGTGTCAATGCACTGAAACCTTATGTCAGTAACTACAAAATTATTAATGTGTTTTAAGTTGCAGGAATACAAAGTTTTGGCATCTTTTTGTTTTGACTCATGGCACTGAACAAAGTCACCAATGACATCCAAATCAGAGTACAAGTTTGCGATGTAAGAATATCCAGGAGGGGGTACTGCCTAAAAAGACACTATGGGAGCAACAAATGCTTTATCCAGGACGTGTGAGAGGTGCAAATAATTTGTGGTAAAACAGGAAGTCTTGCCTACCACATCATACCATGTCAATACATACAGAAACCACTTAGACCACCACCAAACAGTTGGACAATTATTTCAAAATGTTTTGTCCTAGTAACCTGACACCATTTCTGATGAAGGCAAAGTATTACTTAAGACCAGTTCCTTTCCTGCCTCAAAACACACTCGTAGCAAAGTCACATCATGTCTCCCTGCATGCCCCTCCTAGATGAGGGCCTCAGGACATATACTCTGTGGGCCAGCACTAGTTTGCAGTCATATCTGCTTAGTTAAAGGGACCTTAGAATAGACAAAAATAGTGTAAGTGAAACATATATGCTTAACTACAGTCACCTATGATTAAAAGATTTCCCTGTATGGAAGCAGACTTAAGGGCCTTATGGGCTTAGGCCTGCTTTCCCAGAGACTGCTGGGTGAGCCATATGTTTGAGTGGAGAAGGAGTAGGTAATGTGCTGTGTGGCGGTGGTGGTGAACTTTTAAGTGTGTGCTCTAGGATGTTTTGGCAATTTTTTCTTTATAGACTCCACATAAGTTACTGACATAGTACAACAGCAGGCTGAAACAAGAAGTTTGCCTCCATGTTTATTTGACCAGTTAGAGCTCTCGCAGGTTATACTATCAATTTGTAGAAGCGGTGAACAGGGAGTAAGCATAAGGCTGTTGCTACACTACCTTAGAACATCCGATATGATCAGACTGACCACAAATGGGTGAGAGCAGACTCTTATCATAGCAAAGAAACAGCTGTTCTTAGATTCTGAAATCATGTTACTCTTCAGACAAAGCCTAAGCTGATGGTGCACATCCAAAGTAAGAACAGTTCTTTCCCTCTTGCACTCTGTATCGGGAAAGAGAAAAGAGAGATAAAGGGATAGGGTTAAGGACAATTTTGACACCACCTTTAAGACAACGTGCAAGCACAGTTTCAGAAATGCCTAATCTTTCTGAAAATTAAAAAATGGCTTCCTACAATAGCCAATCTGATGGGTCAAGCGCCTTCAAATAGAGGCGAATGCCACCAAGGAAATTTTTTTCCAAAAGATAAAACTTCAAAGTGTTCCAGCAGGGCCAAATGTGTATGGGCAAGGCTATTAATCAGAAGTCTGATGTCCCAAGGAGGAAACGGGTTCTTCAAAGACAGCTAAAGATACAACCACCCTCTGAGAAACTGCTTTATCAGTCTGTGCTGATCAACAGCTCTACCACCCACACAGTAATACTACAGTGCACAGATGCCTGAAACATGTAACATGACCATGGAAGAAGAGAGACCAGAGTTTACTCAGGTGTTTGTGACATGTCAGGATCATAAGCAAACTGACTTGACAGCACAGCATACCTCTTCAACTCAAGACAGTTTTGATGAATTGAGGAATGCTTCCTTTTGGCCTTGAGGTTCTGACTGGGAGGATCACTAAGGGATCTAAACCTAGAAGTCTGAAACTGCAGCTAATTGAACCTCGATAACTGATTAAATAGAACCAGAGGAAAAAAGTTGTGGAAGAAAGAGAAGGACTTGTAGAATAGATGCATTGAAGAAGTCTATTCCCCAAACAGTTGCTTAAGCTACAAAATGCCTCCATTCAACCCTATATACTCTATGGGTTGATTCCATCTGGGAGGAGGCCAAAATATGCATTGCCTCTTAAAATATGGAAGGGATCTCTGGCTATTATCTGAATTGGAGTAACCATGGGGTTAACTAGTGGGTGAGGAGAACAGGTGAGGCAACCCAAAGGCATGTGAAAGATCCTCTCTGGGATGCTACCAGCAGGGAAAAGGGTACGTAGTAGGCTCTGGATATTAACCTCCTTACCAAAGAGTCCTATGTGATGGCCATCAATGTGGGCAAGTAAAGGATAAAATACTTCTGACTGCCTCCAGAGGGGAGCAGTCACATAGCCCTTCAGGGACAATTAGGCTGTCTATCAGAAAAGGTTCCAGATATCCCTTGTTCTGCAGGCATCCATGACTTTTGCATCAACACCCATTAAAGGGTTAGCCTCTGCCACAGTTTCACCTGTCAGAGGCACATTCAAAGGGTTGGCACTGAAATTTTCTAAATTATATGGATGCGGACCACCATCCTGGTACAAGATTGCTGTGGGGTCTCAAACATAATGCCTACGGCAGATAGCGTTTTTCCATTTTAACATCTCTGCAACCTTTCTTTAACAAATAGACCAAGCAACGACGATTCATCATAAGGGGCATTTGGTAAGGACACTTTGAAACTGTCCTCAAAAATCACAGAAGTAAAGTCAGGCATGGCACCTCATTGAGATGCCTGTGCCTACCACTCAAAGCTCCATCGGCTGCATTACAATTGTGCCAAATGGAGTGATTTGTAATATTAAACATGTTCAGGGTATCTTCTAGCCATTTCCTAGAGTCAAAAGTTGATTTCACAGTGGCTTAGGCCTGCTCTGCCAAATCTCTCAGAAACCAGTTTGTGTGTATGGTGTAGCTCAGGACCTGTGATGCAACCTGTAGCATATATCCACTTCCCCATCCTGTCCATTGCCCTAGACTCCTTGTTTATTGGATTGACAGTTGCTGTATCCTCAGTCAGCTCCTTTTTAGTTACTTCAGCTACAATGACAGAATTGATCAAAGGAAATGTGGACCAAAGCAACCCGCACTTAGCAGGCTGAAGAATTTTCTTGACCTTCCTCTGAATACATTTGGAAGAGTTTGCTTCCTTCTATGCTCTCCTAGCAGTCAGACTGACAAGGCAGTCTGTTTGAGGACCACACAAACAGTACAGGGGACTACGCTGTATGCCTTAAATAGGACCTGCTCATCCTAAGAGGATGGATCTGTGGTCCAATTTTTCTTCTGGAACAGGAGTTCCAAGACCTCATTAAAGTTAAAGTCGTCAAGTAAGGGATTAGGGGGATCCCTCTTTATCCTCAGAGTCAGTATCCAAAGTGACCGACTCAGCCTGGGAGGTGATGTGCCTCCTCTTGCATATCTTCTTCAGAACCTCAGGTAGCGGGGAATCAGGAGTTGTCAGAGGATTAGTCCTGCAGTCGGTCAGTAAATTTGAGATCATCTGCTTGGCTCTGACCCTGGGGAGTATGAGGGGATTGACACAGATTTGGAAGGGTGTCTATGGTGAAGAGATGACACAGGTGAAGCCAATGTAGCAGCTATTGAAAGGACAGACCATGATCTTCCCCATAACCTCAAAGGCAATATCTACATCTGCCTGATCCAAGGAAAGCTCACTGAGTGCCTATGCTGTACCCTCAGTGTTACACAATTCATCAGTAAGAAACAGAATAGTTTGTAGCATAAAAACTGATCAAATATGACTGTTACTACCACCCATCAAATGCTGAAAATGCATGGAAAGCAAATAAAATTACAAAAGCACAGTTTAATATAATTAAACGAGGAAATGCTTAGCAATAAAACAAAATGTGGAATGGAAAAAGAAATTGACATGAGTGCTTTACGATTAATGGTGATGAGAAACCGCCATAAAGTGTATGGAAATGATTTCATATCAGAAATACAGTGTTTATGTTTTTAGGGCTACCTATAAGCTTTACATGCATAAATGTCCTTCATTAAATCCATTTTGTATTTAATGCTGTAGAAAAAAAAACTGAAGGAAGTACAAAAGAATAGCAAATTGCATTCAACAGAATCTACCTACTGCAGAAAGTACAGTTGTGTACACTTACCATAAATGTAGATGTTAGGGTGTATTCACTGCTGCAGTCATCACATTTGGGTTATCTGCTTGCAGTAGCCCTCAGTCTGCCCAATTATCAAAGTCTTGGGTCATGCGTCGGTTGCTGTCTCATCTTCCATGACGTCAGGTAGTCAGGGGTATAAAGCATGCAGCCGACGCCATTACATCAGTTTTTCTTGCCCCAGATGTCAGGTGCCCCCATAATGGGAAGCAGTTGTATACAAGGTTACACCTCCAACAAAAAAGCAAATACACCAAAAAGGTTTAAGCATAGTAAACAAGAATAGAGGTATAGTCAACAGAAGTCAGGGGGCTGGAGGGAGGGAGGGTAACCAGGACTGCAACAGTGAATACACTTGAACATCTACATTTATGGTAAGTGTACACAACTGTACTATGATCTTCGTGTTTCGCTGTTGCAGTCATCACATTTGGGTAGATTCCCAAAGCTAAGGATGGGAGGAGGTAATTAGTATCAGGACCAGGTCTAAGGCCCTGCAAGACTGCAGTGGCAAAACCAGCTCTGGATTTAGAGAAAATAGGCAAATGGTAATGCTTGGTGAAAGTATGTACAGAACTCCAGGTAGCAGCTTCTAGGATATCTCTGGTAAAGACACCTCTGAGAAAGGCTGTAGAGGTAGATGCAGCCCTGGTCGAGTGTGGTCTTATCACCTTTGGGATAGGTTTTCCATGGTGCTTATAGTAGAAATTAATGCACTTAGAAATGGTTTGCTTTTAAATGGCCTTCCCCTCTGCCCCTGACGCAAATGCAACCAGCAGCTGTTCAGATTTCCTTAGAGGATTAGTCCTGTCCAAGTAAAATCTAAGTTGTCTGTGCACATCCAAGGAGTGCAGTATTCGTTCCTCTTTGTTCTGTGGATTAGAAAAAAAGGTTGGCAAATGAATGGATGGACTGATAAAGAGCCACACTGGCTACCACCTTGGGCAAGAAGGAGGGATTGGTCCTGAGGAACACCCTGTCCGCATGAAAGATGATGAAAGGCTCCACTGCCATGAGGGCCTGTAATTCAGACACCCTTCTTGCTGAAGTGATGGCTAGAAGGAAGGCTGTTTTCCAAGAAAGGAATTTCAACTCTGCATTTGAAGCTGGCTTAAAGGGAGGTAGAGTTAGCTTCTCCAATACAAAGTTAAGGTCCCAGGCTGGAGTAGGGGCTCTCCTGGGTGGTCTTAAGTTTTTGGTCCCTCTGAGAAATTGCTTCAGCAGTGGATGAGAGAAGAGGGGTGGTTCCGTATTGTAATGAGCTGAAATGGCTGAGGCATGAATTTTGATGGAGGAAAAGGAAAGGTCCTTGTGAAGCATCTCGGCTAAGTATTGAAGAATCTAAAGTAAATTGGGCGCTGCTGTACCCATCCCCTGAGTTTGGCTACAGGAACAGAATCTTTTCCATTTTTCAGCATAGGATTTTCTAGTACTAGGCCTCCTTGCCTCCAGAATGACATCCATCACTTGCTTACTGAGGGACGGTAACAGAGAGATCAGGTAATTAGCCAGGCTGCCAGGTTCAGGGTTTGAAGCTGTGGGTGGAGAATCTGGCCCTCCTACTGGGACAGCAGGACAGGGGTCTGAGGCAGGTGCATTGGTGCCAGCAGTGACACACTACGCAAGAGGGGGTGCCAGTCTGGTGCAATCAGTATTGTCCTTGGTTTGTCCTGTTTGATCTTTAGTAGTACCTTGGAGAGGAGAGGCAGAGGGGGAAAGGCAAACTGTGAAGGACAGGGCATCCACATTCCAAGCTTGTTTGTGGGAAGTCCTTGTGCAGAATTTGTCCAACTGGTAGTTGAGGGGGGGGGGGCAAACAGGTCTATCTCTGGGCCCCCCCCATTTATTTCTCAACATGTTGAATATCTTTGGTTCCAGTTTCCACTCGTGTGGGTCCATGAGATTTCTGCTTAGGTCGCCTGCCAGTGTATTTAGCTTTCCTGGCAGGAATTGAGCCTGTAGGTGCACTTGGTAGCTCAAGGCTGTGTTCCACAGAGCCATGGAAAGTCTGCTGAAAGGGTATGAGTGGGTTCCTCCCTACTTGTTTTTGTACCACATAACAGTGGTGTTGTCCGTCTTTACCAATAACTGTCCTGGAAGAATGTGATCCTTGACGGCTGTCAGAGCATTCTGTACAGCTAACATTTCTTTTTGATTGATTTGCAGGTGTGCATTGGACTTGGGTTCCACTTGCCCTGAATGCATTGCCCTGCCAAGTGAGCCCCCCCCCCCCATGCATAGTCTGTGTCTGTTAGGGCTTGGGCGGCAGGGGGTAAAGTGAATGGCAGTCCCTTGTTTTGGTGGCAGGCCTCTGCCCACCAAAGGAACTCTATCTGTAGACAAGGTATGATAGGAATCATTTATTCTAGTTCCTGAGAATACTGACACCATAGGCCTTTTAGATACCATTGTAGTTTCCTCATATGCAGTCTTACATATGGAATTAGTAGAATGCAGGAGGCCATGAACCCCAGGGCTTGCAGTATTTTCCTTGCAGATAGCTGGGTCTTTGTGGCCAGTAGTTTGAAGTAGGCTGTCAAATGAACTTGTTTTCTCTGACGTGAGGTAGGCCATCTGGGAAGTTGTATTCAAGCTTGCTCCCAGGAATACAATTTGTTGGCAGGGTACAAGATGTGATTTCTTTTCGTTTATGGTGTACCCCAGATAAGTTAACAATTTCTTTACAAATGCCAGATAATTTAACAGTATGTCCTGGCTTTCTGCCTGAATTAGACAATCATCCAGGTATGGGTATATTTGAATATTTCTTTGCCTGCAAAATGCAATGACTGGAGCTAGGCACTTTGTGAATACCCTGGGCGCAGTAGATAAGCCAAAGGGCAGTGCAGACAACTGATGGTGCATGTAGCCTGCTCTGAATCATAGGTATCTTCTGCAAAATTCCCTTATTGGGATGTGCAGGCAGGCTTCCTTTAAATCCAGTGTTGCCAACCAGGAATCTTTGCCTAGCATAGGAAGCGGCTGATGAAGAGTTAGCATCTTGAATTTTGGGATTACCAAAAATGCGTTTAAGATAGACAGGTCCAGGATAGGATGACAGGAATTGTCTTTTCTGCATACCAGGACAAAGTCTTTAGTAGAAACCCTTGCCCCCATTCTTCTCCTGGGACAGGCTGAATAGCCCTGATGCTTAAAAGACAGAGAACTTGCTTTTGAGCCTCTGCCCACTGATTTGGGGGTAGGTCTGGCCAACCGTTTGAGGGTGGTAAGGAGTGGAAGTGGAATGTGTATCCTTGGGAAACTACATTTAAAACCCATTTGTCCTGGGTAATGAGTTGCCAATATTTTGCATTGCAGGGCAATCTTTCCCCCTAAAGGAGCAGTCAGTTGAGCAGGGCTTGAAAGGTTTAAAGTTAAGTCATTAAGACAGTTTACCATAGTGGGAAGTCTTACTACTCCCTGCTTTGGAAGTGGGAGCCCCCCAATGTTTAGGCCTGTGAGTACCTTGGCACTGAAGCTTGGGTGTTCTGCTGGTTCTGGCTTTGGACTGAGAAGGCCTGGAAGAGGCAGGAAAGGACCAATTCTTAAAGGGCCAATGCCTACTAAATCTGGGAGGCTGTACCTGCAGGAAATCTAACAGTTTGCATAGATTTAGCTTTTTCCTCCATCTTTTTAAGTAGTACTGCTTTGTTGCCAAACAGGCGGTCTTGGTTTAAGGGAGCATCCAGTAATTTAGCTTTAACATGATTTGGCAAAGATTGCTCCTTAAGCCAAGCATGCCTTCTAAGTACAGACCCAGTGACAGCAGCCCTGCAAGATGCCTCTAATGAATCAAAACCACATTGCAAAGTATGTTTTCCAACTTGCTCAGCAGAATTAATTAAATCCTGTAATTCTTTATTTTCAGCACAGTCAGGAATCATCATAATTTTCTGTTTAAGCAATCCAATAATAAGCTGCTGATACTTTAACATATGAAACTGGCAGTTTAAAGCCTTAACTGGCCAAAGTTGCAGAAGTGTATACCTTCTTACCCCATCTATCCAGCATCCTGGAATCTTTATCAGAGGGGGTAGGATTTTTGGCAGTAGTAGCCTTAATGCCCTTAGGTCCCTGTGAAATGGTCTCAGGATCCGCAGTAGGATTTTTAAAGAGGAACTTGTGAGAGTCGGTAACCTGTAATACCTATCAGGTTTTCTGGGAGCAGGAAGTAAAGTGTCAGGGGGAAGGCTAGATTCCGAGAAGGCATCATCTACAATGTCCAGTACAGGAGGGTAGCTAAAGGCCTGTGTTGAGGCAGGAGTAAGAATTCCCTAAGCCGCTTTTTGGAGTCAGAGTAATCTTGGCTTTCCCAGCGGAAATGCTCCCTTAGAGTATGCAAGGTTTCACCAAAAGAGAAATCCTCTGGAGGAGAAGCAGAGGGAATGGAGTCCTCTGCATCAGAATCCTCACAGGTAGACGAGGGCAAATCCTGGTCATCAGAGAAAACAGAAATTTCGGAATCCTGATCAGAAGGAAAATCAGTCCTAGGTCTCTTAGAGGGGGAAGGGTGGCTTCCCCTGATTAGAGTAATAAGGTCTTCAGCCATTCTTATAATTTGTTTTTTAGGCATGGGGGCCTGACCATGCGGTCTGGGCATCGGTTTTCTAGGAATGGATTGAATTTTAGGCCTTGAAGAAGAAGATGGCATCGGTTTAATATGCAAGTCAGTAGGCCTGAGAACACCCTCAGAAGCCGGTGCCTGCACAGTGGTTCCGGACCCATCCAAGATAGAGACATCCCGCAGGTTCCGCAGTTGAAGAAGCATCTCGCGGCATATTTGACTCCGAATTGGTCTCAGTAGAGGCCTGCGAATCTGAAGTAGCAGGTATCAGGGGCTGCAAAAGCACCTCACTGAGTAGTGAACTGGCAATTAGCTTAGGAGAAGCGTCGTCGGCAGCTTTGGACCTATGCGGTCTGTCTTTATCTTTTCAGTTTTTGGAATGTCGGTATTCGGGTGGGTTACCAAAGTCATTTCTGGATAATTGAACCGAGTACCAAGATGTTTGGATGCATAAATGAACAGACTATGAATAGTATGAGGTTTGAATAAGGCACAAAACCGACAGTGAGGTACGTCGTGGTCTGGGCCTAAGCAAGGAATGCAGTACGAATGAAAATCTTTATGAGGTATTTGCTTTCCACAAGAAATACAATTGTTAACTTTTACTGACATCGGTTTAGATCAAAAAAAGGGATCCCCAATGGGGTACTTCGTTTAGTTGAAAACTTTGGACCTGAAACTCGCAAACGAAAATTTCAGGAGTCGGCCGACCGACACTTGCAAACTGCTTCTGCACCGCACGGCAAGAAAGACTGATGTAATGGCGTCAGCTGCATGCTTTATACCCCTGACTACCTGACGTCATGGAAAATGAGACAGCAACCGACGCAGGACCAAAGACTTTGATAATCAGGCTGACTGAGGGCTACTGCAAGCAGATAACCCAAATGTGATGACTGCAACATTGAAACACGAAGAACATCAGAAATATAAAAATGAGCTATTTGTTGCAACTGCTCAAGTGGAAACAGTTGACATGGGATCTGAAAATAAATTTGACACTTGAGTCAAGTGTCAAGTCAGGCTGCCACCATAAAACTATGAGAATAATGCTTAAAATAAACTAGAAAAAGATGCAGAGCATGATATGGCTGAAGATACTAAAAAAGAACACTGTGCACATTAACATAGTCAAAGCACAAAACAAAGCCTCTGGGTCAAAAGCTACTAAATGGTGAGTATAAAAGCTGGTTTACAAATCCCATTTCAAAACCATGGCAACTGAAGTTCATTCTTCCACTCTTTTGAGTGGTTTCCCTTATGAGAAGATAAGAAAGGTAAAATTAATTCACAATGTGAAAGCAAAAACAGTCACACAGTTGCAGAGGCACCTTGAATACTGTGCCGAGACACAGTAATGTATTCTTTCACAATGATGATGATTTATGGGCTTAAAAAGTCTGCATGAAATCATCATATGCAAATACATCATGAAGTTATACTAGAAATATGCTCCAAAAAAGTACAAGTGGGTTTCAGAAGTTGAAAGGAGCAGGAACTGAAGCAAATGGGAAACGTTGTGCCTTATTCAAAGGAGCCTGTTGAATGTATGGTTACTTCTCTGAACAGAGACAAAATTCATATTTGTACTGATCTGCAAGATCTGAATAAAATAATGCAAGAAAATCACTCCACTGATTTCAGCTGAAGAGTTGTCTCAGTAATACTTACGTTAAATTGGTCTCCGTACCAGATGGGAACTAGGGATTCTGGCATATAAAGACACAATGAAAACAAAGTATGTAAATTTAATAAGCTATTAAAAGTTGCACAATCCAAAGACTTTGGCTTGGTACTTCAACAGTGTCAAAGGTATTCCAAACAGCAAAGCTTCAGTGGCTGAAGGCTTGGTGGATGATATAAACAATTAATGATCTACTAGTAAGGAGTCATACAAAAAATTAGCATAACAAAAGACTGATTCAACTACTAACCATATTAAGATAGCATCATATCAACATAAATAAAAACAAATGGAAGAGAGAGTGTCAAGTCTGACATACATGGGTCATATCCTGACTTCAGAAGAAATTAATCTTGACATATAAAATCAATGACTTTGTGCAAGTTCTAAAGCTGGCACATAAGCAAGGAGCATTGTGTAAGGTTTCTGTGAATGATGCAATGTATTGCACAACATTTAACAGTGTCAGAGATAATAATGCCTCTGAGAAAGCTGTGAGAGAACAAGATGATACCTATAAATGGGACTATGAAAAAAATGTTTTAAAATGCTCAAAAACTAGCTACAGAAGCACAATCATCAAAATTCTAATATGAAAAACCTACTTCTGTAACAAGTACATGCCAGTCACAATGATACAGAGGTTGTGACCACGACAGAGATGAGCAGCTTATGGGACAAAGGCATTTATAGAATTACAAAACAAAGATTCTGAAAGAAAAGAAATTCTTAGCAGCAATATATGGATGAGCGCCATGCCATTAATGCCTACTGTACTTTGTACAGTGGATATAAAAAAAGTGTACACACCCCTATTAAAATGCCAGGTTTTTGTGATAAAAAAATTAGACCACAAAAAATAATTTCAAAACTTTTCCCACCTTTAATATGACCTATAACCTGCACAATTCAATTGAAAAACAAACAAATATGTTTGGGGAAAAATATAAAAAATAAACATACAATAAGCGGGTTGTATAAAAGTGTGCACACCCTTAAACTAATAATTTGTTGATGCACCTTTTGATTTAATTATACCATTCAGTCTTCTTGGGTAAAAATCTGCCATTAATTAGAGAGACTCTGAATAACCCCAAATAAAGTTTACCTGTCTTAGTAAGATTTTCCTTGACATTTACTCAGTTGCCTGCTACAGCAAAAGCCATGTTTCGCAGACAACTTACAAAGCAAGGGGATCTCACAGTTGAAAACGGTGCAAAAAAAATTCCACAGCATTGGATATACCATTGAACACAGTGAAGACAGTCACTGTGTTCCATGATACACAGTGAAGACAGTCACCAAAAAGTGGAGAAAATATGGGACAACAATGACATTGCAAAGAACTGGACGTCCCTCCAAAATTGATGAAAAGACGAGACGAAAACTAGTCAGGAAGGCAGCCAAGAGACCTACAGCAACACTGAAGGAGTTACAGGAATTTCTGGCAAGCACTGGTTGTGTACTACATGTGACAACAATCTCTTTCTCTTGTATTCTCCACATGTCTGGGCTATGGTTGCAAGATGGAAGGCTTTTCTTAAACACAGGGCCGGTGTAAGCATTTTGGGGGTCCCCAGCAAATGTCAAGTTGGGGGCCCCCTGGCCACTTTCAGTCTAAGTATCACCCTGTCACTGCCACCACTTCTATCCATCTTTTTAGTTCATGCTGCAGGCTTTTAGGAGTAGTACACACAGACTGACCTGTAGCTACAATGATCTTATTACAACAGGCATACATACCACACTGTGTTGGCTCATCTCACAAAGGGACATTTTACAGTTACTGGCATTTAGGTGCAACAAGAATGCATTACAACAAGTCTATGTACAGGGGAGAACTAATGTGCAATGGAACCCTAGGCACTGCTTACCGTTTCAGCCCCTGCCAAAAAAAAAAAAAAAAAAACACACCCTCCAGAGTTTCCCCCATGTTGGGCTTCCCACTTATGCACAATACTTTTTTTTTCTTCCATTTCTCACAGTTTACCTTTTTTCTTCAGTTTTTTCAACAAGCCATAACTTTATATATGCTCTAAAGTGCTTTAAGTTTTTTTTACCCAATGATGGCTTGAACAGAAATGATGATTAAGGAAAGCAATTCAATGTTGCTGTTCAGCTTTAGTTTTCCTTCTGTCTTTTCAATATACTTTCTTGACCAAGACAGCACAGTAATAACCATTTAAGAAATAACTCAATTAAGCCGGTGCCCCTAGAAGCTAGAGTATTTCCCAACCTTTTAATCCAAAAGTGGCCTAAACAAAAATCGTGAGTAAGAAAAAAGAATTTCAGTCTTATTTTTTCTTTCAGTGAAGACAAGTTGTATCCAAGGCTTAAAATTCAAAGCTGACAATAGTAGCTCAAAATAAATTAACAAGTCAATTGTTGTGAGGATACACGTATCATGTACAGGAATACTGCCTGCCTCCCTAATCCTCCCAAAAAGACAGTCACTGCCTATGCAACCCTCTGGTGTTAGATTGGGATGAAAGCAGAGGTTCAAATGGCCACAGTCATGTATTTCAAGTGACTGCTGAAATGCATATATATAGCATGCCTACTTACTCTTCGATCCTAACCCCAAAAGGCAACCAGCTGTATATGTGTCTGATGTTTGATTGTGAGGAAAGTGAAAATAATAATTGCAATAATGTATTCTTACTTTGCTGCTACCAGGCAGTACACTGCCCCTACAGGAGCTAAAGTAACTTTCTTTGTATACCTCTGAGGTCTGTTAGAAAAGTAAAGGAAATGATGACTATGCAATCCCCAGCACCCACATAACTTACGGTAAATTTCTGTACACAAACATCTGAGCAGGGATGTTTTAGAATGTTTGTGGTTGAGGACAAAGGCTATTAGCAGTTTTATCCTAATGGTCGTATCATAACTTCATTCAGACTAAAGAGTGCAATCAGAAAATGAAAGCATTTTTTTTCTCATTTTTCCTCAACCAAAAACAGCTTTTTTGGGGTCTCCACAGTCAAGGATGATTAAGGGAGCCTCCTGTATTCATTTATACTGTTTAGGGAGTTGGGGGCCACCAGATTCCTAGATCATCTAAGTCTGAATGTTCTGTGATATATTTTATGCCTTACTTTTGAAATAACATCATTTGTTAGCTACATTTTTATTGATGGCCTGAAGAATAATGTGCGTGTTCCGGCATTATTGGATATGTGCATTGATAAAAATCTGTGATATTTTTTACACACAGAGACAGACAGAGACACACACACCAATGCTAATTTTGTACTCATTTCAGCAAGTACATTGTACAACACTACTACTACAAGATCAGTGACTGCGTTTAGCAGTCAAACAGCAACAGGGATAAGTCACTTTTATTTACCCCTGTGAGGAGTAAATTAATACCTATCACTATCCCTGATTTCACAGATATTCCTGATTTTGTCTCGTAATTTTGCTCTGTCACAATAAATCCAGTCATCAGAGTTTTATACTTATTGTCTAAAAATGCATGTTGATGCAAAATGTGTTATAGTAACTTTTTAAATAAATTACAGTAATGTATAAAATATGTTCCTCATTTTGAGACTTTATTATACTATTATGTTTATCACTGAACAGAATTCTTCAACAAATATGTTGAGAGTTACAATATCAGTTGTTCTGCCAGTATGTATAAAAACCTTGAAAGAGAAACCATTTCTTTTTTTTTTTTTTTTTTTTTTTTTTGAAAATCTTTTTATTTTATTATCTTATAGACAAACAATACAAACCACAGGAGAACACTGTACAAACATCAACAAAAACTATATACAACTATACATTGCCCATATCATTCACAATATATACAACAGATAATACATTAAGGAGATATAATACAAAAATGAAAAGTGTTTCAGGTTAAAAGACAATCAAAGAATACATTCCAAAAATTTTCAGAACAGAACTTGTGATTACCTTTATAAAAGAGATACTTTTGTGCCCTAATATGCCTAATTACCAATTCCTTTAGACCTTCCCATGTTAGTGCTTGGCACTTCCAATGCAATGAGATATAATATTTGATAAATATGACAATTGAAATCACCACCTTGAGCTGAGCTTTAGTAATATTATCAGGAGGGATATGTAATAAAGCAAATTGCCAAGAAAGTGTTGATTTTTCGTATCCCATTTTCTCCAGAATAACTAAGGGCACACCATAGTCTGTACACACATTTGCAGCTCCAGAAAATGTGATATATATCGGCTACTTGATCCTTACAAAATGGACACAGAGAAGACGAGTTGGGGTGAATTTTATTAATGATTGCAGGTGTTAAATACGCATTATTGGTGATCATGGAAAGAGAAACCATTTCTGAAGATTAGAAGCATTAACTCGTCTTAAACTCCACAGTTTGCAATGAGATCGGTCACCCTGGGCTGCTGATCTCTGTAGTGCTTACTTTGCTTATGTTCATTTCAGCTTTGTCCTAACAGGGTCATATCACAGTCCTGTTCAGGTTAAAGAGTATAATTGAAACTTAATACATTTTTTATCCTTATTTTTCCCCAACCAACAGCAGTTTTTGTGGGGCCCCCACACAGTCATTGATGATTAAGGGGCCCCTTCCAGCCACAGTTATTGCAGGTACCTAAAACTGGCTAGGTTGTTAATTTTAGTGAAGAGGATGTCCACCATCAGGGCTTAACCTAGGCCGGGGCATTATGTCATTGGTAAAATATTTAATGAAATTGTAAAGCTTGTTACTTGACAAAATACTATTATAACTAAAGATGTTTGAATTTTGAAGGAGATAAATATGAGTTATTATTACTTACCTGCTTTATTAAGTATACAAGATTGCTGTAATAGCTTTTGTTGGTTTGACAGACATGTTACAAAATATCAAGATAAGATAACCTGCTGTGGTTGGGGGCCCCCCAACAACCAAAGGGTTCGCTGGTGCCTAAAACAGACTATGCTTAAACAGAAAAACATCCAGGCCTGGCTAAAATTTGCAAAACAGTACATCAAGTCTCCCAAAAGCATGTGGGAAAATGTGTTATGGTCTGATGAAACCAAGGTTAAAATTTTCTGGCCACAATTCCAAAAGGTACATTTGGTGCAAAAACACTTTGCATCACCAAAAGAACATGGTGAAGCATGGTGGTGGCAGTATCATGCTTTGGGGTTGCTTTTCTTCAGCTGAAACTGGGGCTTTAGTCAAGGTGGAAGGAATTATGAACAGTTCCAAATACCAGTCATTTTTGGCCCAAGACTTTCAGGCATTTGCCAGAAAACTGAAGATGAAGAGGAATCTCACCTTTTAACACGACAATGACCCCAAGCATGCATCCAAATTAACAAAAGAAAGGCTTCATCAGAAGAAAATTTAAGTTTTGGAATGGCCCAACCAGAGCCCAGACCTAAATCCAATAAAAATTTTGTGGGGTGACCTGAAGAGGGCTGTGCACAAGAGATGCCCTCACAATCTGACAGATTTGGAGCGCTTCTGCAAGGAAGAGTGGGCAAATGTTGCCAAGTCAAGATGTGCCATGATGATAGGCTCCTACCCAAGGAGACTGAATGTTGTAATTAAATCAAAAGGTGCTTCAACAAAGTATTAGTTTAAGGGTGTGCACACTTATGCAACCAGCTTATTGTACTTTTTTTATTTTTTATATGTATTCCCCTAACAGATTTGTTTGTTTTTCAATAATTGTACAGGTTATAGGCCACATTAAAGGTGGTAAAAGTTTTGAAATGATTTATTGTGGTCTCATTTTTATATCACAAAATCCTGGCTTTTTATTTGGGGTGTACACTTTTTATATCCACTGTATAATGCACCTCTGAGAATACACAAAATGTTACTTAATCTATAGAAAAGTATAAGATATAAAACTGAAATAAAGACCAGGCCAAGGACTTTGTATATCAGATACGCAAAGTACAGGCAATTTACCAGAAAAGCATGAACATTTCTTACTTGAACTAGAGATTCTTAGGGTAATACAGTAGCTAGAAATGACAGAAAAAAATCCAAGGATGTATGGACTTTTACTCAGAAATTTTTACTTGCAAATGCTGACACCAAAACTTGTTAAAAGAGGCTGGACAGTGCAAAAATAATCAGTAAGAAAAGAATTGTACTCATAAAAATTAGCAATAAAAAAGGAAGGTCATTTGCCGTCTTATTTTTCTTTCAAGAAAGAATTTAGTAGTATCGGGCTTTAATGTTAAATGAAGACAAAGTCAGGATACAAGATTCACCTCTAAGAATATCAAAGGGCAGAGAGAGTTTAAAAAAAAAAAAAAAGTACTGGCCTCAAGAACCATCATCTCATAATTCTGGAATACAGCGCATTCAACTGCATAGACTCAGTCTCTTACCAGCTCAACTGTTAATGGGTAGAAGGTTGAAAATCGAACTGCATGCAACTACACTATTAAGTAAATTATCTAAGTCGGCTACACTGCTAATGCCTTAAAAGCAGTACAGTGCAAAGAAAATGTTGGTAGAAACAGATGAAATTTAAGTTTCTTGTGTGTTTTCCACACATTGTCAAGCAAATGAAAGTTGAACGGATTCTTCTGTGACAGCATGGCTCCCCTTAATCTCCTAATCCTTCCTATCCATGGTCCTAATTTCTGTATGAATTACTGGGACTACAAGTAGTGTTCAAACTGGTGAAAGCAGTTTTGGCCAGTGAAGAACAACAGCCTTAAGAGTTGCCCCTGTAGCTCACTGAGGTTCCTGGCTTAACTCTGGTGGAGACCCTATATTACTACATGCTGCCATGTAAGTACTCTTCTTAATAGGCAAATGCATACAATGAGAACATGCTTGCTACAGAAGCTGCCCCCTGCCTCCAATGCAGCAATGCCACACAAGACTGACTGCAAGCACAGCCTAGTTCCATTCCAAGCTTCAATCTCTGAGTGGGCAACAAAAAATGGCTTGTTCTGACCTGCACATCACACAACCCTCCTCCCCAAGGCAAAGTGTCATTATTCTTGTCTCCACCCATGCCAACTCCTACAAGCACTCAGAGCCACTAACTGATTTCAGGTCACTTGAGTCACATTCATATCCTCACCACTCTACACCAAACAGTTTGCTTTGGGCAAAGTTAGGCTTTTGCACATGCATATAAAATGACTTAAGATACATGTGCAATACATGGAATGTTCAATACATATACTATTACTTATAAAAGTTTATAAATGCTAGATGCATTCAAAGTTAAAACTCAACTGTGACCAAAATTCAACAGAAGAGTACAACATGTAAAACTTTGTAGTGTGTTCTGCTTATCTGCCTAAGATATGGCCAAAAAAGAGGATAGGTAGAAAATATAGAAATGTCAGGGGGCTGGATGGAGGGTAACCAGGACTGCAACAGTGAATACACTCGAACATCTACATTTATGGTAAGTGTATACAATTGTACAATGTTCTTCATGTTTCAATGTTGCAGTCCTCACACTTGGTTGATTCCCAAAGCTGAGGAAGGGTGGAAGCAGTCAAGAAGTATTAGGGCTGGCTAGCAGGCCTTGCAAGACTGCTGTAGCAAATCCAGCTCTGGATTTAGAAAAGATAGGCAAGTGGTAATGCTTGGTGAAGGTGTGTACAGAACTCCAGGTTTCAGCTTCCAGGGTGTCCCTGGTAGGGACTCCCCTAAGAAACGCTGTAGAGGTTGAGGTAGCCCTAGTGGAATGGGTTCTGATTCCCTGTGGGGTAGGTTTTCCATGGTGTTTGCAGCAGAAATGGATGCAGTGTGCTATCCATTTGGAGATGGTTTGCTTTGAAATGGCCTTGCCCTCTGCCCCTGTAGCAAAGCTGACTAGCAGCTGGTCAGATTTTCTGAAAGGTTTAGTCCTGTCAATGTAGAACCTGAGCTGCCTGTGCACGTCTAAGGAGTGCAGGATCCTTTCTCCTTTATTATGAGGATTAGGGAAAAAGGTTGATAAATGGATGGATTGGTTTAAAGCCACACTGCATACCACCTTGGGCATAAATGATGGGTTAGTCCTGAGGGAAACCCTGTCCGCATGGAAGATAATGAAGGGTTCCACAGCCATAAGGACCGGCAACTGAGACACTCTTCTTACTGAAGTGATGGCTAGAAGTAAGGCTGTTTTCCAAGAGAGGAATTTTAACTCTGCTGTAGCAGCAGGCTCAAAGGGGGGAAGCATGAGCTTCTCTAGTACAAAGTTAAGGTCCCAGGCTGGAGTGGGAGCTCTCCTCGGGGGTTTTAGATTGTTAGCTCCTCTCAAGAACTGTTTGACCAGAGGGTGAGAGAAGAAGGGTGGGCTCGGTATTATAATGAGCTGAGACGGCAGAGGCATGAATCTTAATAGAAGAGAAGGATAGGCCTTTGTGGAGCAGTTCTGCAGATAATCTACGATTTGAGGTAAGGTGGGCACGGTTGTGTCCTTTCCCTGAGACTGGCTCCAAGAACAGTATCTTTTCCATTTTTCTGAATAGGATTTCCTAGTACTAGGCTTCATGGCCTCAAGGATGACATCCAGCACCTGTTTGCTGAGAGTTGCTGGCGATGTAGTCATGGAATGAGCCAGGCTGCTAGGTTCAGGGTTTTCAGCGGAGGGTGCAAAATCTGGTCCTCCTGCTGGGACAGCAGGGAAGGGATCTGATGCAGGTGCCAGGGTAGCACTGCTGTCAGACTGCGTAAAAGTGGGTCCCAGTGCTGGCGTGGCCAGTCTGGTGCGATCAGGATTGTCCTTGGCCTGTCCTGTTTGATCTTGGGTAGTACTTCTGAAAGGAGGGACAAAGGGGGAAAGGCAAAGATTGAGAGGTTTTCCTATGTAAAGGATAGGGCATCCACTTTCCATGCTTGGCTGTGGGGAGTTCTGGCGCAAAATTTGCTCAATTGATGGTTCTGAGGGGGAACCAAAGAGGTCCACCTCTGGTGTCCCCCACCTGTGGATTAGAAGCTTGAATGAGCTAGTCTCCAGTTTCCACTCATGTGGGTCCATTAGATCTCTGCTTAAGTCGTCTGCCAATTAATTTTGTTTGCCTGGTAGGAACTGAGCTTGCAGGTGCACTTGATTGCTCATGGCTGTGTTCCACAGAGCCATGGCTAACCTGCAGAGTGGGTAGGAATGAGTTCTCTCCTGCTTGTTTATGTACCACATAACTGTGTTGTCCGTCTTTATCAAGAGTTGTTCTGGAAGGATACAGTATTTGAAGGCTGTCAGTGCATTCCGTACAGCTAACATTTCTTTTTGATAGATATGCAGGTGCATTTGTCTTGGGCTCTATTTCCCTTGAATGCATTTGCCTGCCATGTGAGCCCCCCCCCATGCATAGTCTGATGCGTCTGTTGTCAGGGCTTGGGCGGCGGGGGGGTTGAGTGAAAGGGAGTCTCTTGTTGTGGTAGCAGGCCTCTGACCACTAAAGGAACTCCGTCCTTAGGCAAGGAATGATAGGAATCACTGTTTTCAGGTCCTGAGAATGTTAACACCAGAGACTTAAGTACCATTAAAGTTTCCTCATATGCAGTCTTGCACATGGAATTATGAGAATGCATGAGGCCATGAACCCTAGGGCTTGCAGTATTTTTCTTGCAGATAGCTGGGTTTGGGTGGCCAGTAGTTTGTCAAACAAATCTGTTTTTCTGGAATGAGGAATGCCATCTGGGAAGTTGTGTTCAAGCTTGCTCCCAGGAATATAATTTTTTGGCTGGGTACCAGATGTGATTTATTTTCATTGATGGTATACCCCAGAGAAGTTAGGAGTCTCTTTACAAATGTCAGGTGCTGAAGTAGCAATTCCTGACTGTCCTCCTGAATCAGGCAATCGTCCAGGTATGGGTAAATTTGAATTTTTCTGTGCCTGCAGTATGCAATGGTTGGAGCCAGGCATTTTGTGACTACCCTGGGCGGAGTAGATAAGCCAAAGGGAAGTGCAGAGAATTGATAATTCATAGAGCCTGCCCTGAAACATAGATATTTCCTGCAAGATTCCCTTATGGAGATGTGCAGATAAGCTTCCTTTAAGTCTAGGGTGACCATCCAGGAGTCCCTGGCTAGCATAGGAAGCAGCTGTTGGAGAGCATACATTATGAATTTTGGTACCACCAGGAAGGTGTTGAGAATTGACAGATCCAGGATAGGGTGCCAAGAGTTTTCTTTGGTGGGCACCAAAAAGTCTGGAGTAGAAACCCTGCCCCCTTTGCTCTGTTGGGACAGGCTGTATAGCCCTGATACTGAAAAGAGAAAGTACTTGCTTTCGGGTTTCTGCCCACTGGTTTGGAGGAAGGTCTGGCAATCTGCTTGGGGTTGGCAGTAAGTGGAAGTAGAATCTGTATCCCTGGGATACAATGTTTAAGACCCATCTGTCCTGGGTAATGTACTCCCAGTTTTTTGCATGCAAGGCAAGTCTTTCTCCAAGGGGTGCAAGTACTTGGGCATGGCTGGAAAGGATGAAGGACAAATCATTGTGAACTTTTTCCATAAGAGGGTGGCTTACCAATCCCTGTTTTTGAGGTGGGAGCACTCCATTGTTTAGATCTGTGCATACCCTGTGACTGTAGTCTTGGTCTGCTGCCCCTGGGTTTGGACTGAGAAGGTTTGGGAGGGACTGGAAAGGACCAGTTTTTTGAAGGCCAATGCCTACTGAATCTAGGTGGCTGTACCTGTAGGAAATATTTTAACAGTTTGCATAGATTTAGCTTTTTCCTCTATCTTTTTAAGAACAACGTCTGCTTTAGTGTCAAACAAACATTCTTGGTTTAATGGAGCATCTCGTAAGTTTGCTTTGACATGGTCTTGCAAGATTTTCTCCTTCAGCCAAGCATACCTTCTAAGAAAAGACCCAGTGACAGAAGCCCTGCAAGATGCTTCTAAGGCATCAAAACCACACTGCAAAGTATGTTTTCCAACTTGGTTTGCAGAATGCATTAACTCTGTGCACAACATAAAGATTTACAAATCAGGAATCAACATCATTTTTTGTTTAATTAGTTCCATAATATGCTGCTGGTACTTCAACATGTGGAACTGGCAATTTAAAGCCCTGATGGCAAGAGTTGCAGAGGTATATACCTTCTTCCCCCATCTGTCTAAAGCCCTAGTATCCCTGTCTGAAGGGGTATGGTTTTTGGCTGTAGTAGCCTTCATACCTTTAGGTTCCTGGGAAATGGTCTCTGGATCTGCAGTGGGATTTTTAAATAGAAATTTTTGAGAGTCAGGTACTCTGTAGTACCTGTTAGGCTTTCTAGGAGCTGGTGGCAAAGTATCAGGGGTAAGACTGGATTCCATGAAGACATCTACAATTTCCAGAACAGGGGGGATTGCTTGAGGCCTGTGCTGAGGCAAAATTAAAAATTCCCTGAGTCTCTATATGCAGGGTTTCCCCAAAGGAAAATTCCTCAGGCGGAGAGGCAGAAGGAATGGACTCTTCACCATCAGAGTCTTCGTAAGGTGAGTATGGGGCCTCTGGAGGGTCTGTATCATTTGAGTCATCAGAGGAATCATCTGTAGACACTGGCTCAGGGGGCTCTGCTCTAGGCCTCTTCTCTGGAGGCGGGTGAGAGGCCCTGTCTGGTTGAGGTTGGGATCCTCGGATTAAAGAAATGAGATCCTCTGCTAAACTAAGCATTTGTGAACTGGAGCTAGGTCTGTGAGAGGGGGGCTTAGCAGGCACAGATTTAGTAGTTTTAGCTGCTTTAGCCCTGGCAAAGGCCTTAATGGACATGGCTGCAGGTGGCCTAGCAGCTCCACGTGCAGGGGTTGAAATATCCAAGGGAATAGTGTCTGATAATTCCTGAGAAACTGTAACAGCAGGTGGAATATCAGAAGCAGATTCCACGAGGTTGGAAGAGGCCTCGGCAGAAGGAAATTTTTCGGCTGAAGGAGGAACCGCTTGCTCGGTTTCAGCCGAAACAGAGACACTCGCGGTTGGCTTAACCGCGGTTTCGGCTGAAACCGCAGACCGCGAGTGTCGGTCCTTTTCCTTGCGTTTTTAGATATTTGCGGTCGGAGGATCCGGCGGCATAATATAAGCAAAATCTGAGCGAAAAACTCCTCAGCAAACTCTGACCGGCGTCTAAGCGTCCGCGGTTAAAAGAAGCACAGGCTAGACAAGCTGCGGCCGTGGTCTGGGCCTAGACAAGGTAAGCAGTAAGAGTGGAAATCTTTATGAGGTATTTGTTTCCCACAAGTTAAACAGTTATTCACTTTTTCTGACATCGGCTGAGGCAAGAAAGAGTCCCCAACGGGGTACTTAGCTTTTTTAGAAGTCTTTGAAGTAGTATTCGGTAGTAGTAATCTCTGGTTCTGACCGACCGGCACTTGCGAACAGCTTCTGCTTCGGGCGCCACGCGGCAAGAAAGACTGAGGAAAACGGCGTTGGCTGATGACTTTATACCCGAATAACTGCAGCTATGACGTCGGGTGAAGTGCGACACCAGCCGAGGCCAGACCCAGACTTTGGAATCCGGCCGACCGAAGGGCTGCCTGACGACAGGACAACCCATTTGTAAGGACTGCAGATGCATCCTTGAAGGACATCAGGGGGGACTGCTTGAGGCCTGTGCTGAGGCAAAATTAAAAATTCCCTGAGTCTCTTTTTGGACTGTGGGTAGTCCTGGCACTCCCAGCAGAAATGCTCTCGGAGGGTATATGCAGGGTTTTACCGAAAGAAAAGTCCTCTGAGGGGAGGCAGAGGGAATGGAATCCTCTGCATTTGAATCCTCATAGGTAGATAAGGGTATGTCCTAGCAATCTGAGGGGTCAGAGTCATCGGACTCATGATCTGTAGAATCAGAAGGAAAGTCAATTCTTTGTCTTTTAGAGGGGGAAGGCTGGCTTCCCCTAATTAAAGTAATAAGATCTTCAGCCATTCTAAGCATTTGTTTCTGTGGTATGGGAGCTTGAGAATATGCTTTGGTCATCGGTTTCCTAGGTGTAGTGCAAACTCTGGGCCTGAGAAATTCAGTAGTTTTATTCAGAAACTAAGTAGTCGTTTAATACGAACATCGGAAGGTCTGAATACACCCTCAGAAGCCGGTGCCTGCACAGCGGCTCCAGACCCATCCAAGGTAGAGACATCTGCAGGTTCCATAGTCGAAGCATCTTGTGGCATACCGGACTCCAAATGGGTCTCAGTAGAGGCCTGCAAATCTGTAGAAGCAGGTATCAGGGGATTCGAAAGCACCCGAGTACCGGCGGACTGGCGACTAACTTAACGGAAGTGTCGTCAGCAGTTGTGGACCTGTGTGGTCTGTCTCCGTCTTTATCCTTTCGTGTGTTCGGAAAATCGGTAGTCGGATGGCGTATCGAAGCCATTTCGGAATACGGAGAACGAGAGCAAAAAAATTTAGTGACAAAGATAGCCCGATGGCGAATAGTTCGGGCGTTAAACAGGGCACAAAACCAACAGCGAGGAACATGACAGAGTAAGAATGAAAATCTCTGAGGTATTTGCTTTCCACATGCAAGACAATTATTAACTTTTTCTGACATCGGTTAGAGCAAGAAAAAAGGATCCCCAATGGGGTACTTCGCTTTAGAAGACTTTAGGTCTGAAACTCTAATAACGAAAATTTCAGGTAGTGGCCAACTGGCACTTGCGAACTGCTTTTGCTTTGGGCTCCGCTCGGCAAGAAAAGCTGATGTAATGGCGTCGGCTACATGTTTTATACCACTGACGACCTGACGTCATGGAAGAGGCTACAGCATCAGACACAGAAATCCCAAGACGCTGGTATTCAGGCCGACTGAGGGCTACCTGCAGGCAGATAACCCAAGTGCGATGACTGCAACAGTGAAACACGAAGAACATCGGCAGCCAGTGCAACACTCCTTCATTCCCTTTACAGATCATCAGTCTTAAGATGTGAAGTTGATCCCTTCATGGCCAAGAAAAAGATGGAAGCCTCTCAGCTGGCGGACTTTTGTCAAATTAGGTGAAGACTCTGCACCCTGGTCCTTACCTTCTCCCTCCTGTCAGCTCCTTTGTGGGACTGCATGAGGAACCCTCCTGCAGATTCTTGCACTGGCTATCCAAAAACACTACATCCTGTTAGACATACATCTCTAACTTAGTGCATCATTCTTCTGGCTACAAGATGAAATCTATAGCATTTACGGCACTCCTTGATGTTGTGCTTCTTACTCGGGTAATACAAGCAATGCCGGTGAGTACTGATCTGGCTGCAAAAACACTTCAGTTTAGAAGCTTGAAACATTTCTGCAAGATATGTTAGGATCAAGGTCTTGAATGCATACATGTATGGCAAAAAAACTGGGGTATTAGAAGCTGGTACATCCTTCTGGACCTAATGCATGATGTAATGCCACAAGCATGTAGGAGAACTTCATGCCCCCAAAAGGAGGGAGGCAGAGACTGACTTGTACCAACGACAGGGCCCTCAAGGAGTTTCCACACATTATTCACTGCAAATGGACTTCCAAAGTTCACATTACACTGTTCAGTGGGCCCAAAATGCATTTCTTATATCTGTACTTCAAAAGATATGTATTTTAATAAATGTGTTATAACATTAACAAAATGCTACTTATAACTGTGAAGAAAATGAAAACACCCATCTGTGTTAGAATGTCTGGCAGGAGATTTGTATATATTCTCAGATTAACTTGTATTGTACGCCAGCATGTCTAATTGTGAAAATGTAAATACATTTTTAAAATGTTGAGTATTTCCCTGTTTATACAAAATGTTAAAAATAATTTGTCAGTGTTTTGATACATTTCTAACTGCATGTTTGTGATGGAGATTCTAAAGTACTAAATCAGCCGATCAGTGGGTGATGCCATTAGAATGTTCCTGGTTGCTATGTGATTACGGAACAGATGACTGACAGGAAAATGAATTTTTTCAAGCAGCTGATTTATTTTTAAAATAAGACAGTTGAGACTGTTAACTTGGACTATAACAGAGACTGCTGAAGTCAGTTTAAGGGTAGTTAGTTAAGAGTTGAAGTCAGTTACATTGCTGTGCAGTGGGCACCTAAAAAAGGACTCATCAAAAACTGTAAACCTGCCTTTGCTTTCCTGTTATGTTTTAAATTAGATCAGAGACAGTATTCTCTAGTTAGATTAGAGAAGTTTAGTTATTTAGATAAGAGTTTTTCTAAGATGATGGACTACTATTCTACAGTTTCATTATATATATGGTGATTGAATTCTGGTGTTTACTGAAAATTATTGATCTACATTCTTGTAATCATTTTTTACTCATTATTAAAGGTTTCTCATTACTTTACATTGTGGCTGGACAATCAGTGTGTTCTTTAGAGATTAGAAAGTGTTTATGCCTGCTTGATACTCCCCAGGTCACCTTGAATGACTGGCTGCTTCTGGTCATAGCTATCATTTATTCTGATGTTTAATTTTCAATAATTGACCACCCTTTGAAGGGCGTGTAGACCTGTCTGACAGCGTTTACCATTTGTATTGGGGAGGTGAGACAGCCGGAAATCTCTGTCTCGAGTGTGTGAGATTTTAATTTATTTTGATTGCGAGTGAGTCAGACGTCTTAAACTGGAACAAATTGCTCTGAAGTGAATAAGGGATTACATTTGGGATGGACAGAGGTACATAGTCCAGTCCCAGAAAAGAAAACGTGTTCCTGTTGTGCTCTTAAGGGAAACTGTGGAATTTTACTCGTGTGCTCTGGTGTTTTCCGTAACACTCCCACACTGGAGTCGATGGTGAGGACTGAGGCTACTTAATTACTGACCCGGGTTTTAAGTGAGCAGATGTCACATTACTGGTGTCAGTCTGGTGGGATATTAACCGGATGTCACTATGGTAATGTCCATTGCTTTGCAAATCGTGTTTCTGATCCTACAACCACTTAAAAAGCAATCATCTTTAACTGCTCCCCAGTTCACCAAGTTTTCTATATACAGTACAAGTATAACACTAAATCATCACATACATTTACTTTAGAAAAAAAAAATCTACCTTTCCAAACTCCCAGGTTTTAACATAACATTCCATCTCTGAAGAGTGGGAAGCTAGTGAACTTAGCCTAAATCAGTAATGTAATATTAGAGGAACTATTCTTCATTCTATGCCTTGCTTTTTAATGCAACAATCTGCTGACCAGATAAAGTGTTTCCAACATTCATCTCTTTTGAAATGACACTTTGCATTGCATTTTCTCAATACTCCAAGTTTTCATAGGTTCACATGTGAATACTAGACTTACTGTCCTGAAGAGCTATTTTAAACCTAGCCAATAACTTCAGGTCAGAAGCAAACCTTGTACACGGTGTGTCTATGGGGTGAAGACCTTGGCCATAATGCCAAGCCCACCTCAAGCACAATATTTAAACAGCCATTTGATCCCTTTAATTTTGCTAAAGTTATAAACACACTTACACTTTTGCTTTAACGTATTGCTTAGAACTTCAGACCAACTCAGAATAATTCTACAGAATCTGGGAGGCTAATATGGAGGCATTCACAAACATAGGTTCTCTTCCAAATTAGAACTATCCTTTTCATGACTAAGTAACACACAGGCTTTTCACCACTATACAAACATTACATGCCAGTGGGATCTCCTTGCAGTAAATCATACAACTGTTAATTTAAATGACTATCAAATTACAAAGCAACATGAAGTTCTACCTGCTAAGAAAAATCCAAACTGCTACCTAAATGCAGGATGGCTGCCTTTGGCTGGGTTCTATAATGACTTGCACCTGAGAGAAGTAGATATAAATGCTGCTCCACGAGGAGGGAGGATATCTAATTTTATCTTGCTGCGGCACTAAATCATTTAATTTTAATCTAGTGACAGAACAATACCAAGGGAACCATCAATGAATTCATCAGCAAAAAACACTTTGTTAATGTAACCATGTGCTAAAATATAAAGATAAAAATACCTAAGTACCTTGTGGCCCATCTGGATTACCGTATTCTTCCCAATTCTTCCGAGATTCTTCATCTGTTAAGCTAAAAAAAGCAAAATAAATTTAGGAAGAGAATGATGGTTTCTGTACCCCATTACACAAACATGCAAACAAAAGCAGAACAGAGAAACAAAATTTAAGTGAGGAAAGAATATTTCATGAATTACCCAGAGTAACACATCCATGAAGAAATCACAATTATCAGGTCCAGATAAATGAAACAAGGCTCTCCACAGCGGAAAATTAGTCGTGTAAGAGTAGATGGCCTTCTCTTCACTACCACAATATCATTAACAGGGACACCTTTCTTCCAATATGTTCTGTCTGCTGGGGGACAAGAAATGTATCTGGACAGTTGGGGATTGGCTCAACAGTGTCCGGTTCCTTCCAGACCTGGCGGGAAACTGGGTCAGCAAGTCCATCCGCCGGGGAAGTCACCCAAGACAGATGGGCCTGCCCCAAAAGCCTCCAAAAACAAAGACTCTTAGGAAGACCAACCACCTTTCTGTTTTAGAATTTCCAGGATGTCTCCAAAGGAGATGCCATCAGGTGGTGATCGAGGGGATCCCTCTCACTCATTGAAGTAAGTGTATTCAGTGAGGGACTCCATTAGGGAGTTTATGTGCCTCCTCTTGCATGTCTTCTTTCAAGGTACCTCCTCCTTGGGGTGTTTGGAGGAGGTACTGGAAAAATGGGGAATACCCTGTGGGGAATGGGTGTGGAGGCTTCCTAGGGTAGGCTGACCTGAAGGAACAGGAATGATGGGCTCAGTGCTTGGACCCAATGTAGTGCAAAGGATAGGATCAGAGATGTGAGAGGACAGAAGTCAATGTAACAAGAAGGCCCACTCCACTACCTGAAAGGCTGACAGACCCAGGGAAACCCCTTCTAACCTCCAATGAGCCAAAGCAGCAGAGGACGAAAGGTCAGGGACCACTGCGGATTCAACCATTTCTGAGAAAACTGGACCCAAGCTATCGAGGGCCGAGGCCCCAAGAGACAGGGACGGATTCAACAGTGTTGGAGCCAAACCCAACCTCCGGGACCTGGCGCCAACCTCTCGGGTCAGAGACCCACTTTGATCTGATGGCATCAGAGCAGGGTTGGCCAGGGACATCACTGGAGTCAAGGAAGGAGGTTTCTGGATCTGAGTCCTGAGGAATTTCTGCATCAACCTGTCCATATTGACCTCCGTCAAGCTCCTAGAGGATCTGGAAGAAGCAGGTTTGGAATGTCTAGTTGGAGTGTGAAGCAATTTGGAGTATACGGCAGAGGTGAGACAAGATTCAGAATGAAGGTAGGAGATCTGCTCCTGACTGTCAGATCCAAAGGCCTAGGATCCAACTTCTGAGTCAACAGAGGAGGAGAACCACTTACTGAGATAACCTCTATTGGATCCGAGAGAGTCAATGGATCTATTGGATCCGAGAGAGTCAATGGATCCAAACAGGAGGTGGCACTATTCAGATCCGAAGGAGTCTGATCTGAAGTTTTTTGAAGTTTCTCTGAAAGCTCCAAAGATGTCCTCGGGGACACAGAGGGCTCGCTTTTTGGTTTCTTTGGAGGGGGTTGAGCCCAGATAAAGGGGATGAAGCCAGAAGCAATCTTATTAGGAGAAGTTTATTGTGCTGTCAGAAAGGCAGCAAGGGTTGAAAGAAGCACAAATTTCACACTGGGACTTGAGGTGTTTGGTCCCAGGCAGTAGACGCACTTCTTGTGGGCATCCAAATTTGGGATTTTACACCCACAAGAAGTGCTCCCCTTGAATGCAGTATGTTTTTCCAACAGTCTATTGAAACAGAAAGAGCATCCACTTTAACTTTTGAACCAGTTGCACATACACTAAACCAAATGTTCAAGGAATAACATAATTTTTTAACTAATAAAGCACTGTAGAGAGCTTTAACTAAATAAAAATAAAACAGTGGAGATAGCTTTAACTAAAAAAGTGCCAATGGACAGAAGAAAAAAAACAGCATGGAGTTGAAGGAGAAAAAAAATCAACCTTGATGCCTGCAAACAACTAGAAAGATTTAGAGGAAGAATGAGGAAATAATAAGTATCTAGTTTTTAAATTAAAAGTATTAAGCAAAAAAAAAAAATTTGAAAAAAATCACACAACTTTATCTATAGCTCGAGATTCTGGAAAACCACATCCTATTGCAATGGCGGCAAATGAGAACTGGATACTCGGGGATGGTACAGAGCATTATGGGTAGAGGGAGAAGCTCAAGATTTGGATCCAAGTCTGTAAGAATGCTGCAGAGCCAGATCCGCGGGTCAGATTTGTAACCCATTAATGAGGAAGAATGAAAAAGGATAACATCAGATCCCTTCTTACCCTTGGAAAGAAGGTGAGATTGCCTACGAACAAAGGCAGACTTGGAAGGATAGTTCTTCTGAACCTTAGGAAAAGGAGAAACAAAAATGTGTTTCAGATCCTGCAATAGGTCAGTAGCAGCAGATAAGAAGATTTCTGTTACCTAAAGAAGCACCAAAAAGCTTGACCTTAATGTCATCAGGCAAAGCCTGAAGACAGCATCAACAGCAATGCTTCATCATGACCGAGCCAAAGGTAGCAGCTCTGGAAGGGGCATCATTTGCATCATAACTGCATTAGATTGAATGCCGAGCAACATGAGTATTGGAACCCAGCAGGGAAAGGGCTGAAGCCTTCTCATCAGAGTTAGGAAGGTCAGATACCACCTAAGAAAGGTGGCCAAAACAAACTTGGTCGCACGAGTCTGGTAGTTAATGGCCATAAAGGACAAAGTGGTAGCAGTGTAAACTTGCTTGCCCAACTTTTCCATGGCGCTACTGTCCTTATCAGAAGGCAGCAGCTTGGTAGAGGGCAACAACTTGGGATGGTTTGTCAGAAGAGACTGACACTACAGAAGCATCAGCAAAAGGGCATTTATAAAGAAATTTGCATTCTTTAGGTACCTTGTAAAACCTATCTGGCTTTTTTGATGCAGAAGGCGGAGAGTCAGGGGTTACAGAAGCTGCAGAAAAATTATCTAAAATGTTAGCCAGAAGAGGAGGAACAGCAAATGGTTTGGGTGATTCCATCTGTAGGAGCTCATAAAACCTTTTTTGAGTATCAGAAATCTGAGAATAATCTCACTTAAAATAGTCCATAATACAGGTAATGGTATCCCCAAAGGGCAGCTTTTTCAAAGTAGTGTTTGGACTTACGGAATCCTCCTCTGAACTGTAGTCCAAGGAGGAAGGGATTTAGAAAAAAAAAAAAAAAACGGGATCCCCCCTACCCCAAGTCCAGATCTTCATCTGAGGAAACTAATTCCCTAGGCCTCTTGACTACAGTGGAAGACTGCAGGAAGCAGAAACAGAGAACCCTTTAGGTGCCTTCAAGGCCATCAAAGCATATAATAAACCCTGAGTGAAATCTTATTATTCATGTTGAGGATCCTTCACAACAGGGAGAAAATTCTTTGTCTTTTGTTTCTTTTTCTGTGAGATGTCCGCTCAAAACTCCCTTGGAGGGACTGACCCCTGCCTTGACTCAATAGTAGTGACAGGAATTTCCTCCTTCACTAAAATCTGAGGAATCCCCCTCTGTCTCAAATCAGCAGAGGTTCTCTCCACACAATGTCAGGTACAGACATTTAAAAAATCTCCAAGGAGATGCGAGAAGTTGGATCTATTCTGGCCTCCGATGGGGGGTGCAGCACATGAATATGAAGCAAGGACCCGATGTTTTTAGGGCTTTCACCAGCCTCTACAGAGACCTTTGGGGAGGCTGGACAGCAGTCAGTTTGGGCTTTGTCTTTTTTTGTCCTTTTTCTTCGCAGATGGCTAGCCCTTGGGAGATGCTGGTTCTCCAGATATATGGATAAAGCAGAGAGGTGACTATGTAGGGTCTTAGACACAAATATCTGGCAGACAGAATAATGTGTATGACCATGGGAAGCACCCAAACAAAAAAACATTGGTCATGAAGATCTTTATGGGAAATCTGCCTCCCACACTGATATCTTCCTTTTCTGGATGAAATGAACACAATAACAAACAAGAAAAGTAATAGAAGAAACTCCAATGGGTCACTATCTGAAAAAAATGGTTAACCTGCACAGCAGAAGGGCATTCACACAGACAGCTCAGCTACAGAGAAGGTCCAAGTATCTGCTTCCATACGTCACACCTTTTTGCCCTATGTTATTGCATGGGAAGCATGCACAAGACGTACAGCGCCTATAAAAGTTGAAGGCTTTGCTAAACTGGCCAGACGTTGGGCTATCCTTGGCAGGAAATCCCTTAGGTGAAGAGTACTGCAAGAGTGACATGGAAGGACATCTTAAAAAGCAGAGTTACTTTTCTGGGCCCATCAGCACACTTGTGTAGGAGTATCTGCATAATAACTTAAATAAGAGGGAATTTAATCACCTTCAGTCTTGATTAACGTTTGCTAGCCAAGGCAAAAGAGAGAGAGAGAGAATCCTCCAGACCTTAAAAACCACACACTGAGAAACTCAGAAAGCTTTAGGAAAACTCTTGCCATGAAATTAGTAGTAAAAGGTGGACAAAGCAATGAAAAAAAGAGCTGCTCAACATGAACTCCTGAAAGACACTATTAAATGAGATGCCTTACATAACCTTCCTGCATTTTCTGATGTTAATTCAGCCAAAAGAATGAGTGCAAAACAGGTACATGAAATGCCTGCTGGACCAGACAATATATATATATATATATATATATATATATATATATATATATATATATATATATATATATATATATATATAGATATAGATATATATCTGTTAGGGGAAAAAATATAAAAAAAAACGTACAATATGCTGGTTGCAAAAGTGTGCACACCCTTAAACTAATACTTTGTTGTGTGTGCACAACCTTAAACTAATACTATAGTCCACTGCATATGTATAAGCAAATAGTAATTTAAAATACAGATTAAACAAAACATAATATGTACAACCAGGAAACTAAGGAATAAACTCCAAGTAAACAATAGCCTACAGTGGGACAGGTCTGGAAATGTCACTCTGCCAAGGCCTAAACTTGATGCCACCTCAGCGATAAAATTAATGCAAGAGCCATGCAGTAACAGACCAACTCAAACTTCCTTCAGAAATAGGCTGTGAAAGCAGCCATCTCTCATGGAGTATCTGTAGTAGCAGATTCCTACCTTAGGTTCATAGGTTGGTATTAGGCTATTGGCCCAAGAGCCTACACAAGCCTAGTTATAACAATTACCTGGCTATTTCTTCCCACAATATTTACTTCCATTTGTGAAATAAGTAATGCAAACTTCTATAGAAGCAACTCAGTTTAAATAAAAAATCCTCTTACCTAAGCAAAATGGAAATAACCTTTTGAGATATCCTCCGAAGCAAATACAAATAAAAGGACTCTCTGCTACATGTATAAGCACATCATCAGGTTTTCTAATAACTACCCAAAGTCAACCTACTGACATCACAAGGTGGTGCCTGCAAATGCACTCCAGGTATTTCATACTGCCAGAGCTTATGCACTCACTTCCACAGAGCTCAGCAACACTTTTAAAGTGCTTCAACTGCATCTAGAGGCATCCATGCTAAGAATATTTTCTGCATTGACTCCACGTTGCTTTTTACAGTGATTGCTACTATTTTCCAGTATTTTAAAGCATTTCATTTTGTGGCAAAAAACATCTCTGTTTGTTGGCTTTTCTCATTCTGTTTGCCTCCAAACTGCCTTGGAGAAGGGTAAATTACCTCCGGGTTTACTTGTTTGGCAGTTGTTTGTTTAACCTGCACTGGTATAGGAGTTGAGAAACATTCCAGGGAGCTAAAATGTGGTCATTTACTGGCTAGAAGACATAGGAGTCAGTTTTCTAGCTTTTTTCCCTTCTGCTATTAATCAGGCAAGTCTGTGTAGCTGTCCATCACATAGCAATGGTTAGCGGTGCCATGTACAGTAGCAAATGCCTAGACAGTAAAATGTACATATAAATTTAAGATTAGGTCCAACACTGTTAAACAGAGTGGAACTGCACAGAATTAAGGTTGAGAAGCTAGCTTGCACATCAAATAGCACTAACATATCCTATCAGTATAGAACACCTCGCCCTTAACTCCAGAAACTAGTTTGTGTAATGAATATCACTACCATATCCTAGCACTATAAAACATCTTGCCCTTAACCCCAGAAACTACCCTGGGAGATCCCTATTTAAAACCCAATCCTTAATCATAAAAATCCTACCCTATTACCATACTGGGCAAAATGAATATGCAGTTTCCTAAGGTCTCTGTAGCCAAACTGGTAGATTTGGGCATCCTAAGAATGTGGCAATTGTCTCATATTCTCAGACAAGATAACAGTATAGGAGAGATGTAAATACACAACTTCTTTGGAGACAAAAATCTCGTATACAAATGAGGGTGTCAAGAATACCCACACTACATCCCTCACCATACACACAGATTGTCTTATGCTGAGGTGCTTAAATGAACCCTTCCCAAATCTCAAAGCCGCCTAATGGCAATACTGCTCCTCAGCAGTCACTAAACACACACCAAAAGCAACACCAAATATCTCACCTAAGCCTACACCCAATGGTCCCACAAAAACAAAGCCCAAAAGGCAAGCATATACTTTATCTAACTTGTCATTGGGGACTCCATTGTCCCACTCACCAGGTTAGACGAGGAGAAGATAATATAGCAAAAAACACAAACCAGCAGTATCCAAAGGCCTCTGCACAAAATTAGTACAAGTCCAAAACCATAAAATAAGCACAGGCCAGGCTCCAGGTTCTTCAAAAAACTTCAGACACTTTTATTCGATCGAAAACAAACAAGCGCTTTCATATAGATGCTTCCTCAGGTGTATATCATATTCAATCTAAACACCCTTCTTATACTCTAGAATCAGTCACCTGATCTCTTAATAAATACTTAAAGGTACGCATTCCTCTTACCTAATACTTCATTTAAAATGCAAACTTTTTTTAAATTTATTTAAAAGATACACATATAAATGCATATATACACATATAAATGCATCCATAAAATTCAAAATATATTAAAAAAAATGTTATCTATGCAGTGGTCCGTTTTTCAAAATGGGTTTCATAGGAATGTAATCATTAAGACCATGTCCTACATTCGCCCTTAACCTAACTATCCATTCCGCCTCTATGGATGGTATGGATTTTAAGCACCCTGATACTGGGGAGCTGTTTAAATTTGGGATTACTGCAACATGTAACAGCACCCATGTGGTGTATTTAGCTGTCTGTCAACTCTGTCATAAGTTTTATGTTGGGAAGACAGACAATTGAAAGACAGGATTAGGGAACATACCTACTATATTAAGAAGAAGAATATGTTTAGTGCCTTGGCAAAGCATGTTTGTGAGTCTGATGAGAGACATTCTTTTAAGTTTATAGTTATAGGAAAATGCATTGAAACCTTTAGAGGAGGTGACATAAAAAGGAAGGACAGAGAGCTTACAGGCGGAATGGACAGTTAGATTAAGGGCGAATGTAGGACATGGTCTTAATGATTACATTCCTATGAGACCCATTTTGAAAAACAGATCACTGCGTAGATAAAACTTTTTTAATATATTTTGAATTTTATGGATGCATTTATGTGTATCTTTTAAATAAATTTAAAAAAATGTTTTGCATTTTAAATGAAGTATTAGGCAAGAGAAATGTGTACCTTTAAGTATTTATTAAGAATTTATTAAGAGATCAGGTGACTATGATTCTAGAGTATAAGAAGGGTGTTGGGGAAGCATCTATGTGAAAGCGCTTGTGTTTGTTTTTGATCGAATACAAATGCCTGAAGTTTTTTGAAGAACCTGGAGCCTGGCCTGTGCTTATTTTATGGTTAAGGAGAAGATAATGGTTAGTTGGAGCCAGGATGCCTAGCATCATACACATACT
Source organism: Protopterus annectens (assembly GCF_019279795.1). Taxonomy (NCBI): domain Eukaryota; kingdom Metazoa; phylum Chordata; order Ceratodontiformes; family Protopteridae; genus Protopterus; species Protopterus annectens. Next base: position 1,171,892,759 of record NC_056725.1, on the reverse strand, counting down.
CAAGTCACTACACCCTGGGTACCAATATGATTTCTATCATTGTCCATGTGGGTGTAAATGACCCAAGTTGGACCGCACAGGATTATATGAAGAGAGACAAAGAATCGCTTGGAATGTGCATCACAGATGGGTACAAACCTTGCACTGAGCAGCATTCTACCTTCACCAAGGATTATGCCACAGTATGAACATAAAATGATTTTAATAAATGGTTTAGCTTCTGGGGTCACCACAGGGAGATCCAATATCTGTTAGAGTGGGAGGACATGGTCAGCAAAATGTGTTTTGCCAAGGGTGGGATGTCCTGTCCTACCCTCCCCAAGCTTTTGGGTATTGGCTAAAACATTACCCCCTGAGCCTTTTAGTTAATACCAAAAAGACAAAACTGCCAACCTAGTGAAAAGTCATCAAGCAACCTTAAGGTGTTACTGCTTAATGATAGGTGTCGAAACACCTTTCAAACTCTCCTCGCTCTAGAGAAAAATAGACATCTGTGCTGTGGCCAAGACTTTGTTTAAAGCCATGGAATGTATTCCAGCAGTACAAGAATACAGTGCCCTCCACACATTTAGACTAAGCAGCAGGACGGACTGGGGCCAAAAGTGAAGGTGTCTCAATCTACATTAGCAACAAAACATACCTCCAAGCTGGTTAAACAGGATGATACCATGGAGCTCATCCACATGCAAATCGCCAGAGAAAAGCACAGCACTTACCTAAATCTACCAGAAACACTCACTGTCCAACCAAACACCCTATTCATGGGTGACTGACTACCCCTCTATTGAATGGGAAACTTGCACTGCCTCAAACTCCCAGGCACAACACTTTCTGGACTTTACATCCTGGAACAGATCGTGCACACTCCAACCAAATGAACAAGCACACTGAATCTGGTACCCACAAACATGGGAAGGCATTGCACATTCAGCGGATTGCCAGCTGGCTCACATACAGGACCCAAGAAGTCAGGATCAGTGAGACCACTTCCACCAGGAGGCAAGTCACCAGTGGAATACCCCAAGGCTCAGTGTTGGGCTCACTCCTGTTTGGCATCTACTTTTCAGAAGTCAAGCTTAACATTCAGCTCATCAAGTATGCAGATGACTGCAAACTGGGAGCCTTACAGATCCCCCCACAAGACACCAACATCTTGCAAGAGGGTTTAACACAGACAAATAACTGGTGCCAAAGCCATGGCCTAAAACTCAATGCCAAAAAATGCATTATAATAGATTTTGGGAAACTAATCACCATAAGTTAATTACTTCCATTGAAAAAACTCCCCTAAGATTCAACCCATTAGTAAGTGACCTGGGAAAATATGTAGACAGCAAGGTGGCTTTTGGCTAACATTAAGCTAAGACAGTAAGAAAATCATTCTACGCCACCCAACTTATAGGCAAGGGTTTGGCATCCAGGTCCAAGGAAGTTACAGTATCAGTACTCAGACTTTATCAGATCTATCCATTGAGTGTAATACCCCATTCCCCTTTGGCATGTATCTAACCAGACAATTGCAATAGTTGGAATGCCCACAAAGGTTTCAAACTAGGAGAGAATTCAGGGCATGAATACCACATCTTACACTGACAGTCTAAAGACACTGCCTCTATATTCAGTCTCCTACAGACTGCTGAGACAGGATCTTCACCTTGCTTAAAAGGCTTCCTCAAATCCAGCCCTGATGGATCTGTTGCACATGTGCAAAACAAACAGCACCAGAAACACTAGATCCAAGGATCTGAACTTCACTTGTGACAAACAGAACGCACTGAAGAAACAGATGCGTCCCAAAGGAATAGGCTCTCCATCCATGTAAAACACAGTTCATCCTTGACCCTACTCAAATGAAATCTTGACAATTGGATGGGAAATTGTAACTTTACCCCCAGGTCTGGCCCATGTCCCTTATAGACAGATGCCATCAATAAGAAAAATATTATCCTAACACCACCCCTAAAAGTCCCTTAGTTACCTCCTTACTAACATGGATGTCAGGGGCTGAGGCCATACCAATACTATGTCCCAGGACTTGTCAGTCAACCAATGTTGTATTGAGGCTTGCTCTACCTGCACAGAAAACATAGTTTAAGAACTGTGTGACAAGTGGTCCAGTGGCATAGACATCAGTGAAGCCAAGTTCAACACGTAGTCACCCTCACTGGCCCTTAGCCAGTGAGTTGGACAACTTAAGGCCTAAGGCACTCAACAACTGAACTCACTGACACCATAAAGAGAATCAGATGAGCAGGTGCTAATGTTATGGTCAAGTCCTCAGTGTTGAGCACTTCTACCTTAGTGATGCTGTGCTGTGCTGAATAAGAGAGCACTGAGGCAGGACAGGTCAACAGAACAGTCAATGCTGAAACCAGATGAGAAGTTGATATGCCTCTATTTTACCAGCTTCAGGCAGGGGAGTACAGAAGTCATCCAATCACTGAACCAGATGTAAAACATAAGACGTTTATCTTGATCTGAGCATTTACTAATGTCGTCACCATCTTCACAAAAAAAAAAAATTATTCCTGTATGCCTGAAACATGCATGTTTACATTGTATTCTGTTATTATATTTTGATATTTTTGTTAAGCTCATTTCCATACTGTTAGCAATGTACTAAGTTTACTGCTTGTACCTTAATAATGTTCTTTTTGTTGTGGAGCTTTTCTCCATGGGTCTCTGCTGAAAACTTTTTTTTTTCAACCTAGTCGGACACTATCCGGTTAACAAATGTAAATAAATAAAATAATTATTTCGGTTCAGGTTTAAGTGAAACAGGAAGAGATCCTACATGGTTGTAAGAGGGATACATGGAGTTATAAAATAGGCAACTCGGGTTCAGATACAGAAGAAATACTGCTCAATCTTTGCCAGTGAAGAATATCTGCAACCACAGCAACCTTAATTTCCAATATACCAACAGGTAAAGGGCTTTTCAGACAAAGTTGCTGGAACATCCTTAAAAGTAGGACAGAGATGTGACCCTTGAAAACCTAGCAGGGGCCAGGGAACCCTGAAATAAGCCCTGTAAGATCCCTCTTCCTTATTTTGTTTCTGTCCTGTGGCCCTTAGGTTTATCAAACAATCCCTCTCCGGATAAAGAGTCTTTCAGTATTCATTTGTCATCTTAAGGTAGGACTTTGTGCCAAAAATTTCTACCATTTTTAAAATCAGAATGGTTAGTCAGTAAGGAAAAACAAACATCTAAGTAGAAAACACACAGAACCAATAGCTTTTTTCAAGCATAAAATCAACAAGAAACACCAGCTAAAGCAACTACTTCACCACAGCATCTTGCACAAAATGGTAGTCTAAGCTTGGGAGCATTGGAGGACGCAACAAAACTTCTGATTTACCAAACGTAAATAGAAATATACAGCTTTAAAATACACCAAAATGTCAATAATAATGAAAGACAGATAAATAAAAAGTACAGTTTTGTACCTACCATAAATGTAGATGTTCGAGGATCCACATTGCTGCAGTCCTAACCATTGGGTAGTCCGCTGTCCCAGTCGGCCCGAATACCAAAGTATATGGCTGGCGCGTCGGTCAAGGCGTCGTGTCTGGCGTCAGGGGGTCAGTATGCGCATGCATGACGACGTCATATCCTCAGTCTTTTCTTGCCCCAGATGTCAGAAGACCCTAAAAGACAAGGCCAAAACCAAAACACCAAACACTCCTGCACCAAAATATGTACAATATATACAAAATTACAAGAGTATAACCTCACCCACACAACCATCCCTAAACACAGAGGGAAGGAGGGAGGGCAGTGGACTGCAATGTGGATCCTCGAACATCTACATTTATGGTAGGTACAAAACTGTACTATGTTCTTCATTCCACATTGCTGCAGTCCTAACCATTGGGTAGAATCCCAAAGCAGAGGTAAGGGAGGCTGGCAAATCATAAAGAAGCAGGAGCTGTCAACATGCCTTGCAAAATAGCTGTGGCAAAACCAGCCCTAGATTTAGAGTAGAGAGGAAGGTGGTAATGCTTAGAGAAAGTATGCACTGAACTCCAAGTAGCTGCCTCCAAAATATCCTTAGTTGCCACCCCTTAGAAATGCTGTTGAAGTGGCAGTAGCCCTAGTGGAATGAGGCCTAATCCCAGCTGGAATCTCCTTGCCATGATGGGAATAACAAAATGCAATGCAAAACCCAATCCACTTAAAAATAGTTTGTTTTGACACAGGCTTGCCCTGAGAACTCAAAGCAAAAGAAACAAACAACTGCTGAGACTGCCTAAAATCCTTGGTCCTGCTTAAATAATAACGCAACTGCCTGTGTACATCTAAAGTGTGCAAAATCTTTTCCCCTATTTTGGGGTTCTGCATAGAAAGTAGGCAAATGAATAGTTTGGTTTAAAGCCACACTAGAAACCACCTTAGGCATAAAAGAAGGATTAGTACGTAATGATACCCTATCCTTATGGAAAATCAAAAAAGGCTCTACCGCCATAAGGGCCTGCAATTCAGAAACCCTTCTTGCAGAAGTAATGGCCAACAAAAAGCAGTCTTCCATGACAAGTATTTCAATTCAGCAGTAGCCGCAGGCTCAAAAGGTTGTAGAGTAAGTTTCTCCAACACAAAATTGAGATCCCAAGCAGGAGTAGGAGCTCGGGGTCTTATATTCTTTGCCCTCTAAGAAATTGCTTGAACAAAGGATAAACAATGGTGGGTCACAATCATAGTGAGCTGAAATTGCTGCAGCATGAATCTTAATGGAAGAGAAAGACAAACCTTTGTCCAATAACTCAGTAAGATATTGAAGAGCCACACTCAAATTAGGCTCGGAAATCTCCAAATTCTTTGCTGCACTCCAAAATAAAAATCTCTTCCATTTTTCTGTGTACACTTTCCTTGTACTAGGTCTTCTGGCTTCCATAATCACACTTAAAACTTGTTGAGGAAGTTGAGACCTGCTGTGTTTCAAAACAGAATATGCCAGGCTGTTAGATGAAGAGAGTGAAGCTTGACATTGAGCAGGTGACCGTCCCTCTGAGACAACAGGTGTGGAATCAAAGGTAAAGGCCATGGAGGCTTCCTTACCAGACTCCTCAGTAATGGGTACCAGTGTTGCCGAGGCCAATCTGGAGCTATTAAAATCATCCTTGGCTTGTCTTGTCTGACCTTTAGGAGCACCTTTGGGAGAAGAGGCAGAGGTGGAAAGGCATACACATGAAGATTTTTCCAACTGAAAGAAAGAGCATCCACTTTCCAAGCTGTGTGATGAAACCTCTTTGTGCAAAACTTTGGCAGCTGGTGGTTTAGTGGAGAAGCGAACAGATCTATGTCTGGAGTTCCCCATGACACTGTCAATTTCGAAATACATGAAGATCCAGTTTCCACTCGTGGGGATCCATGATTTGTCTGCTTAACACATCTGCTAAGGAGTTCTGTGCTCCGGCAGAAACCTTGCCTGAAGAGTTAGTTGCAAGCTGAGCCAGTCTCCCATAAAATCATTGCTTGCCTGCACAGGGTAAGAATGTGTTCCCCTTGTTTGTTGATGTACCACATGACAGTTGTGTTGTCTGTTAGAATCAACACCTGCCCTGGAAGAAGTAACTCCTTGAAAGCCATTAATGCAAACTGGACTGCTAACATCTCCTTCATGTTGATATGTAGATGCTGTAGTCTGGCAGGCCACTTGTCTTGTATCCACTTTCCATTTAGATGAGCTCCCCAAGCAATGTCTGAGGCATCTGTCGTTAGAATCTGACTCGCCTCTGGCCGGGTCACAGAGAGTCCCTTGTTTAGGTGACATTCCTGAGCCCACCACAAAAATTCCTGTTGAATGCAAGGTATTATTTGAATGACAGTGTCCAAATCCTGGCAGTGCTGTGTCCATACATATTTGAGATACCATTGCAGCTTCCTCATATGCAGTTTGGCATTGGGAAGCACCAGAATACAAGATGCCATGAACCCTAAGGCTTGAAGGACTGTCCTTGCAGTCAGCCCGGACTGAAGAGATAGTTGATGGAAGTAAATGGAAAGATTCTTTTGTTTGTCCGGGGTTAAAAAGGCCATCTGGGCTGCTGTATTCAGTCCCACACCCAGAAAGCACATGTCTTGAGAGGGTACTAGACTGGACTTTATTTCGTTCACAGAATACCCTAGGCATCTTAGCACTGCTATCACATATTCCAAATGCTGTAAAGGTCTTCCTTTTCTTGAGCCAGAATCAGGCAGTCGTCCAAGTAAGGATAGATTTGAATTCCTTTTAGCCTGAAGTAAGCTATCACTGGAGCCAGAACCTTTGTGAATACTCTGCCCGCTGTAGATTTCCCAAAGGGCTATGCAGAGATCTGATAATGGGAATTTCCAGCTCGATACTTCCTGCAACTTAGTCTGATAGGCACATGAAGGTAAGCCTCCTTGAGATCTAAAGTTACCATCCAGTGATCTTTGCCCAGCAGAGGTAAAAGCTGTTGTAACGTCAACATTTTGAACTTGGGAATGTCCAGATAAGTGTTGAGGATAGATAAATCCAAAATTGGTCTCCATGTGTTCCCCTTCTTTGGTACTAGGAACAGGCGAGAATAAAATCCTAGGCCCCTTTCTGGCACAGGAACTGGCTGAATGGCCCCTATTTGGAGTAACAGAGAAATTTGCTTGTGAGCCTCTTTTCTTTGTAGAGGAGGAATGTCTGGCATGCCTTTGAAAGGAGGCAAGGTATGGAAATAAAACCTGTAACCGTGGTGAATGATATCCAAAACCCATCTGTCTTGGGTAATTAAATCCCAATTTTCTTTGAAAAGAGCCAACCTTCCTCCCAAAGGTGCTGCCAGACGAGAACGTGGCAGCTGAAAAGGCAGGTCATTGGGTCTGTTTACGAAAGGACTGACCCCTGCCCTCACCAGAAGTCTGAGCAGGTGAACTCCTGTTCTAGGCCTAAAAGAACCTTGAGCTCTGCCCCTACCACGCCTAGACCTACCCCTAGACTGGGAATCATAAGCAGGATATGTCCATCCCTTAGTAGGCCAATTTCTACTAAACTTCGAGGCTGCACCTGCAAAAATCTTTAACAGTTTGCATAGACTTAGCCTTGTCCTCCATTTTCTTTAAAACTGCTTCCACAGGCGAACCAAACAACACGTCAGACTGTAAAGGAGCATCCAAAATCCTTGTCTTAACATGCTCAGCTAAATTCTGATCCCTCAACCAGGTGTGCCTACGAAGAACAGAACCAGTGGCAGCCACCCTCGAGGAGGCCTGCACAGCATCAAAACCACATTGCAAGGAATGCTTACCCACCTGTTCAGACACATGAACTAAATCCTGCAACTCTTTACACTCAATACCTTCGAGCATCCACCTTAGACTTTGTGAAAGGAGATAATTTTGATATTTTAACATGTGAAACTGGCAATTTAACGCCCTCATGGCTAAAGTGGAAGAAGTATACACTTTCTTTCCCCATCTATCCAAAGCCCTTGCCTCTTTATCAGGAGGAACAGGATTTTTAACAACAGAAGCCTTAACACCTTTAGGCCCCTGAGAGACAGTTTCCGGGTCTGCCCTAGGACTCTTAAAAAGATACTTATGAGCTTCAGGCACCCTATAGTACCTATCCGGTTTAACTGGGGCAGGAGGCAAAGAATCAGGGTTCAGGGAAGCCTCTGCAAAAACATCTTCCACCACATTCAGAACAGGAGGTATAGCTAAAGGCCTATGCTGGGGTAAAACAAGAATTCCTAAGCCTCTTCCTGGAATCAGAGAAATCTTGACCTTCCCATTTAAAATGCTCCCTCATGGAATGCAGAGTCTCTGAAAATGAAAAATCCTCAGGAGGAGAAGCTGAAGGAGTAGAATCATCCACATCAGAATCAGAATAAGGAGGATACTCCTGCAAGCCTTCAGCCGAAGACTCAGAAGCCTCGAACACTGCTCAAAACTCTCAAACTCAGGTTCCACCCTAGGCCTCTTATCAGGAGGGGCATAGAACCTCTAATCATAGTAATCAAATCCTCTGCCATTTTAAGCATATGTTTCTTAGGCAAAGATCCTGAAGAGCTAGGAGAAACCCCCACTGAAGTTAAACCTGGCCTGCCTCTCAAAGAAGCCTTGGATACAGAAGGGGAGGCTCTAACCACCTTAGGAAGAGAGGGAAGAACAGCCACCTGAGAAGCCCCTTCAGCCTGGCCTACCTCCTGAGAGGACACATCCCCTGAGACTCCAAAGAAACTTAAAGAACCGACGTCCGGGACTGTCGGTTCTTCCACTCTAGGCTTTGCTGCTTTGTCCTTGCGCTTTTTGGCATTTTATAATTACAACGCTTCCCAAAACTAACCTGGCACAGTCTAACCTTCTCTTAATAGTTTGTTAAATCTAGCACAAGAGCGGCATCCAACAACGCCTAAACAAGGTATACACAAAGTATGGTAATCCCTATGAGGTATCTGTTTCCCACAAGAAATACAGTTATTCACTTTCTGACATCCGGTTAAATACTGAGGCAAGAAAAACCAAAATATTGCCAACTTTGATTCGGTCTGAAACGGTCATGCGATTAGTACCCCTGACGCCTGACGTCAGACTAATCGCTTTGACGCGACCCAGCCACTTTGGTATTCAATGGTTAGGACTGCAGCAATGTGGAATGAAGAACATCTAAACAATTCTGCAACAAACCCAGTGAAACACAACAAAAAAAAAAATATCCTGGTGTTGCCTAGTGCAAGCTGAATCACAACATATGGGAAGATCTTATTCACAATACTGAAAAATATTCAAATGGAAATTCCTACAAAGATCCTACATAGCACCTGATAAAAATTCCAAAAATTAACTCTTCCAGAAATGTGACATGTTGGAGATGTCTGCAGAACATAAAAGCTGATTGGTCTCATATTTTTTATGACTGTACTGCTATTAAAACTTATTGGTCTGGTATTAAAAATTTTCTGCAGGCTTTATTTACAGACTCATTCATTCTATCTAAAGCTTTAATTTTATTAAATCTAAACAAAAGTATCTACCTGAATAAAACAAGCTTGTATTTACTCTGGACAATACTAGCTATAGCCAGAAAATACATAACCAGGAATTGGAATTCCAATATTATACCTACGATGAAAGACTTTTCAACTCTGTTAAAGGAAACGGCACTGATGGAAATCAAAACTAAAGAAATCAGAATTTTCCCGAAGCCATTAGTCAACAACCCATGGAGAAAAGTTTTATTATTGATTGATACTTTACAATTGGACTCAGTCTCTTCCTAACATTCTTGCAAAAGAACTGATATTCTTTTTCACTTCATAATACATTGATTTTCTTTGTCAGGCTGAATGTAAATATTGTATAGTTATTCAAATTGAGTTTAGACTATAATGTATAACATAATGTTGTTGAGTCTTTCGGCCTTTCCTGGTTAGGGGTCACCACAGCGGAACTCCGGTCCGCTAATAATTGGCAGTAGATTTTTACATGCCGAGTTGCCGGCCCTGACACACAACCTTCAACAAAGGCACGCCCATTCACGCATGTCTCCACACAGAAGACGCTCTAGCTGAAAATAGAACAGGACAACGTCTTACTGTGCGGTGACAATGCTATCGCAGCACCACCACCGCAGTATGTGTCTTAACATAATACTGTTTGAAAATAAGAACTATTCGAGTAAAAAGACAACATATGGGAAGACACAGTGAGGCACAAAGCAAAGTAGGAGTCATGGGATGCATTATAGCCTGATAAAGTTTTAAAATGCGCCAAGCTGACTACTGCCTGCAACAGATACTCCTAGAAGTTAACATGGATGGACTGGATCATGCAAGATTACAATCTGTCAGCAGTGTTCTCAGCTGGTTCAGATCAATGGGGTTAGGTGAATCATTCTGCTTTTTTTCCTCATTTACCTCAAACGCTACTGTATCTCAGGGGATTTTTTAACTTTTACAGCAAAAGTGCAGCATGTGTTTACTTCAAAAATAAGACCTTAAAAGGAGTTGATCTCACAACTATACTAGTTCTTAGAATCCCCCTAAAATGAGAATGGGGGACTCCTTGTTGTGATCTCTGAATGAGGTGCTGGTCTCATCCTAAGCAGCAATGAGCTTTGTTTAATCTTCCATATCTTTATTTCCTCACTGGCAGTATGTCTATGGACCCAGAACCTAGGCACTACATCACTGCAAAAACCAAACACTTTTTCCAGACTTGATTTAAATTATGTTAACTAGGGACTGCCCGTCACCAGCAAAGTGTCCCAACAGCAAAGTGTCCCAACAGCAAACAATAACATTCTACTTTGGCGTAGAAATTTAAATTCAATGCAAGGCTCATTTTCTTAATCCGGTGTATTAATTTAAACTTTTTTTTTATGCCTAAAGCCTCCCCATACTGCAATGAATCATAACAGTGAGAAATATCGTTGCACAACTAGATCAGGATTCAAAGTTAATCACAAGTAAGGCAAAGAAATAGATCAAGATGCAAAAAATAAACTATCCAAACTAAGACTCGATTTAATCACCAAGCAAAACTCTGATCAAGTTGCATGTTTGACTCTACAATAGGACTGCATACGGTTAAGAAAAAGGAATCAGCAAAGATCTGATCAAGATGCATGGTGAACTCTCATTACAGTAAAAGGTAATACAAGCTGGGATAGCAAAGAATCAAGCAATATGCACGAAAACCCAGATGAGCTGTTTACATGGACTTAACTTATGAATGCTGAGTCTATAGTCCGTTTAGCTGACCATGAACGTTTTGAGTGTGTTCTAATTTCAACTAATGCTACACCTCAACACGTGTGCACTTCTTTCCTATCCAAACCAGCAACATGCTGACTGCTCCATTTTGTATGTCACCAACCTCTTCCTTTACATCAAAAATTCATCACTTTTCTTCCTTCTGCAAAGTAAATCATACTGTGCTACTGGTGTCATCACCCTGAATTCTGCACTGCTTGGTCTTTAACTTCAGTCTTCAATTCCTCCTTCTTCTTTCGGCTTTTCCCGGTTAGGGGTTGCCACAGTGGATCACCTGTCCGCTCATGATTGGCAGTGGAGTTTTACAGTGTCGAGTTGCCAGCCTGGCGCCCAACCTTCCACAGAAGGCACACACACGCACTCACACCTAGGGCCAATTTAGAGTGTCCAATCCACTTACAGCATGTCTTTGGGATGTGGGAGGAAACCCACGTGAACACAGGGAGGACATGCAGACTCCGCACAGAAGGCACCCCAGCCGAGAATTGAACCGGAGAACCTCTTGCTGTGAGGCAGCAACGTTAACCGCTGCACCACCATGGCCGCTCCTATGACTAAACCTGACAGAGCCTGTTTAATAAAAGAAAGTGAAGTACTTCTGGCAGCTTCTAGCTGTTGCATTTTAAAGCCACATCAAGTATTTTGAAGGAAATGACCTCACTAAGTTTCCATGCTCATGCTGCACACAGATTTTGTCTGTTGTACTTTCAAGCTGCTCACAGTGCTTTGTAGGAAATAATCAAGACAGTCCTGCATTTTAAACCTGCATTCCATAAAGGCTGTACCAACACCCTACTGGCAACCAGTTTTTTAAAGGTGTAAACCAAGAAAAAATGGTGCAATAGTGCTTTGAAGAAACAGGTAAACCAAATAAAAAAGCACTACTGTTGCGAGTCCCAAATACTCTTTTATTTAACACAAAAAATTAAGCGCTTTCATCAATCCACTTGACTTCATCAGAATTTACTTCAACAATTAAAACCATTTTTATACTGACAGTTTGCCTGTGATTGTTTAGCCAAACAGATTAAAGCAATTAGTGTTTAAAAATGCCAAATAGTTTTCTGAATTAAAACAAACTAGAAGATTATATTTTATGTTTTTCAAACACTATTACCTCTTTACATTCTACCACTTTTAAAAAAACTACTACAAAAATTCAAATAGAAATACACTTGCTGCAAAGAACTATTTAAATATGTTCAGCTTTTTCTTTTAGAATGGGGGCCATACTTAGATGGTCATTTAAACCAGGGGGAGAATTTGCTGTCAACCTCAGTTGCCACAATAACTCTTTTTTATAAAGTGCATTTTGCCAATCCCCACCCCTGGCTTCTATGTTTACTGTATCAAGAAAGGCAAATTTGAAACCCGTGTAACAGTCACATAGTATACTGTGTTTGTACAGAGCATCTGTATCCTTTTTATTTTTTATATTATACAAGTGCTCATATATTCTAGTCTTAAAAGACCTTTCGGTCTTCCCAAGAAAGTACAGTTTTGTACCTACCATAAATGTAGATGTCCGAATAGGAATGCATCTGCAGTCCTTACAAATGGGTTGTCCTGTCGTCAGGCAGCCCTTCGGTCGGCCGGATTCCAAAGTCTGGATCTGACCTCGGCTGGTGTTGCACTTCACCCGATGTCATAGCTGCAGTTCTTCGGGTATAAAGGCATCAGCCGACGCCATTTTCCTCAGTGTTTCTTGCCCCAGATGCCAGTTGCCCTCTTGGATAGCTAAATTTTGGATAAATGCCAATGTTTCCAAATAGTAGAAGGCAAACACAAAAAATAAGCATGTATGTACATATATACAAACAAATACACCATAAGAGATCCCCCCCAGCTAGCTATTAGATGGGCAAATACCCTAGGAATACCTCAGAGGGGAAGGAGGGTGGGTAATCCTGACTGCAGATGCATTCCTATTCGGACATCTACATTTATGGTAGGTACAAAACTGTACTATGTCCTTCAAGGATGCATCTGCAGTCCTTACAAATGGGTAGAATACCATAGCCAAACTAGGGAGGAGGAAGAAGAAATTATGGTGTAGTTAGGATCCCTTGCAAAACAGCAGTGGCAAACCCTGCTCGGGATCTAGAGTATAGAGGTAAGTTATAATGCTTGGCAAATGTATGCACGGAGGTCCAAGTAGCAGCCTCTATAATGTCCTTGGTAGCCACTCCTCGTAAGAAAGGTGTGGTAGTGGCTGTAGCCCTTGTAGAATGAGGCCTTATGTTCTGTGGAGTTTGCTTTCCATGGTAGGAGTAGCAGAATCTGATGCAATTTCCTATCCACTTGGAGATTGTCTGTTTTGAAATTGCTTTTCCTTCCCTTCCTGTTGCATATGCTACCAGAAGCTGGTCAGTTTTTCTATTGCCCTTGGTTCTGTCCAGGTAGTAGCGCAACTGTCTATGTACATCCAAAGTATGCAGCAGTCTTTCCCCTGTTCTGTGGATTGGGAAGACTGTAGGTAGGTGGATAGCCTGGTTTAAAGACACTCTGGATACCACCTTAGGCATAAATGTAGGATTTGTTCTCATGGACACTCTGTCTTGATGGAAGATTAGGAAGGGTTGTACTGCCATTAAAGCCTGTAGCTCAGAAACCCTTCTTGCTGAGGTAATTGCCAGCAGGAAAGCAGTTTTCCAGGATAGGTGTTGAAGTTCTGCTGTTGCTGCTGGTTCGAAGGGGAGTGTCAATCTATCTAGCACAAAGATCAAGTCCCATGCCCGCAATGGTGGCTTCCGAGCAGCTCTTACATTGTTAATTCCTCTCAGAAACTGCCTGAGTAGAGGATGCTTGAGAAGACAGGGGGATCAAGCTGTATTCTGCAGAAATAGCTGATGCATGTATCTTGATGGAGGAATAGGACAGGCCTGTATGGAAAAGCTCTGCCAAATACTCCAGGATGTTGGCTATGTCTACCTTTGACACATCTTTTCCCCTTTCAGTACTCCAAATGAGAAATCTTTTCCATTTTCCTGCATAGTTCCTTCTTGTTGAAGGTCTGCGGGCCTCAAGGATAATGTCTTTAACCCTTTAGGATAAATCTGGGTTAGTTGCTCTTATGTAATGTTCCAGGCAGTCAGCTGCAGAGTTTTCAGGTTTGGATGCAGGGTGTTGTAGCCGCTCTGAGTTAACAGCAAAGGAATCAGGGTAGTGTCCACATTTGCCCCGAGACATGCTCCTCAGTAATGGGTACCAATGTTGTCTTGGCCAGTCTGGAGCTATCAGAATGATCCTTGGACGTTCCTCTTTGATTTTCAATAGCACCTTGTGCATCAAAGGAAGAGGTGGGAATGCATATGCTGTCAGGCTTTTCCAACTGAAGGATAGAGAGTCCACCTTCCAAGCAAGTGGGTGGTACGTCCTTGTGCAGAATTTCTTGAGCTGGTGATTGAGTGGGGATGCGAATAGGTCTATTTGTGGTAGTCCCCATTTCCTTGTGATGGCCTTGAAGATGTCCGGGTGTAGCATCCATTCGTGAGCATCCGAGGTAGTTCTGCTTAATATGTCTGCTAGGATGTTTTCTTTTCCCGGTACAAAAATTGTTTGTAACTGAATATTGTAGCTCAGAGCCATATTCCATAGGTCTAGTGCCATCCGGCATAGAGGGTATGAGTGAGTGCCTATGTGGTGTTGTCTTTCCTTATCATCAACTGCCCTTCTTGGAGGAATGGTCTGAAATTCTGGATTGCCAGTTTTACTGCCAGCATTTCCTTTTGATTTATGTGCAGGTGCAGCTGATCTTGAGTCCATAAGCCTTGTATGCACTTGTCCAGCATGTGGGCCCCCCAACCGAGGTCTGAGGCGTCCGTTGTGATGGTTTGGCTTGGTTGAATGCTGTGGAAGGGCAAACCTGGGTTTGACTGGCATGCCTGAGCCCACCATAGGAACTCTTGTTTCAGGCATGGGATTAGTGGTATTTCGGTTTCTAGGCTGTGCCTGTGTTGAGACCATAAATTCTTCAGGTACCACTGTAGCTTTCTCATATGTAGTCTGGCATGAGGGACCAGGATTATGCAGGATGCCATGAAGCCCAAGGCCTGCAGTACTTTCCTTGCTGTTAGTTGGTTCTGCTTTGTTAATGCCAAGAAGTAGAGAGGAAGTTGTTCTTGTTTTTCTGCAGTTAGGAATGCCATCTGTTTTGCTGTGTCCAATTCTGCACCTAAGAAGGTTATTCTTTGGGATGGTATCAGTCTTGATTTTTTTATATTGACTGTATATCCCAGGGCTTGCAGTAAGCAAATGACTCTTTGTAAGTCTTCTGTTAGCTTGTTTCTGTTGTCCGCTTGTATCAGGCAGTCGTCCAGGTATGGATATATTTGGATTCCGTGAAGCCTGCAGTGAGCGATGACTGATGCCAGGCATTTCGTGAACACTCTGGGCGCAGTAGATAAGCCAAAGGGCAATGCTGAGAATTGATAATGCTCTGATCCTGCAAGAAATCTGAGGTATCTTCTGCAATTTGGTCGTATGGGGACATGCAGGTATGCCTCCTTGAGATCTAGAGTCACCAGCCAAGACTCCTTGCCCAGCATGGGAAGAAGTTGCTGTAGGGTCAGCATTTTGAATTTTGGAACAATGATGAATGTGTTTAAAGCGGACAGGTCGAGAATAGGCCTCCAATTTTTCTCTTTTCTTGGTACCAGGAAGAGTCTGGAGTAAAATCCCTGTCCTTGTTCCATAGATGGTACCTTTTCCACAGCTCTCATCTTTGCTAATTGAGCTATTTGTTTTAGAGCTTCTGTCTTTTGATTTGGTGGTAGGTTTGGCATTCCTCTTTTTCCTGGTAAAGTATGGAAATGAAACCTGTAGCCTTGGTCTATAGTTTGCAAAATCCACTTGTCTCTTGTGATGCAGTGCCAGTTTTTTGAAAATAAGGCTAACTTTCCGCCTAAGGGTGCTGCTATTTGTTCCCTGGTAGGCGGTGTCAGAGCCAAGTCACTGTGATTGTCCTGTTGCAGTGGTAGTAGTTGTGTCTGTGCCTCGCTGGTTGTTACCTTGCCACTGGCGTCCCTGTAGGCACCTCCTCTGGATTGGTTTCTGCCTCTTGAACGCCTATTCCTGCCTCTCTGTGTTTCAGAGGAGTCTGGAAAGGACCAATTTTTGGAAGGCCAGTTCCTGCTAAACCTTGGAGGCTGAACCTGTAAGAAATCTTTCACTGTTTGCACAGATTTTGCCTTCTCTTCCATTTTCTTCAGTACCTGCTGAGCAGGAGAACCAAATAAATTGACCTTATCCATAGGAGCATCTAACAGTTTTGCTTTAACATGATCCGGCAAGACCTGTTCTTTCAACCATGCATGCCTTCTGATAACTGTGCCAGTCATGGCTGATCTAAAGGAAGCCTCCAGTGCATCATAGCCACATTTTAAAGAATGGTTACTAACCTGCTGAATGTTATGCACCATTTCTAGAACATATTTCTTATCTAAAGAGTCATCAGAGGACAGTTTCTTAGTTAACTGATAAAGCATAAACTCCTGGTACTGGATCATATGAAACTGACAGTTCAATGCCCTAGCTGAGAGAGTAGCAGAGGTGTATACTTTTTTACCCCATCTCTCTAAGGACCTGGATTCCCTTTCAGAGGGGAGGGGATTTTTAACTGAGGTCGAAGCTACTGCCTTAGGCCCCTGGGAGATAGTCTTGGGATCTGCAAAAGGAGCCTTGTATAAATGGTGATGTGTGTCCGGGACCCTGTAGAACCTATCGGGCTTAGCAGGGGCTGGAGGCAAAGTATCAGGAGCAGTGCAGGCATCATTAAATGCATCATCTACAACAGGAAGAACTGGAGGTATAGCTAAAGGCCTATGTTGTGGTAAATGCAAAAAAGTCCTAAGCCTTTTCCTTGAATCTGAGAAATCTTGCCCCTGCCATTGAAATTGCTCCCTCATGGCATGTAAGGTTTCCCCAAAGGAAAATTCCTCTGGTGGAGAGGCAGAAGGAATCGATTCCTCAGCATCGGAGTCTTCATAAGGAGAAAAAGGAGCCTCTGGATGGTCTGTATTGTCTGAATCATCAGAAGAATCATCTGAGGACACTGGCTCAGGGGGCTCTGCTCTAGGTCTCTTTTCTGGAGGTGGTTGAGAGGCCCTGTCTGGATGAGGTTGGGATCCCCTTATTAAAGAGATGAGATCCTCTGCCAGAGTAAGCATTTGGGAACTGGAGCTGGGCCTGTGAGAGGGGGCTTAACAGGCACAGACTTAGAAGTTTTGGCTGCTTTAGCCCTGGCAAAGGCCTTTATGGACATGGCTGCAGGCGGCCTAGCAGCACCACGTGCAGGGGTTGAAACATCCAAAGGGATGGTGTCCGATAATTCTTGTGAAACCACAGTAGCAGGTTGAATTTCAGAGGCCGATTCAACCAGGTTAGAAGGGGCCTCGGTAGTAGTCATGGATTCGCTGAAGTTAGAACCGTTTGCTCGGTTTCGCGAAACAGAGACACTCATGGTTTGCTTAACCGCGGTTTCGGCGAAACCGCGGACCATGATGTCGGTCCTTTCTTTGAGTTTCTTAACTTGTGAAGTCGGAGGATCCGACGGCATTATGTACGCAAAATCTGAGCCGAAAAACTGTTCAGCAAACTCCGACCGACGTCTAAGCGTCCGTCGGTTGAACGGCACAGGCTAAACAAGCTGCTACGTCGTGGTCTGGGCCTAAACAAGGTAAGCAGTAAGAGTGGAAATCTTTATGAGGTATTTGTTTCCCACAAGTTAAACAGTTATTCACTTTTTCTGACATCGGCTGAGGCAAGAGAGAGTCCCCAACGCCGTACTTAGCTTTTTAGCAGTCTTCGAAGTAGTATTCGGTAGTAGTAATCTCTGGATCTGACCGACCGGCACTTGCGAACAGCTTCTGCTTCGGGCGCCACGCGGCAAGAAAGACTGAGGAAAATGGCGTCGGCTGATGCCTTTATACCCGAAGAACTGCAGCTATGACGTCGGGTGAAGTGCAACACCAGCCGAGGCCAGACCCAGACTTTGGAATCCGGCCGACCGAAGGGCTGCCTGACGACAGGACAACCCATTTGTAAGGACTGCAGATGCATCCTTGAAGGACATCTACAGTATTACACCTGGCAATGTATACTGACTTGCTAGAGTAACAGTTACCTTTTCTTAAATCAACTACACTCTTGTTTTGTTTTCTAAACAAATCTTGTTCTCTTGTAAAATATAAGAACAATAATTACATCTACCACAGGGTCTACTACCATTTGTTGTTTCACTTTTGATAAAGTGGTTATGCCTTTTCCAAAATTCTTTTAATATTAAACCCAATTTTTGTAGTAAAAACAGGCTTTTCTCCCACCACTTGATAGACCTCATGGTCAACTTTAAATACACTCCAATTTTTGTATACACCTTCTTTTACTTGCTGATGTAAGGGGCTGAACTGTATATTACATGTTTGTTCAAAATTAGTTTCGCTTACTTTTTCTACATTCTCCCAGGGTCAGTGTTTTTATGCAATCCCTTACCTAGTAAGGGTGCATATTTTTCCCCCATTCCTTTAAAACTTCTTTTAGTGTCTTATCAGTTATTTCCAGAGGATCACCTCTGTCCAAAAACACACTCTTTAAAAAAATCAAATTCAACCAGCACATCTTCCTTTAAGGAGGTCATTCTGGCTTCTCTAATAGCCTGTCCTTTAATAATACTCCTCTTTTGGGATAGAGAATGACAGCTATCAAAGTGTAGATAATTATTACAGAAAGTTTTTTTACGACATATCCTGGATATAAATTTGTCCTTATCTTTAATGATTTTAGTGTTCAGGTAACTAATTTCCTGGGAGTGAAACTGAAAAGTGAATTTCAAAATTTCAGTAGTATTGTTAAGGTATTGGATGAAGGCGAGGATCCGCAGTTCCTATCCACAAAATAAAAATGTCATCCAAAAACCTACAATAAAAGGATATACTTGCATAAAATTCGCTTTTAAACACATTCTCTTTCCCATCCCAGTAACACTAGGTTTGCATAGGTTGGGGCGCATGCTGCTCCCATTGCTACACCCCTAACCTGTTGAAAATATTCACCCTCGAAAAAGATGCAATTGTTCTCCAAGATGAGTCCCATTATTTCACATATTAGGTTAACCTCATCACAATATAATTTAGACAGACCAATAAGTGTCTCCTCACAGTAGGCTAAACCTTCATGTTTGGGAATACAGGTGAACAAAAGTCTATTACATCAATGGTCAAAAAGTACCCCTGGAACACCATAAATCGTTCTTAAGTCGTCCAAGAAAGTCCCAAGAATCCTTAACTAAATGTGGACATAACTCAACAACATGTTTAATCTTCCTATCCACATATACTGATAGGTTGTGAGTTTTGGTTCTTTGCAGCAAGTCTATTTCTGTTTAAATTTTTGTAGTTTTTTAAAAGTGGTAGAATGTAAAGAGGTAACAGAGTGTTTGAAAAACATAAAATATAATCTTCTGGTTTGTTTTAATTCAGAAAACTATTTGGCATTTTTAAACACTAATTGTTTTAATCTGTTTGTTTAATTACTGGGAAATGTTTAGCCAATCACAGGGAAACTACCAGTATAAAATGTTTTTAATTGTTGTTGAAGTAAATTCTGATGAAGTCAACTGGATTGACGAAAGCGCTTAATTTTTTGTGTTAAATAAAAAAGTATTTGGGACTCGCAACAGTAATGCTTTTTTACTTGGTTTACTATTTTTTTAAAGGTGGTAGACCCTCAGCCATATGACAGCATACAGAAAAATTAGAAGTTATGTACCTACCATAACGTTCCATGTTAGTTGTCTTCTTCTCGCCTTCTTTCTTGCTGGTTGGGCTCGGAGCTGATCCTCGGCTCCGACTCGGCCATCTTCAAAAACTCGAGAGCTGCTTACTGGCTCGAGGCCCCCCTATATCCCATGATGCCTGGCGCTAGATACCCAGATCTCGTTTGGTAAACCTAACTACAGACATAATAATAACAATTATAATAATAATAATACAGTAAACGTGGTAGGATGCATGAATCCTACTGGAGAGACTGCTAGTCAGAAGTAATAGCCAGAGAAGACTCAGCCAGTGATAAAAACATAAGGAACTCTTCTCTGTCTACTAGGATAGGGGGATGGAGGGTGGGACACAAGAAAGAAGGCGAGAAGAAGACAACTAACATGGAACATTACGGTAGGTACATAACTTCTTAATGTTAAGTTGTCTATCTCGCCTTCACTCTTGCTGGTTGGGACAGCGTCCCTAGCACCTCAATCTTGGGTGGCTCATCAGAACAGACTCTTCAGAACAGTGGAACCAAAATCAGCTCTGCTCCTAGAGGCCACGTCCAGCTTATAATGTGAAATAAAGGTATGAGGATTGGCCCATGTAGCTGCCACACAAATAGTTTCCATTGGCAATCTTGCCTGAAAAGCCACTGAAGTAGCTAGAGCTCTAGTGGAGTGACCTTTCGGTTTAGCAGGAAGCTCTTTATCCCTTAGCTGATAAATAAATGTAATGATAGATGTCAAACACCTAGATAAGGTTACTTTTGACACAGGTAGACCTTGTTTGCCCTCAGCATAGGACAGGAACAGCTAGTCTGATTTTCTTATTTGCTTAGTTCTATGCAAGTAAAAGCGTAACTGTCTATGAACATCCAACTGATGCAATTTGTATTCTGCCTTGTTGGAATAATTTGGAAAAAACACAGGCAGATCAACAGACTGATTCAAATTATTGTCAGAAGAAACCTTTGAAAGGAATGAAGGATTACTCCTGAGAGACACTCTGTCATTGTGGAAAACTAGATAAGGAGGGCAAACACAAAGGGCCTGAAGCTCAGAAACTCCTGGCTGAAGTAAATGCAACCAGAAAAAGGGTTTTCCAAGAAAGAAACTTCAAGGAACAAGAAGCTGCCGGTTCGAAGACTGGCAGTATCAGGAAAGCTAAGATCAAATTTAGATCCCACGGAGGTGGGGGATCTCTCACTGGGGGCCTGAGTAAAGTATTCCCTTTGAGAAAAGCTTATGGGACATAATACTAGTATCCTACACAACTGTATGAAAGTTTGAAATTGCAGCTAACTGCACTCTAATCGTGGCAGAAGATCCAGCACGAAAAAGATCTGCTAAAAAATCCAGAATATGGTGCACAGGGGCTGAAAAGGGATCTATATTCCTAGCCTCTGCCCAGAAAGAGAAACATTTCCACTTACTAGCATAAGTCTTTCTAGTGGTAGACTTATGCGATAAGATGATTTCACGCACTGAGTGGGAGATGTTCAGAAGCCTGGCTAAGGTCGGAAGTGGAGCAACCAAGCAGTGAGCTGGAGAGATTGAAGGAATTGGTGCAGCCCACCCGATTGATGGATCAGGAGGTCTGGAACTGGGTACAGGGCTGCTCCAGAAGGTAATTATGCAGGAACGGGAACCAAATTTGTCGAGGCCAGTAAGGGGCAATGAGGATCATCTTGCATCCCAATGAGGTAGCGTTCTGTATCAATTTGGGAATCAGGGGGAACGGAGGGAATGCATAAAGAAGTCCCTGAGGCCAATCGTGAACTAGAGCGTCTCTGGGGGAGTGTCCGGGAAGAGGGAGGAGAGAAGAAATTGTTGCACTTGCTGTTGAAGAGGGTGGCAAAAAAGGTCGCAGCAAGGCTGATCCCATTTGCAGAAGATTTGGTCCGCTACTGTCAGATTGGGAGACCACTCGTGAGGCATGAGAATTGCTCTGCTCAGCCTGTCCGCTATAACGTTGGACTTTCCAGGGATGTGCGCTGCTAATCAGAAACCATTGGGAAGAGATCGCCCACTGCCCGAGTCTGAGTGCTTCTCGACATAGGGGGTAGGACCTGGTTCCACCCTGCTTGTTGATGAACCACACTACTGACATATTGTCTGAATGAATTGCAATGGTCCTGGTAGGAAGAGAGTTGTGAAGAGCTTGCAAAGCCAAAAGCACGACCCTCATCTCCAATACATTGATATGCAGATGGTACTCGTGAGGCTGCCAGGTGCCTTGGACTGTTCTGCCCTGAAACCCCCCCCTACCCTATCAGGGAGGCATCCGTGGTCACCGTAGCCACTGGAGGAGGGAGAGCAAATGGTCTTCGCCAGGGTACTGATGGGGAAACCATCCACTAAGCAAGTTGGTTTTTGCATGTCTGTGTGATCATTATTTTGTGAGACACTGGAAGTTGTTGGTAAGACCATTGGGTGAACAGCATCCACTGAAGAATCCTCATATGAAAACGAGCAAGGGGGACTAGTATGATAGCCGCTGCCATGAGACCCAAAGTCTTTAGGACGTATCTTGCCTGAATTTTTTTGCATCCTAATAAGACTTTAACATGTCGGCGAATGTCTAGCACTCTAATAGAAGTCTCGCTGACATGTCCTTTGTATTTAAGTTTGCACCTATAAAGGTAAAAGATTGACAAGGCGACAATGCAGACTTTTCGAAATTTATTGTGATGCCAAGTTTGGATGGTGTAGTCTCTGGCTCGCAGCAGGTGATGCCTGGTGGTTGCAGTAAGAAGCCAGTCGTCTAAATATGGAAACACCTGGAATCCTTGCCATCTCAGGTGAGCGGTAACTACTGCCAAACATTTGGTGAACACCCTGGGGGCTGTGGTGAGACCAAAGGGCAGAGCTCTGAATTGATGACTGGCTCCCAGCCGAAAGCGGAGGAATCTACTGGAGCGTCTGTCCATTTTGATATGGTAGTACGCGTCCTGAAGATCTATGGAGCACATCCAATTGTCCTGACCCAGAAAGGGTAAAATGGACTGTAGCCTGACCATCCGGAACTTCGTTCTTTGAACAGACCTGTTTAGTCTGCTGAGATCCAGAATGGGTCTCCAGTCCCCTGTCTTTTTTGGTACCAAAAAGAACCTTGAGTAAATTCCGGATCCTTGCTGGTCTGCTGGGACTGACTGGATGGCTCTTTTTCTTAGCAGTTTTGAAATTTCTTGAACTGCTTGATCCCTTAGATTGGGGTGGAACATCTGGAAGGGATTTGTTGGGAAAGTAGGGAGTGCGAAGGAAGGGGATCTTGTAGCCTTCGGATATGATGGACAGTACCCATTTGTCTTGTGTTATACTTTGCCAGGCTTTTGGGTACAGCGATAATCTTCCCCCGACTGCCTCCGAAGGTGGACAGCCAGGCAGCACCTCAGGGATGCTGGAAGGGCTTGTCAGAGAAAGATTCTCTTTGGCCCTGATTTTGAGGACCCCTCTGCCCCGAGGGCGGCGTCTATTATTGTTCCCTCCTCTGCCCCTGGGGGGGGGAACTCTCCACATGTGTCAGGCACAGCTCCCTGGGGTTTCCGGAACCACATCTTCCCACTCTTCTGACCCTTGGGATACGGCCTTGAAGGCGTGGAAAAATGGACTCCTACAGCAGAGAGAGTCTTGCCTTCCTGCTCACACCTGGTAAGGGTATCCTTCACCTGTGGTCCAAAAAGAGCAGA
Source organism: Protopterus annectens (assembly GCF_019279795.1). NCBI lineage: Eukaryota > Metazoa > Chordata > Ceratodontiformes > Protopteridae > Protopterus > Protopterus annectens. The sequence continues at coordinate 1,171,869,581 of NC_056725.1, read as the reverse complement.
ACCATCAAAGGGGGTGTTTGTGAAAGACGCCTTGAAGGGTTCCGCAAAGTTACATAACCGCATTCAGGCATGCCTCCTCAAGGCCACGCCTGTGCCTGCGGCCCTACTCACACCACCGGCTGCGTAAGAGATGAGCCGCATGGAGGAGTTTACTACCGCATTAAGAGTCGCCAGCTGGGAGGTAACCTTAGCCTGGACACCCGCAGCTGACGGATCATGAAAGGTATCTCCTAGCTCTTTAAGGAGATCCCTTTGAAGGCGGGTAAAGTGGCACAAATAGTTCAGCGACCTCATGGAGAAGGTCACTGATGCAAACATCCGCTTCCCATATCTGTCCATCATCCTAGATTCCTTATTAGGGGGATGGACAGACGAAGAAGTTTCAGCCAACTCCTTTTTTGTGGCCGCTGCTACCACCATGGCATTAACAGGAACACCCTTAGTCAGAAATTGCTTGTCTTGTGGTGCAGTAATAAATATTGTGGGTCTTCGTTGGGTTGGTTCCACTGTGTCTGGGGCTGACCACGCCTTCCGAGCCACCACAGACATCAGTGGATCGAAAGGCGGAGACACTCAGGAGGTGGAGGGTCGGGAACCAAACGCGTCCAGGAATACCGACTCATCCTCGGAGGGGTTAAGGGTAGTCCAATTCCCCCTCTGCCTAAGTATCTCAAGGATGTCTGAGAAAGAGACATCCTCAGAGGGGGGACCCTTCCAAATCCTCCAAGTCGGTATCTGAAGTTACAGACTCAGGGGAGTCAACAAGCTTCCTCTTGCATTTCCTCTTTCGAGGGGGCTCCTCCGAATGAACAGGGGAGGCCTCGGAAGAGGAAGATACACCCAATGAGGTGCCCTGGAGCACTTGTTCCCCACGCTTGGGGTCTGGAGGAGGGGCAGAGACAGGAGCCGGCACCATGGGAGGAGGAGCAGGTGAGGCTGATCGTGAGGCTGACTCAGATGCCAGCACACTCCTCATGACCTCGACGGCACCCCTTCCCGATATCAGCGAAGGCTCCGAAAAGACCGGAATCCTTCCCGGTACCGACAGAGATGGCTCTGAAGCCGATGTAGGAGCCGAACTCACCTGCGCCGAAGCTCCGAGAGGGAGAACAGAGTCGGACAAGGGTCCGATGCCACTCACCCCCTCTGAGCCAACGAGGGAGTCCTGGCGCCCAGATCTCTCCAAGGACGGCACCATGGAAGAGATCGGAGCCGATGACGGAACCGAAAGGGTAGGTATTGGTGCCGACAGTCCCACTATCCCAGCCCCAGCAAGCTTCGGCTCAGAGCTCAAGGAATGAGTCAAAGGAGGAACTACTGCAGAGACAGATGGAGGTGAACCCTGATGAGGGGGGCTGGATAACATTTTAGCCAGGGCCTGAGATTTTAAAAGCCTGCTCACCACTCTCTCCAAATCATGGTCAGATAGCCTAGACGACCGAGAAGAGTGGGATTGGTGGCTTCGCTCCGACTGTAACAAAGGCAACCCTGGAGCCGAGTGTATCGACTCTAAGGATGGTGATCTAGAGCGTTTTCAACTCCCTGATGGTACCGACAGCAGAGTCGGGGCCGACTGGGAGATAAGTACTTCGGTTCCAGCCGGAATCGAAGTTGATGCAGACACCACACCCGACGACAGCTCCGAACTGGGAGCTGGCGGCTTTGATAGCTTGGAAGGTTTCACTGACTGAGCCTTAGCCAGTGATCCTTCAGGTTTAAGCAAACCCCTAAGGATAAGCTTATTTCTAAGCTCCTGCAGGACTCGGACTAAAGGCGTGGCACACCAAACAAGAGTCCTGCGGGTGTAGGGCGCCCAAGCAATAGACACAAGAAGTGTGACCATCTGTCAGTGACATTTTCTGACAGCATGAGTTACACTTCTTGAATCCAGACACTTTCGTGTCTTTAGACATTCCTGTAAGGAAATATCAAAATACAAATAAAAAGTACAAAAGGAAGTAGGTAACAAGAAAAAAAACACACTGCACACAAGTTACCACACCTTAACAGCACACATACACTCTATACTAGAAGAAAGGGTAAACAGACCTACTAACTACCACAATTTCTAGAGAAGAATTTTAATACCTAAAAAAAAAAAAAAAAAAAAAAAAAGTTATTTATATATATATATATATATATATATATATATATATATATATATATAAAAACAATAAAGTGAAAAATATGACCTGAGCCAGTAAGCGCAACCTCGTAGCAGAAGCGGCAAACGAGATCTGGGTATCTAGCGCCAGGCATCATGGGATATAGGGGGGCCTCGAGCCAGTAAGCAGCTCTCGAGCTTTTGAAGATGGCCGAGTCGGAGCCGAGGATCGGCTCCGAGCCCAACCAGCAAGAATGAAGGAGATAGACAACTTAACATAAAAAGTTACGTACTTACCATAACGTTCCATGTGAGTTGATCACCTCGCCTTCATTCTTTACTGATGGGTTCGGAACCGATCCCTCGGCTCCGATAACAGCCAATTGCAAAGCTCGAGGTCACGGCCATATCTCATGATGCACCTGTGAATTACCTCAGATCTTGTTTACTGCATATACTAATACCATATGCCTTTGTTATCTTTCTATAGAAAAGGAAGAGAAGGTTTGAGTTACCAGGATGGATCCAGCATCTCAGTCATCTATCAGCCCAGGAAGGGGAAGGAGGGAGGGACGCAAGAATGAAGGCAAGATGAACAACTCACATGGAACGTTATGGTAAGTACATAACATTTTTATGTGAAGTTGTTCTATCTCGCCGTTCATTCTTTACCGATGGGTAGCGTCCCAAGCACCATCAACCTCGGGTGGCTCACGGGAGTATATTTCTCAGAACCGTGGATCCAAAGGAAGCCCTGTCCCTGGAGGCCTTGTCAACTTTGTAGTGAGTGATAAAGGTATGAGGTTTTGACCAAGTGGCTGCTGAACAGATGTTGTCAATGGGAAGTCTGGCAGAAAATGCAGATGATGTAGAAATCGCTCTGGTTGAGTGAGCTTTGATCTTGTGTTGTAAAGGCATATTTGGCAGCTGAATAGGCAAAGGTGATACAATCAGATAACTATTTAGACAGTGTTGTTTTAGCCACTGGTCTCCTTTTTCTGGAGTCTGAGAATGAAACAAAAAGCTGGTCTGATTTCCTGAAATCCTTTTGTTCTATCAAAATAAAATCTCAGCTGTCTGTGAACATCAAGTTTGTGCAGCATATATTGTTAGAATGATTGGGGAAGAAAACTGGCAAATCAATAACTTGGTTGAGATTGGTTTTGGTGCAAACTTTAGGCAAGAATGAGGGATTTGCTCTAAGTGAAACTCTGTCAGGGTGAAATATCAAATAGGGAGGCTTGATGGACAAAGCCTGAAGCTCTGACACTTGACGAGCAGAAGTGATAGCTACCAGAAAAAATGGTCTTCCAAGACAAGAATTTGAGATCACAAGATGAAGGTGGTTCAAATGCCGGAATAATTATGGGTGAGTGCATAAAATTTAGGTTCTATGGGGAACAGGGAGATTTCACAGGTGGCTTAATATGAAAAGTCCCTTTAAGAAATGCTTTGGATAACTTGTGAGACATGACATTCAAACCTTCAAATCCAAGATGAAAATTAGAGATAGCAGCCAACTGAACCCAAACTGCTGCTGCTCCCTTATTGAAAATCATAATCAAGAATTCTAATATGGAAGCCATAGGAGCTTGGTAAGGATCAATATTATTTTTAGAGGCCCATATAGAAAATTTCCTCCATTTGCTCAGATGTAGCTTTCTGGTAGAAGATTTATGAGGGGACAAAATGATGTTTTGTCCCGTTGGAAAGGTTATGGAACCTAGCTATGATGGGAACTGGAGCAGCCAAGCAGTCACCTTCAGAGACCGCAAAGGAGGATGAAAATCCCCTGACGGATGTGTCAGAAGGTCTGGAACTGGGTCCAGGATCCAAGGATCCTACACCAGATGAAGTCGAAGGAAGGGGAATCAAATCTGACGAGGCCAGTGAGGGGCTATAAGTATGATGGGTCCTTCCCAGGGATTTTGCTTTCTGTAGAAATTTGGGTATCAACTGGATTAGTGGAAATGCATAGAGGAGACCCGGAGGCCAATTGTGTACGAGTGCGTCCCTTTGGGCTTCCCCTGGAAGGGGAATCAGGGCAAAGTAGCTTCTGCATTTTGTGTTCATGTGACTGGAAAAAAGGTAGCAGCAAGGCTGGCCCCATCTGTGGAAAATCCTGTCCACAACTTCTTTCTTGAGGGACCACTCGTGGGGCAACAAGATTGCCCTGCTCAGTTTGTCTGCTATCACGTTGGATCTCTCCGAGATGTGCATTGCCAACAGAAAGCGCTGGGTGGAAACAGCCCACTGCCAAACTCTGAGAGCCTCTTGACAGAGGGGATAAGACCTGGTTCCTTCTTGTTTGTTCAAATACCAGACCCACTGGCAAGTTGTCTATATGAATCGCAATCGTGCCCAGAGAAAGAGAGTCCTGGAAGTACTGCAACGCTAAAAAGTACTGCTCTCATCTCTAGGACATTGATATGCAAAAGTGTCTATTGGTCAGTCCATGTGCCTTGGGCAGTCTTTCCTTGAAAATGCCCCCCCACCCTATCAGGGAGGCGTCTGTGCTCACAGTGGCTGCTGGAGGGGGTATAGCACAAATGGGCGTCCTATCGTGACATGGAGTGAGGTCAACCACCACTGCAGGTCCTTCTTGCAAGAATTTGTGATCAGTATGTTGTGATCAATGGGTAGCTCCTGGCAAGACCACTGAGTGAACAATAGCCACTGAAGAACCCGCATGTGCATACGAGCAAAGGGTATGGCTAGAATTTCTGCTGCAATCACCAGAACTTCTGATGCTGGTGTTTTGTGTTTTGATAACAGGATGTTGACTAATTAAAATGACTCTTTCCAACGGAAGTCTTAGTGTGTTGGTGATGGTGTCCAACTCTGCCCTGATAAACGATATGCTGCGATGGTGACAAGGCAGATTTTTCTGAGTTGATTGTAATGCCAAGATGATTGCAGAGTGACAGAGTGCACTCCCTGGCCTGAATGAGTTGATGCCTGGTGGGGGCGGTAAGGAGCCAATCATCTAGGTACGAAAACACCTGGAATCCTAGATGTCTCAGGTGAGCTGTGAATACTCTGGGGGCTGTAGTGAGACCAAAGGGCAAGGCTCGAAACTGGTAGTGATTGGCTACCAGGTGGAAGCGCAGGTGATCCTTGGATGGTCTGGCCATTTTTATGTGGTAGTATGCATCCTTGAGATCTATTGAGCACATCCAATTGTCTTTCCCTAAAAAGGGAAGTATAGACTGAAACGTGACCATCCGAAACGTCTCTTTCTTTACATACTGGGGGGCTGTAGTGAGACCAAAGGACAGGGCTCAAAACTGGTAGTGATTGGCTCCCAGCCAGAAGCGCAGGTGATCCCTGGATGGTCTGGCCATTTTTATGTGGTAATACGCATCCTTGAGATCTATCGAGCACATCCAATTGTCTTTCCCTAAAAAGGGAAGTATAGACTGAAACATGATCATCCAAAACTTTCTCTTTCTTTACATATTGGGGGGCTGTAGTGAGAAAACCAAACGCTCTGCAAGTACGGAATGCACGGCCAAACCAGAACAGATACCAAAGAGTCGTTGCAAAAGGCCCCCTATTTCAAAAGTGCCAAAAGGTAGAAATGACCTAGATCAATACTCAAATTAACATACCCAAAGGTGTGGCTTGTATAAAATCTCTGAGGACCAACCATAAAAATAAAGGATCACTCAAAATAATATCGCTATTTTAGAGGTAATAAATTCAAGGGATAAATATTAATAACAGCCACAGTTTGTTGTTCTTGATACTATCCAATGCTAAATCTGCTGATGAACAGCAAGTTTCAATTATACAATAATTAACATTTGTATATATAGCCACTGCCCTTATATATATAATGTTCAAACACGTGTCAATATTGAATACCTCCTGTAAATACAAATAATGCTGGGTGAACCCATCAAATATTATTATTCCAGTGGACAACAGTAGCTATACATGTGGTTAATTATCCAAGAAAGTTCAATAAATGTAGTTGGTTATTAACATATATTGATATAATTATTTATCCTGCATGTATGAATGCTGCCCAATATTCATTAACAAAAAAGTCTGGCTTAAATTAGAATGAATTTAGAAAAAAGTCCTAATCAGCAATGTTTGTGATTTTGTTTTACTGAGGAAGGCTGGGTAGCTGAAATCGGTCTGAATAAAGGAATAGTACAGTTTTGTACCTACCATAAATGTAGATGTCCGAACTGGATAGCATCTGCAGTCATAACAAGTGGGTTGTCCTGTCGTCAGGCAGCCCTGCAGTCGGCCGGATTCCAAAGTCCGGTCCGGCTCGCTGATGTCGCACTCCACCCGACGTCATCTCTGTTGGTCTTCGGGTATAAAAGCATCAGCCGACGCCATTTTCCTCAGTGTTTCTTGCCCCAGATGCCAGTAGCCCTCTTGCAGGCTAAAATTTGGATAGATGCCAATGTTTCCAAATAGATAGAGGTAAACACAAAAATAAGCATATTTGTACATATATACAAACAAATACACCATAAAGACTCCCCAACAGCTAGCTATTAGGAGGGTAAACACCCTAGGAGTACCACAGAGGGAAGGCGGAGGTAATCCTGACTGCAGATGCTATCCAGTTCGGACATCTACATTTATGGTAGGTACAAAACTGTACTATGTCCTTCATGGATGCATCTGCAGTCATAACAAGTGGGTAGAATACCATAGCCAACTAGGGAGGAGGATAAAAGTAGATTATGGTGTGTTTAGGATCCCTTGCAGTACAGCAGTGGCAAATCCTGCTCGGGATCTGGAATATAGAGGCAAATTATAATGCTTGGCAAATGTATGCACGGAGGTCCAAGTAGCCGCCTCAATAATGTCTTTGGTTGCCACTCCTCGTAAGAAGGCTGTGGTAGTGGCTGTTGCCCTTGTAGAATGAGGTCTTATGTTCTGTGGAATTGGTTTTCCATGGAAGGAGTAACAGTATCGTATGCAATTTCCTATCCATTTGGAGATTGTCTGTTTGAAATAGCTTTTCCTTCCCTTCCTGTTGCATAGGCTACAAAAAGTTGGTCAGTCTTTCTGCTATTTTTTGTTCTGTCCAAGTAGTAGCGTAGCTGTCTATGTACATCCAAGGTATGCAGTATTCTTTCCCTCTGTTTTGTGGGTTGGGAAAGAAGGTAGGTAGGTGGATTGCCTGGTTTAAAGATACTCTGGATACCACCTTGGGCATAAATGTAGGATTAGTCTTCATGGACACTATCTTGGTGGAAGATTAGGAAGGGTTGCACTGCCATTAAGGCCTGTAGTTCTGAAACCCTCCTTGCTGAAGTAATTGCCAGTAGGAAAGCAGTTTTCCATGACAGGTGTTGTAGGTCTGCTGTTGCTGCTGGTTCAAAGGGTGATAGTGTCAACTTTTCTAGCACAAAGTTTAAATCCCAAGCTGGTAATGGTGGTTTCCTTGGAGGTTTTACATTCTTGATTCCTCTGAGGAACTGCCTGAGCAAAGGGTGCGAAAAAACAGGTGGATCAAAGCTGTATTCTGCTGAAATAGCTGATGCATGTATCTTGATGGAGGAGTAGGAGAGGCCTGAATGAAGAAGTTCGCCAGATACTCCAGAATGTTAGGCATATCTATGTTTGACACATCTTTTCCTCTTTCCATTACTCCAAATGACAAACCTTTTCCATTTTCCAGCATAGTTCCTTCTTGTTGAAGGTCTCGTGCTTCAAGAATAATGTCTTTAACTCTTTGGGAAAGTTCTGGATTAGCTGCTGCTATGTGATGTTCCATGCAGTCAGTTGCAGCGTTTTAGGTTTGGATGTATGATGCTGTAGTTGTTCTGAGTTAACAAAGGCATCAGGGTATTGGCCACATATTGTTCGAGACATGCTCTTCAGTAGTGGGTACCAGTGTTGTCTTGGCCAGTTTGGAGCTATCAGGATTATCCTTGGACGTTCTTCCTTGATTTTTAGTAGTACCTTGTGTATCAAAGGAAGAGGTGGGAATGCATATGCTGTTAGGCCTTTCCAGTTGAAGGAGAGTGAGTCCACTTTCCATGCTAGTGGGTGGAATGTCCTTGTGCAGAATTTTTGAGCTGGTGATTGAGAGGTGATGAATAGGTCTATCTGTGGCATTCCCATTTCTTTGAGATGGTCTTGAAGATGTCCGGTGCAGCTTCCATTCGTGGGCATCCAAGTGGTTCTGCTTAATATGTCTGCTAGAGTATTGTCTTTCCCGGTACAAATATTGCCTGTAACTGAATGTTGTAGCTGAGTGCCAGGGTCCACAGCTCCAAGGTCATTCTGCATAGGGGTATGAATGAGTGCCTCCCTGTTTGTTGATGTACCACATGACTGTGGTGTTGTCTGTCCTTATCATCAACTGGCCCTCTTTGAGGAATGGTTTGAACTTTTGGATTGCCAGTTTTACTGCCAGCATTTCTTTTAGATTGATGTGTAGGTGAAGTTGATCCTGTGTCCACAATCCTTGCACGCATTTGTCCAGCATGTGGGCCCCATCCTAGGTCTGAAGCGTCTGTTGTGATGGTCTGGCTTGGTTGACATCTGCGAAAGGGTAGGCCTGGGTTTGACTGGCATGCCTGAGCCCACCATAGGAACTCCTGTTTTAAGCATGGAATTAGTGGGATTTCTGTTTCTAGACTGTGTCTGTGTTGGGACCATAAATTCTTTAGGTACCACTGTAGTTTCCTCATATGTAGTCTGGCAAATGGGACCAAGATTATGCATGATGCCATGAAGCCCAAGGCCTGCAGAACTTTTCTTGCTGTTAACTTGTTCAGTTTTGTTAGTGCCAAGAAGTAAAGAGGAAGTTCTTTTGTTTTTCTGTAGTCAGGAATGCCATTTGTTGTACTGTGTCCAATTCACCCAAGAATGTCCTTGTTTGGGATGGTATCAGCCTTGACTTTTGTAAATTGACTGTGTATCCCAGTCCTTGTAGCAAGTAAATGACCCTTTGTAAATCTGTTGTCAGCTTGCTTTTGTTGTCCCCTTGTAGTAGGCAGTCGTCCAGGTATGGGTAAATTTGAATTCCCTGTAGTCTGCAATGGGCGATTACTGATGCCAGGCATTTTGTGAATACTCTGGGCAGTAGATAAGCCAAAGGGCAATGCTGAGAATTGATAGTGCTCTGATCCTGCAAGAAATCTGAGGTATCTTCTGCAGATTGGTCGAATGGGGACGTGCAGGTATGCCTCCTTGAGATCTAGAGTTACCAGCCAAGACTCCTTGCCCAGCATGGGAAGAAGTTGCTGTAGGGTCAGCATTTTGAATTTTGGGACAATGATGTATGTATTTAAGGTGGACAGGTCGAGAATTGGTCTCCAACTTTTTCCTTTCTTGGAACTAGGAATAGTCTGGAATAGAACCCTTTCCTTGTTCTGCTGTTGGCACTCTTTCCACAGCTCTCATGTTTGCTAACTCCATTATCTGGTAGAGCCTCTGTTTTTGATTTGGAGGTAGATTTGGCATTCCTCTTTTGACTGGTAGAGTGTGGAAGTGAAACCGGTAACCTTGATCTATGGTTTGTAAAATCCATTTGTCTTTTGTTATGTAGTGCCAGTTCTTTGAAAATAAGGTTAACTTTCCGCCTAGAGGAGCTGCTATTTGTTCCCTGGTAGGCGGAGTTAGGATTAAGTCACTGTGGTTGTGCTGATGTAGTGGCAGTGGCTGTGTCTGTGCCTCTGTTGTTACCTTGCCACTGTCGTCCTCTGTAGGCCCCTCCTCTGGATTGGTTTCTGCCTCTGGAACGTCTATTCCTGCCCTTTGAAATTTTGTGGAGTCAGGAAAGGACCAATTTTGGCTGGCCAGTTCCTGCTAAACCTTGGGCGTTGAACCTGCAAGAAATCTTTGACAGTTTGAACAGATTTTGCCTTTTCTTCCATTTTCTTCATAACCTGCTGGGCAGGTGTACCAAACAAACTTGTCTTGTCCATAGGAGCATCTAGCAACTTAGCTTTAACATGATCCGGTAAAGCTTGTTCCTTTAGCCATGCATGCCTTCTTATCACTGTGCCTGTCATGGCTGATCTAAATGAAGCCTCCAGTGCATCATAGCCACATTTTAAGGAATGGTTGCTAACTTGTTGTATGTTATTTACCATCTCTAATACATATTTCTTATCAAGAGATTCATCAGTGGTTAGTTTTTTAGTTAACTGATCAAGCATAAACTCTTGGTATTGTATCATGTGAAACTGACAGTTTAAAGCTCTAGCTGAGAGAGTAGCTGAAGTGTAGACCTGTTTACCCCATCTGTCTAATGACCTTGCTTCCCTTTCAGAAGGAATAGGGTTTTTAGCTGTGGTCACGGCTACTGCCTTGGGACCCTGGGATATAGTTTCTGGGTCTGCAAGAGGGGCCTTGTAAAGGTGGTGATGAGTATCTGGCACCCTGTAAAATCTGTCTGGTTTGGCAGGGGCTGGGGGTAAAGAGTCTGGAGCGGAGCAAACATCACTGAAAGCATCATCCACCACAGAGAGAACAGGAGGTATAGCCAAGGGCCTGTGCTGTGGGAGGTGCAGAAAGGTCCTAAGTCTTTTCTGGAGTCTGAAAAATCCTGTTGCTGCCATTGGAACTGTTCTCGCATGGCATGCAAGGTTTCCCCAAAGGAGAATTCTTCTGGTGGGGAAGCAGCTGGAATGGATTCTTCAGCATCAGAATCTTCAAAATTGGAGAAGGGAGCCTCTGGCTGGTCAGGTATGTCTGATTCATCAGCAGAATCATCAGAAGACACTGGCTCAGGGGGCTCTGCCCTAGGTCTCTTCTCTGGGGGCTGAGAGGCCCTGTCTGGGTGAGATTGAGATGCTCTAATTAAAGAAATTAAATCTTCTGCCAAAGAAAGCATTTGAGAACTAGAAGAGGGCCTGGATGTGGGGGGTTTAACAGGCACTGATTTAGTAGTCTTGGCTGCTTTAGCCCTGGCGAAGGCCTTAATGGACATGGCTGCTGGAGGCCTAGCAGCACCACGTGCTGGGGTAGAGACATCCAAGGGGATGGTGTCTGATAGGTCAACCACCGTAGTGGGTACAATTTCTGAGGTCGATTCAAGAGTTGTAGCAGGGGCCTCAGTTGTAAGAATAGGTTCAGCTGTACTTTGATCAGTTTTCTCGGTTTCGCCGAAACCGAGACACTCGGTTTGCATTACCGTGGTTTCGCCGAAACCGGACCGCGAGTGTCGGTCTTTATCTTTGCGTTTTGGTAGATTGGGTAGTCGGAGGATCCGACGGCATAATGTACGCAAAATCAGTACCGAAAACTGTTCTGCAAACTCCGACCGACGCCTAAGCGTCGTCGGTTGAAAGAGGCACAGGCCGAACAGGCTGCTACGTCGTGGGCTGGGCCTAAACAAGGCAGACAGTAAGAGTGGAAATCTTTATGAGGTATTTGTTTCCCACAGGTTAAACAATTGTTAACTTTTCTGACATCGGCTGAGGCAAGAAAGAGTCCCCAACGGGTACTTAGCTTTAGAAGTCTTCAAGTAGTATTCGGTAGAAGTAATCTCTGGATCCGACCGACCGCACTTGCGAACAGCTTCTGCTTGAGCGCCAAGCGCAAGAAAGACTGAGGAAAATGGCGTCGGCTGATGCTTTTATACCCGAAGACCAACAGAGATGACGTCGGGTGGAGTGCGACATCAGCCGAAGCCGGACCCGGACTTTGGAATCCGGCCGACTGCAGGGCTGCCTGACGACAGGACAACCCACTTGTTATGACTGCAGATGCATCCATGAAGGACATCTTTTAGTTTGCATGGTCTACAAGTGTCTTATGTACTCTTTATGCTGGCTTTTGGTGTTCTGATAGGCTGTAGTGAGACCACAGGGTTGGGCTCGAAAGTGGTAGTGACTGGCTCCCAGCCAGAAGCGCAGGTGATCCATGGATGGTCTGGCCATTTTTATGTGGTAGTACACATCCTTGAGATCTGTCGAGCACATCCAATTGTCTTTCCCTAAAAAGGGAAGTATAGACTGAAATGTGACCATCCAAAACTTCTCTTTCTTTGTATATTGGTTCAGTCTGCTGAGGTCCAATATGGGTCTCCAGACCCCTGTCTTCTTTGGAACCAAAAAGAATCTTGAGTAAGTTCCGGGACCTGTTTGGTCTGCTGGGACTGGTTGGATGACTCCTTTTTGTTAGCAACATTTGGACCTCTACAGTTGCCTGTTCCCTGTAACTGGGTGGAACGTCCAGGATTTTTCTTACTATTGGAGGGGGTGTGGCGAAAGGAATGAAATACCCTCTGGAAAGGATACTTTGTACCCAGCTGTCTTTTGTTATTTTGAGCCAGGCACCTGGGTACAAAGACAAGTGACCCCCGACTGCCTCCAGAGCAGGACAGTCGGGCCTCCTATCAGGAGCGCTGGTAGGGATTCCCAGAGAAGTGATCTCTGTCACCCTGGTGTTGCGGACCCCCCACTGCTGCGACAGCGGCATCTTCCATTACTACCCCCTCCTCTGACCCTGGAGGGGGGTTAACCACCTGTGTCCTGAAAGGCTCCTTGGGCTTTTCGGAACCATATTTTTCCTCCCCGTTGACCTTTGGGATAGTGTTGGGTAGAGGGGGTGGAAAAATAGACCACGACGGCAGAGTCTTTCCATCCTGTTCATAACTGGTTAAGGTTTCCTTCACTTTAGGCCCGAAAAGAGACGAGCCATCAAAGGGAGTGTTCATGAAGGATGACTTGAAGGGCTCCACAAAGGAACACAAGCGGATCCAGGAATGTCTCCTAAGAGCGATTCCTGTACCCGCTGCCCTACTCATTCCATCAGCTGCATAGGATAGGAGACGCATGGATGATGACAACAGAATTAAAGGTAGCAAGCTGGGCAGCAACTTTGTCGGAGGCTCCTGAAACCTCTGTACCGTGAAGAGCATCTCCCAACTCCTTAAGGAGATCTCTTTGCAATCTAGTGAAATGGGTTAAGTAGCTCAGCAAACGAAGAGCAAAGGTCGCTGAACTGAACATGCACTGTCCATATCTATCCATAATCCCAGAGTCTCTATTAGGAGGATGGACAGACGAGGAAGTCTCAGACATTTCCTTCTTGGTGGCCGCCGCTGCCACCACCATGGCACCAACCGGAACATCTTTAGTTAAATACATTTTGTCCAGAGGGGCAGAAATAAACTTGTTAGGCCTCCTAGGGACAGGCTCCATAGTATTCGGAGACTCCCACGCCCTTCGTGAGACCAGCTCCATCAACTCATCGAAAGGCGGAGTCACCCAAGAGGTGGAGGGCTTGAGACCCAAAAGCCTTCAGGAGAACTGACTCATCCTCAGTAGGGTCATTGGACTGCCAGTCACCCCTCTGCCTAAGGTTCTCAAGTATCTCAGTGAATGAGATATGCTCAGAGGGGGACCGTGGGGACCCTTTTGACTCATCTAAGTCAGCATCCGATGTGAGAGACTCCTGCGGCGAATCTAGGTGCTTCCTCTTGCACAATCTCTTCCTGGGAACTTCATCAGCAGGGGCCTCTGGTGAGGTCTCGGAAGAGCAGGGGCCACCCATTGGGGCTTCCTGAGGCTCTGGGTCTCTACGTTTGGTCAGAACGTGTGATGCAGAAGCAGACACAGGCACTTTTGGGGAGGAGGCGGGCAGACCTGAGGTCGAGGATGTCCTGGGAGACATGACACTCCTCATGGCATTGAACGCACATCTGCTCCCATGTGAGGGAGCCGAGTGATCCGAGGAAACCGTCGACACCCCCGGCACCGAGGCAGTGGGCTCTGAGCCTAAGGTAGGAGCCGAGCTCATGTGAGCCAAGGCCCCGAGAGGCAAAGTCGGTACTGACAAGTCTGTTCGACTGTCCTCCCTGGACCATACCAGAGAGTGTCAGTGCCTAGAGTCCTCGATACGCACAGAGGACATCAGAGTACATGGAGCCAAAGACACTGGAGCAGGTGTCGGCTCTGAGGGTTCCACTAACATCAGGTCTGCCTCCTCCGGCTCCGAAGGACCAGCATGGCTCGGAGGAGGAAAGTACAGTTTTGTACCTACCATAAATGTAGATGTTAGAGTGTTCACACTGCTGCAGTCATTACACTTGGGTTATCCTGCCGTCAGGCGGTCCCGCAGTCGGCCTGAGTTCCAAAGTCTTGGTCTGGCGTCGGCCGCTGTCGCCTCCTCCCTGACGTCAGTGTGCCAGGGGTATATAAGATGCAGCTGACACCATTTTCTTCAGTTTTTCTTGCCCCAGATGTCAGGTGCTCCCAATAGGTAGGCAATACATGTTGCTACTAAAAATATATATATATAAAAATAAAAACAATACCTTCAGTTACAGGTAAATACACCACAAAGGTTGTATAGGTTAGAAAGGTATAGATAAGTCCAGTTAGTTTAGAGGGGATGGAGGGAGGGTAACCTGGACTGCAGCAGTGTGAACACTAACATCTACATTTATGGTAGGTACAAAACTGTACTATGTTCATCATGTTACACTGCTGCAGTCATTACTCTTGGGTAGAATCACAAAGCTGAGGTTGGGTGGCTGGTCTATAAAGAGCTAGGATTGGCTATGAGGCCCTGCAGGACTGCAGTGGCAAACCCTGCTCTGGATTTAGAATAAAGAGGCAGGTGGTAATGCTTGGTAATGGTGTGCACTGAACTCCAAATTGCAGCCTCCAAAATTTCCTTGGTAGGTACTCCTCTGAGAAAGGCTGTTGAAGTGGCTGATGCCCTGGTGGAATGTGGCCTAATGGTATTTGGGACTGATTTTCCATGCTGTGTGTAGCAGTAACGAATACAGTGTCCTATCCATTTGGATATAGTCTGCTTTGAGATAGCCTTGCCCTGTGATCCTGCAGCATATGCTAGAAACAGTTGCTCAGTTTTCCTGAAAGCTTTTGTTTTGTCCAAGTAGAAGCGTAGCTGCCTGTGTATGTCCAAAGAATACAGACGTTTCTCCCTTTTATTCTGGGGGTTTGGATAAAAAGTTGACAAATGGATGGTTTGGTTAAGAGCCACACTAGATATTACCTTTGGCATAAAGGTAGGGTTTGTCCTTAAAGAAACCCTGTCCTGATGAAAAATTATAAAAGGTTCCACTGCCATTAATGCCTGTAGCTCGGAGACTCTTCGTGCTGAAGTTACTGCCAGGAGCAGAACTGTTTTCCATGATAAAAATTTTAGATGGGCTGTACTGGCTGGCTCAAAAGGTGGTAGGGTCAGTTTTTCCAAAACAAAATTGAGGTCCCAAGTCGGTGTTGGTGCTCTCCGGGGCGGTCTTATGTTTTTAGCCCCTCTGAAGTACTGCTTTAGCAAGGGATGAAGGAGGATCAGTGTTGTAATGTGCTGAAATGGCAGAGGCGTGGATCTTAATTGATGAGAAAGATAGGCCTCTGTCCAGCATCTCAGTTAAGTATTGTAAAATCTGAGGAATGTTGGGTACAAGAGGGTCAAGGTTTTGAGCCTGGTTCCAGGTGCAGAATCTCTTCCATTTTTCTGAGTAAGCTTTCCTGGTGCTAGGCCTAATGGCCTCCAAAATGACACCCATAACAGCTTTAGAAAAAGGTGTTGCCTGTTTGACTAATGTATCTGCCATGCAGCCAGGTTTAGGGTTTTGAGCTGACCGTGCAGGATCTGATTGTTTTGTTGGGTCAGTAGGTGTGGAATTTGAGGCAAAATCCATGGTGGTCCTTGGGCCAAGTTCCTTAAGATAGGGTACCAGTGCTGGCGTGGCCAGTCTGGAGCAATCCGGATCATCTGTGGTTTTTCCTGTCTGGCTTTTAGGAGTACCTTTGAAAGGAGAGGCAGTGGCGGGAAGGCATAACCTTTTAGGTTTTTCCAGCTGAACAAGAGAGCATCCACTTTCCATGCTTGTTTGTGATAAGTCCTTGTGCAGAATTTTTGTAGTTGGCAATTCAGTGGGGAGGCAAAAAGATCTATGTCTGGGCGTCCCCATTTTTGCGTTACCTGCTGAAGATTTGTGGATTCAATTTCCATTTGTGAGGGTCCATGATATTTCTGCTTACATAGTCTGCCAGAGTATTTTTCTTTCCTGGCAGGAATTGTGCTTGCAGGTGAACTTGATACGTTAGAGCTGTGTTCCACAAGGTCATGGCTTGCCTGCATAGGGGATAAGAATGAGTGCCCCCTTGCTTGTTTATGTACCACATTACTCTGGTGTTGTCTGTCTTTAGTAATAATTGTCCTGGATGTAGAAGGTCCTTGAAAGCTGTTACGGCATTTTGAACAGCCAACATCTCTTTTTGATTGATGTGAAAAGGCATCTGGTCTGTGGTCCACTTGCCCTGAATGCATTTCCCTGCCACATGTGCTCCCCAGGCATAATCCGAAGCATCTGTTGTTAAGAGTTTGCCTGGCTGTGGGTTGGATAAAAGGCTGACCCTTGTTTAGGTGACATGCCTGTGCCCACCATCGAAACTCCTGTTGCAGGTAGGGAATCATTGTTATTACTGCTTCTAAACTGTGAGAGTGTCGAGTCCAAACACTTTTTAGGTACCACTGTAATTTCCTCATATGCAGTCTGGCATATGGTATTAGTAGTATGCAGGATGCCATGAATCCCAGGGCCTGCAGAATTTTTCTTGCAGGGAGATGGGACTTTTTTGCCAGTAATTGAAAATATTGAGTTAGCTGAACTTGTTTGTCTGGCATGAGGTAAGCCATCTGGGCTGTTGTATTTAAGCACCCAGGAATGTAATCTGTCGCAAGGGCACTAGTTTTGACTTATTTTCGTTTACTGTGTACCCTAGAGAAATTAGCAACCTTTTTACAAATGCCAGATGTTGTAGAAGAATGTCCTTTGTCTCTGCTTGAATGAGGCAGTCATCCAGGTATGGATATATCTGAATTCCTTTTTGTCTGCAAAATGCAATTACTGATGCCAGGCACTTTGTGAAGACCCTGGGCGCAGTAGATAAGCCAAAGGGCAGTGCAGAGAATTGGTAGTGCATTGTACCAGCTTTGCATCTGAGGCATCTTCTGCAATTTTGTCTGATAGGGACATGCAGGTATGCCTCTTTGAGGTCCAGAGTAACAAGCCAAGCCTTCTTGCCCAGCATAGGTAGAAGCTGCTGTAATGTCAACATTTTGAATTTTGGAATATCCATGCAAGTATTCAGAATTGAAAGGTCTAGTATGGGCCTCCAGGCCTTGTCCTTTCTGGGGACCAGGAAGAGTCTTGAGTAAAATCCTTGTCCTTGTTCCTGTTGTGGTACTTTTTGAATAGCTCTCATGTCCATGAGAGCTGAAATTTGTTTTTGTGCCTCTGCCCATTGATTTTTGTGGCAGGTCTGGCATTCCTTTTAGCCTTGGTAAAGTATGAAAGTGGAACCTGTAATCCTGAGACACAATATTCAGAACCCATTTGTCTTTGGTGATTGTTTGCCGGTTTTGAGAAAAAAGTGCTAGTTTTCCCCCCTAAGGGGGCTTCCAAAAGGGACATGCTTGGTGTACGAAAGGGAAAGTCATTGTGAATGTTTCCTGTAAGGTTGAGACGTGCTCTCACCTCCTTTTGGGGTTGAGGTGCCCCACTGTCGTCTGTTTGAGCTTTGGATTTGAGATCTGCCTCTTGGGCGTCTGTGGCGTGTCTGACACTGGAAAGGACCAATTCTTTGTTGGCCAATTTCTGCTAAACCGAGGTGGCTGTACCTGTAAGAAATCCTTGACTGTTTGCATAGATTTAGCTTTATCCTCCATTTTCTTTAACACCTCTTCTGCCTTAACACCAAACAAGGTATCATGCTGTAAAGGAGCATCCAATAATTTTGCCTTAACATGATCAAGTAAACTCTGCTCTTTTAACCAAGCATGTCTTCGAATCACAGAACCTGTAACTGCGGCTCTAGAAGAGGCCTCTAAAGAATCAAAACCACATTGTAGAGTATGTTTTCCCACCTGTTCAACTGCATGCAATAAATCCTGCATTTCTTTACAATCAGGAGCTTCTGAGCTTGCAAGCATTTTCTGTCTTAACTGAGCCATTAAATACTGTTGGTACTTAAGCATGTGAAACTGGCAATGTAAAGCTCTTACTGCTAAAGTTGCAGAAGTGTATACTTTCTTCCCCCATCTATCCAAAGCTCTGAAATCTCTGTCCGAGGGTACTGGAGTTTTTGCAACGGAGGCCTTAACCCCTTTTGGACCTGGGAAATAGTTTCTGGATCAGCGGAAGGGTTTTTGTAAAGAAACTTGTGAGAGTCAGGGACTCTAATACCTATCTGGCTTGGCTGGAGCAGGGGGCAAAGAATCAGGAGATAAGCTGGATTCAGAGAACACATCATCCACAATGTCTAGCACAGGTGGAATAGCCAGAGGCCTGTGTTGAGGCAATAAAAGGAAATCCCTGAGCCTTTTCTTGGATTCTGAGTAATCCTGACTTTCCCAATGGAAATGCTCCCTCATGGTATGTAAGGTTTCCCCAAAAGAATAATCCTCAGGAGGAGAGTCTGAAGGGATAGATTCTTCAGCAGAGTCCTCATAGGGGGGTAGAGAGTATCCCTGGTCTGAAGAGGAATCAGAGGAAATGGAAACCTGATCAGAGGAATCAGTCTGTATCCTGCCTAGGCCTTTTCTCAGGAGGGGGATGGGAACCCCTGATTAGATTAATGAGGTCTTCGGCCATTTTAAGCATCTGTTGCTTAGGCATAGAGGACTGTCCTGGAGAATGCTGTACTTGTTTCTTTGCCTTTAATGGTACCTTTGTCTTGGCTGTTGTTTTAATGGTAAGTTGTGAAGGTCTGAAGACACCCTCAGAAGCCAATGCCTGCTCAGCGGCTCCGGACCCATCTGAGGGATTAGTTTCTGTAGGCCCAATACCTTGAGTTTCCAGAGACCTAGTTGTCTCCATGTGGGAGTCTGAGGCGGCCTGTGGCTCTGAGGTAATGGGTGTCAGGGGCTGCGAAAGCGCCTCACTGAGAACCGGCGACTGCCCTAGAAGAGGTTTCGTCGGTTTTGGACCTCGGATGCCTGTCTATCATTGTCTTTGTGTTTTTTCGGTATTGAGGTCGTCGGCTGATCCGACGGCATAGTATAATTGAACCTTCGGCCAAAGAGTGCAAAGCAAAATCAAAACGTCTTTTTATAGTGCGTTTGTTAAATCTAGCACAAAATCGACAACTAGTGACGTCGTGATCAGGGCCTAGGCATGGAATATAGTATGAGTGGAAGTCCTTATGAGGTATTTGCTTCCCACAAGAAATACAATTAACTTTTTCTGACATCGGTCCGAGGCAAGAAAAAAGTTTCCCCAACGGGGTACTTCGATTTATTGTAGACTTCAGATCTAAAATTCGACTTTGAAAATCTCAGGAGTCGGCCGACCGGCACTTGCGAACTGCTTCTGCTTCGGGCACCGTGCAGCAAGAAAGACTGAAGAAAATGGCGTCGGCTGCATCTTATATACCCTTGGTGCACTGACGTCAGGGAGGAGGCGACAGTGGCAGACGCTGGACCAAGACTTCGGAACTCAGGCCGACTGCGGGACCGCCTGACAGCAGGAAAACCCAACTGTAATGACTGCAGCAGTGTAACACGAACATTAGTAATAGTCGATGCAATGGTCTTCGGCTCCAAAGCCATTTTGTTCGAAGATGATATCATTTTAGCTAATGCCAGTGCCGACAACAGCTTCTGTACCACACGATCCAAGTCCAGATCAGACAGGCTGATAGAAGATAGAGATGATCGTACCGAAGGTGGTACAAACTGGAGAATAGGACTCTTCGGAGCTTCGGAGACAGGTTTCAAGACTGGGTACCAGCTCCGAAAGGAAAGGATTGTCGGCTCCGAAAACAGTTGAGCCGAAGTCGATGACTTTTTCGATTTTTTTGAGTCCGAAGTCTTGGAAGACTTTGAAGACCGACTGGAACCATCCTGGCCACTCAAAGCTTCCTGAAAAGAAGGCTTCAACAAGCCTCTATCGATTAATTTCCTCTTCCTTTCCTGCAGGACCCTAGAGGAGAAGGAATGACAAATGGCACAAATGTCTTGCAAATGCAGAGCCCCTAGACAATAAACAGTTGACGTGGCTGTTTGTGACCAACATTTTCTGGCCACACTTTGGGCACGTTTTGAATCCAGATTTGGGATATTTATCTTGATCAGCCATAGAAGAGACTGAGAATATTTAATGTAAACATGCAAAAAACTACAACAGTAAATTTTCTCAATAGCAAATACAGGCAAGCCTTAATAAAGTAGGCTAAACACAAACACCCACACCCACACACACAGAAGAAGTGATAGCACACTAGCAGACTATGCAACAAAAACAGCTGCTAATAACCTTATTTAATACGAACACTACGAAGCCTAAAAGGACAAGATATATCACACAATCTTAGAAAAATACTATCTAAGAAAACATGACAAATGTCACTAAATAACCTTATCTATACAACAAAGTTTACTGTACAATCCTTATATAAATTTCGAAGGCTAGACGGACCACACCTAGAAGAATTACTACTAACCAGGCTTAAGAGAGATCAACTAGAAATATAAGAAATACAGTTAATGGAAAGGGAAAACACACTCAAAGCTATAAGAGCTTTATAACCAATGCTAAGTAACTACTATACTATCAAAAAACTTTTAGAAAAGATTTTTAATGAAAATTTGCTTATCTGGCCCGAGCCAAGTCAGAACCTTCGATTTGTTGCAGCAGCAAACTCGATCTGAGGTAATTCACAGGTGCATCATGGGATAGGGACTTGGCCTCAAGCTATTTGAAGACCTCAAGCTTTGCAATTGGCCATTTACCAGAGCCAAGGGATCGGCTCCGAACCCATCAGTAACAACTTCACATCTGCTGTTCTGCTCACATGGTGTGCTATTCTTGAGAGGTGTAACACAGAATTACTATACTATGTCACTAGATGCATGCTTAAAAATGCTGCTAAAACAGGAGCATTTATAGCCATCTGACAGGATTATCAGTGGCCCCTAGAACATATTCAACCCAGAAATATGGTGGTGTGACTGCTTACAGACTCTTCTGGTTAATATCACAGAAGTGTAGAACAAGTGAACAACTGCTATGGAACCACACTACTTAGGTTACCTGAACCTTTTTAAGCTAGCTTCCTGTACAGCCAAGGCTGATGAGGGCAGGAAATGTTGAAATAAATGCAAGAAATAAAAACAGTCTCCCACAAGGAAAGTGACCAATAAAGGTAAAAAAAATAATAAGAATAATCAAAAATAGAAACCTTGGTCACTCACGGCAGGTAAATAAAATGTATATTTATTGTTAAAAGGACCAAAAGTAAGTGCTTTCGCGGTTCAGCATAACCGCTTCATCAGACTTCAGTTGCTAACAAAAAGCATACCCTTTATTATAGGCACAATCAAGCTAGCATAATCGAAACAATTAAAAGCAATTAAGAATAAAAGCCACAGAGACCTCCAGAGTACATATATATACAATTATGTCTGTGTGAATCCACACATCAGAAACTTAGAAGTTATGTACTCACCATAACGTTCCATCTGAGTAGGTGTATTCATTTGTCTGCAACCTGTGGGTTATGGATCCGATATCGGATCCGAACCGGCATGGTTTTCCAGCTATGGATCCAAGCTCTCAGCTCCTCCCCTCACCCATAATGCCCTGCTCTACCCTCATGACCTCAGATCGAGTTTGCCAAAGCAACAATACCCTAAAAAGGGTAACAAAGAATATGCAGGAAACTGAAAGGCCAGGGGGATAGGAGGGCGGGATGGTTGCAGACAAATGAATACACCTACTCAGATGGAACGTTATGGTGAGTACATAACTTCTAAATCTGAAGTAGGATATTCATTTGTCTGCAACCTGTGGGACAGAGTCCCCAGCTACCTGAATCTTGGGCGGCCATCATGGAAGGATATTCCGGAGCACCGGAGCCAAATGATGCTCTACCCCTAGATGCAAGATCCAACTTATAGTGGGAAATAAAGTATGAGATGAAGCCCACGTGGCTGCTGCACAAATATCATCTAGAGGAATCCTAGCCTTGAAGGCTGCCGAGGTAGATACTGACCGGGTTGAATGGGCATGAACACCCTCCGGTGCGGGCCTTCCTGAAGCTTGATAAGCCAATAAAATGCACTGTGAAATCCAGCGGGACAGAGAAACTTTAGAGATTGGCTTGCCCAAATTGAATTTTGCAAAGGAAATAAACAGCTGGTCGGATTGCCTATGACCAGCTGTCCTGTTCAGATAAAATCTAAGTTGCCTGTGAACATCTAGTGAATGTAGCTTATATTCACCTTTGTTTTCATATTTACGGAAGAAAACAGGGAGGTTAATGGATTGATTGATGTTTGCTTCAGAAGCGATTTTAGGAAGAAAGGACGGGTTGGTCCTGAGGGAGACACGGTCCGGATGAAATACCAAGTAAGGAGGTTTAGCTGATAAAGCTTGAAGTTCAGAAACTCTCTTGGCTGATGTAATGGCTACCAAAAAGGCTGTCTTGAAGGACAAGAATTTGAGATCCACCGTAGCCGCTGGCTCGAAAGGAGGAGCGGTCAAGGCCTGTAGGACTAAAGAAAGGTCCCAAGGAGGAACTGCTTGTTTTATAGGGGGCCTGAGAAGAAAAGTACCTTTAAGAAATACTTTACACAATTTGGCTGACATAAGAGGATTAGAGTCATGGCCAATGTGATAGTGAGAAATTGCCGCCAGTTGAACTTTGACTGTGGAACTGCTGGCACCATCGTTAAAGAGAGTGGTTAGAAAGTCAAGCACTAAAGGGAGAGGAACCGTGAAGGGATTCAGGCCTTGCCGCTCCGCCCACACAGAGAAACGTTTCCATTTGCTTCGGTAAACCTTTCTAGTGGATGGTTTATGAGCCGCCACCAAAATAGCCTTTACAGGTGAAGAAATACCGCGAGTCCTCATCAAGAGTGGAACTGGAGCAGCCAAGCGGTCAGCTTCAGGTTGTCCAGGTTCGGAGGAGGAATGCAGGATGGATGGGATATCAGATCCGGGATGGGATCTAGAATCCAAGGAGGATTCACCGAGTGAGACCTTAGGAAGGGGAACCAGATCTGTCGATGCCAGAATGGAGCAATGAGAATCATTCTGCAACCCACCCGAGAGGCTTTCTGAAGAACTTGCAGCATCAGAGGCAAGGGTGGATAGGCATACAGAAGACCGGGTGGCCAAGCATGCACCAGAGCGTCTCTTGGGGTACCTCCGGAGGAGGTATTAGAGCGAAAAACTGTCGCACTTGGTGTTTGAGGGAGAAGCAAAAAGATCGCATGAAGGGTTCCCCACCGTGCGAATATGCGTTACGCTACTTGACAATTGAGAGACCACTCGTAAGGGGTCAGAATGGTGCGACTGAGCTTGTCCGCTAGGATGTTGGACCGACCGGAATGTGCGTTGCTATTAGAAAGCGATTGGTGGAGATTGCCCATTCCCAAACTCTCATGGCCTCTCGACAAAGAGGGTAAGACCTTGTTCCCCTTGCTTGTTGATGTACCAGACAACAGACATGTTGTCCGATTGAATCGCAATTGTTCCCAAGGGAAGAAAGTCCTGAAGTGCTAGCAACGCTAAGAGCACTGCTCTCATCTCGAGAACATTGATATCCAGTAAGGACTCTGAATCGTTCCACGTGCCTTCGACTGGCCGGCCCAAAGTGCCCCCACCCGAGGCGGGGCGTCCGTGGTCACCGTGGCGAGAGGGGAGAAGCACAAAATGGGCGGCCTTTGTGGAGATCCGGGAGTGGAGCCACCACAAGAGGGACCGCTTGCAAGCCTTGCTGATCGCTATGGGATGATGCATGGGAGAGCAAGGTATGACCACTGTACTAAGAGCGTCCACTGTAGAATGCATATTGAGCCTGGCAAGAGGAAGAAGTGCTATAGCAAGCCATGGACCCTAGAGCCCTCAGGACCAACTCCGCTGGAACAGAACTTGAATGGAGAATGGCCCGCACCTGGAGCTGCAGATTTAGAACTCTGTCCGCAGTGAGGAAGGCTCGTAAACTCCTTGTGTCTAGCCTGGCCCCTATAAAATCTAAGAGCTGTGTGGCCAGGTTGGACTTTTTGTATTTATTGTGATGCCGAGAAAGGGAGCAAGATGGAGAAAGGAGTCTCCCGCCAATAGAAGTAGATGGCTTGTTGGGGCGGTAAGAAGCCAGTCGTCCAGGTAGGGAAAGACCTGCACCACCTGAAGGCGCAGGTGGGCCGCTACCACTGCTAGTACTTTGGTGAACACCCTGGGGCTGTGGTGAGACCAAAGGGAAGGACCCGGAACTGGTAGTGACTGGCTCCCAGCCGAAGCGGAGAAACCTCCTGGAGCGCCTGTCCATCAGGATGTGGTAGTACGTCCTTGAGATCTATCGAGCACATCCAGTGATTTTCTCCCAGAAGGGGAGAATAGATTGCAGAGTGACCATTCGAATTTTTCTTTGGGGACTGCCAGATTCAAGAGAGAGAGGTCTAGGATTGGTCTTAGTTCCCCGTCTTTTTGGCACTAAAAAGAATCTGGAGTAGAACCCTGATCCGATCTGGTCTGGGGAGCGGGCTGGATGGCTCCTTTCTTTAGCAGATGGCCAATTTCTGCCAAAGCGGCCTCCCGTTGACCGGGTGGGGCGTCTGGGAGGGACTTCAACTTTGGAAGGTGAAGGAAAGGAATGCGATATCCCTGGATATGATTTGGAGAACCCAGCGGTCCGATGTTATGGACTCCCATGCCGCTAGGTGCCCGAACGTCCCCGACTGCCTCCAGAGTAGAGCAGTCGGGCAACCCTCAGGGTTGCTGCGCGGCCGTTCAGAGAAAGGTTCCCTGGACCCGAAGTTTCTGGGAGCCCCTCTGCCTCTAGGGCGGCGTCCTCCCTGTCCTCCTCTGCCACGGAAGGACTGGTTGTCCGGAGCAGGCTGGGACTGCTGCGACTTCCGGAACCACATCTTCTTCTGACCCTTTTGGTTCCTAGAATAGGGCCTCTGGGGTGCAGAGAAGCGGATTCCGACGGCAGACAGCGTCTTCCCGTCCTGCTCTGGGTCAACGTCTCGCGAACGGTCTTGCCAAACAGAGCAGAACCATCAAAGGCGCTCGCAAGCGGCGCTTTGAAGGGCTCAGAAAATCGCAGTGACGGAGCCAGGCCTGGCGTCTAGTGACCAGTCCTGTCCCGCAGCTCTAGCGGCGCCCTCCGTTGCATGGGAGAGTAGCCGCATAGAAGTATTTGTAACTGACCTAAGAGTGGCCATACGGGTGGAGTGCAGAACTCTGTCCTCCTCCGAAATGGACTCAGGGATGCAGCGTATTCCTTAATAAGATCTCGCTGCATCCGAATAACATGTGCCAAATAGTTCAGCGCCCTTACCGAGAAGGTCGCCGAACTGAACATCCGCTTCCCCAAGCGGTCCATCATCCGAGACTCCTTGCTCGGTGGGTGGACTGAGGACTCTCCTGAGCCAGTTCCCTCTTTGTGGCCGCCGTCAACATGGCATCTACCGGAGGCCCCTTACTCCAATGGGTCCGGTCGGATGGCGGACTAAGGATCCTATCCGGTCTTTTGGGAATTGGCTCCACGGTGTCCGGTTCCTTCCACGCCCTGGTGGTAATAAGGTCCACCAGGGGTCGGCAGGGGACACCCAAGAGGTAGACGGGCCCGTTTCAAATGCCTCCAAGAACACGGACTCGTCCGAGGAAGACTTGGGGCAGACCACCCCCTTATACGGAGCATTTCCAAGATGTCTCCAAAGGAGACATCCTCGGGGTGACCGTGGGGAGCCTTCCTTCCTCCAAGTCCGTGTCTTCTGTGAGAGACTCGGGAGTCAATGTGCCTCCTTTGCACGTATGCTTGCGAGGACCTCCTCTGGGGGCTGTCAGAGGAGTCCTCAAGCAGCAATTTGCTCCATAGGAACAACTTGGGGCACAGAAGCGGGCTGTCCCAGGGGCGGATGGTGGAAGCCTGGCCCAGTGCAGAGGGAGCGGGGCGGGCCGAAGCAAGTGCCGGGGTCCGGAGACCCTCAACAGAGCCCTCTCCACCACATCAAAGCGAAGGGGAGCCGACCTCGACCAAAGGATCCGACAATCGGCTCCCCTCGGATCCGAGTGGACGGGCGGCGGCACTCTGATCCGAAGGGACAGTGCGCTCCGACACAGGCGGCGAAGGAGCACTGATCCCCGGATCCGGCTCGGATCCAGGCTCCGAGGTCGGGTCCGACGCACTCGAGGCAGGGTCGGATCCGGTACCAAGTACTATCGGCCGACCCACCCCGGCTCGGCTGCTCGGCTCCAGCTGCTCAACCCGGATAGCGAGTCGGAGAAGGAGCAATAGGCTTAAAAAAGGGTGTTGAGCTCCCCCCCGGAGGGGGGGGAGGCAAGAGCACTCCCATCTGCATCTGGGCCTGGATGAACCTTCTCATCATCCGGTCCAGATCAGCATCAGAAAGGCTATGGGTAGATCTCGACGAGGCTACTGAGGTAGGCCTGGAGTGCCTCCTCGATAGCCTCGACGGAGATCGGGTCGCCTCCTCCTCAGGACCCGGTGAAAAGCACACAGGGGACCGGAGCCGAAGGAGGAGACCGAACCGACAACGGAGCCGGGAGAAGCCAGCTTGGCTGGCGGGGCCGAAACAGAGGTCTCGGCCCGCCGCTTGTGGTGCTTCTCCCTCCGGTCCTTTTTAGTAGCATCCCTCTCCTCTCCAGAAGCGGGAGGTTGAGTCCCAGGAGCAGGAGGGGGTGCCACAGGGGGAACAACTGTAGCCACAGTAGTCCCGAAGGAGCGGAGGTCGGAGCCGAGTCCGGCGGTAAAAGACCCGCCAAGACCAGCTTGGACCTCCGCTCCCTCAGTGCCCTGGGGTTGAACCCCGCACAAATGGAACAACCAGATGTGAGGTGTTCAACCCCAGACACTAACACACGAGTGTGGCCATCAGCGGTGAGAGCTTATGGCCACACTCGGAGCATTTCGAAAAAATAGATTTAGGCTGGTCAGCCATAATCTATAAAACACTAAAAGCTACTGAAAGTAACTTAAAACAAAAAGACACACAGGCCTACACACACACTCTACGCAACAGCGAGGGGAGGGAATAAAAATTACTTAATTTAAATAGAAGTTATGTTCTTACCATAACGTTCCATGTTAGTTGTCTTCTTCTCGCCTTCTTCTTGCTGGATGGGTTCGGAGCCGACCTCGGCTCCGACTCGGCCACTCTAAAGCTCGAGAGTTGGTTCCACCGCTCGAGGCTCTATATCCCACAATGCTAGGCGAGAGTTACCTCAGATCTCGTTTGTAAGCTAACCCCAGCTTATGATAGTAACAGTATATAAAAGAATAACTATAAACAGAGTCCACCTCTAACAACAGGGAGAAGAAGGGTGACCTACATCCTGAAACAAGAAATATGCATAATAGCATATAGCTAAGAAAGAGGTGGTAGAAAGAGAGGTCACGATCACAACTCCTCTAGGTCTGTCCAGGCCGGGGGAAAGGAGGGTGGGACCTTAAGAAGAAGGAGAAGAAGACAACTAACATGGAACGTTATGGTAAGAACATAACTTCTATATGTTAAGTTGTCTATCTCGCCTTCATTCTTGCTGGATGGGACCGCGTCCTAGCACCTTGTCCCGGGTGGCCTAACGGAACAGACTCCTGAGAACAGTGGAACCAAAATTAGCTCTGTGCCTAGAAGCTAAATCCAACTTATAATGGGAAATAAAAGTGTGAGGAGTAGCCCAAGTAGCCGCTGCACAAATGGTGTCAATAGGCAGTCTGTCTTGGAAGGCTAGAGAAGTAGCCAAAGCTCTGGTGGAATGGGCTTTAGGTTTATTAGGCAGTTTTGGTGTCTAATCTCATAAACAAGGGTAATCAGAGATGTTAGCCATCTGGATAAAGATACCTTTGAAACTGGAAGTCCCTTTCTGCTTTCCATAGGAGACAAACAGCTGATCAGATTTTCTGAATTGTTTGTCCTGTCCAAGTAGTACCTTAATTGACGATGAACATCCAGGCAGTGTAATTTTGTTCAGACCTATTTGAATACTCCGGAAAAAGACAGGAGGTCAATGCACTGGTTTAGGTTTGATGTTGAAACCACCTTAGGCAAAAGGACGGTTAGTTCGTAGGAAACTCTGTCCTTATGGAACACAAGGTAAGGAGAACGACAACTGAGTGCTTGAAGTTCTGAAATTCTTCTAGCTGATGTGATAGCCACCAGAAAGAGAGTTTTCCAGGATAATAACTTTAAGGAACATGAAGCTGCAGGTTCGAAGGGAAAGAATCAAAGAAGCAAGAACTAAATTTAGGTCCCAAGGAGAAGGAGGATTTCTTACAGGAGGTCTGAGAAGAAAAACTCCTTTCAAAAAGGCTTTGCAGAGTTTGTGGGACATTAGGGCGGATTCAGAAATACCCACATGGAAATTAGAAATAGCTGCCAATTGAACCTTAAGAGTAGATGGAGATGAACCTGCATGGAAGAGTTCAGCAAGAAAATCAAGGACTAGTTGGATGGAAGCGGTGAAAGGATCTATGTCCTTTCCTTGTGCCCAATATGAAAAGCGTTTCCACTTACTCAAATAAATCTTTCAAGTGGAAGATTTATGGGAAGCTATCAAAATATCTCTAACAGAGTGAGATAACTGAGGAAGCCTGGCTATGGTTGGAAGTGGAGGAACCAAGCAGTGAGGTTCAGAGAGGGGAGGGAGCGATGAAACTGACCCGACTGATGGATCAAAAGATCTGGAACTAGGTCCAGATTCCACGGTCGCTCCAAAAGAAATCGATGTAGAAAGGGGAACCACACTTGTCGAGGCCAGTAAGGAGCAATGAGGATCAATGAGGCCTTCTGAGCGATAGCTTTCTGTATTACTTGAGAGATCAGTGGGAAAGGAGGAAATGCATACAGAAGTCCCGGGGCCAAACTTGGACTAGCGTCCCTGCTGGGTTGGCCTGGTAAAGGGAATAGAGTGAAGTATTCTCTGCACTTGCTGTTTTGGGGAGTAGCAAAAAGATCGCAGCAAGGCTGACCCCACTTGAGAAAAATCTCTCTCACTACAGAGTCTTTCAGAGACCACTCGTGAGGCATGAGAATAGCTCTGCTCAACTTGTCCGCAATGTGATTGGACTTCCCGGGATGTGCTTGCTATCAGAAACGCTGAGAAGAAATCGCCCATTGCCACAGTCTGAGTGCTTCTCGACACAGGGGTATGATCTGGTTCCGCCTTGTTTGTTGATGTACCACACTACAGACATATTGTCTGTCTGGATTGCAATCGTTCCCAAGGGAAGAGAGTCTTGAAGGGCTTGCAACGCTAAAAGCACTGCTCTCATCTCCAGAACATTTATGTGCAAGTGGCATTCGTTTGGTTGCCATGTGCCCTGGACTGTCCTGCCCTGATAATGCCCCCACCCGATCAGGGAGGCATCCGTTGTCAGAGTAGCAACCGGAGGAGGTGGAACAAATGGTCTCCCCAACAGGAGCTGGGGAAGACATCCACCACATGAGATGCTTTTGCACGCTTGCGTGATCATAATGGTGTGAGACATTGGAAGTTCCTGGTATGACCATTGAGAAAAGAGCATCCACTGAAGGATCCATGTGGTATCTGGCCAATGGGAGGAGGTATGGCCGCTGCCATAATTCCCAACACCTTTAGAACTAACCTGGCTTTGGCTCTGTTGTTGTTGAGAAGAAGTGACACCAATTTTGAATGTCTGATATCCTTTGGTTCGTTAGTGTTGCAGACATGTTTACAGTATCTAAATTTGCCTATGTAGGTAATAGTACGACAAGGCGACAAAACAGACTTTTCAATTTATTGAGATACCCAGTTTTGACAGACGCGAAAAGTGTAATCTCTGGCCATCAGAAGGAGATGCTTGGTGGGAGCTGTGAGGAGCCAGTCGTCCAAATATGGAAACACCTGGAATCCTTGTCGTCTCAGGTGAGAAGCTACCACTGCCATGCATTTGGTAAACACCGGGGGCAGTGGTGAGACCAAAGGGCAGGGCCCTGAATTGAAAATGACTGGTTCCCAGCCTGAAGCGGAGGAATCTTCTGGAGCCTGTTCATTTTATGTGATAGTGCAGCGTCCTGAAGGTCTATAGAGCACATCCAGTTTCCTTTTCCCAATAGGGGAAGAATGGATTGCAGCGTGACCATCCGAAATCTTGTTTTCTTGACCGATCTGTTCAAGATACTGAGATCCAAAATTGGTCTCCAGTCCCTGTTTTCTTTGGAACTAAAAAGAACCTTGAGTAGATTCCGGATCCTAGTTGGTCTGCTGGCACTGGCTGAATAGCTCTTTTGCAAGCAGTTTTGAAATTTCCAAAGCTGCTATATCCCTTTGAGCGGTGGGACATCTGGAAGGGATTTCTTTGACTGATTTGGAAAGCGAAGAAAGGGAATAGAATAACCTTGAAATGATGGACTGTACCCATTTGTCTTGTGTCAAGGATAGCCAGGCTTCTGGGTACAGTGACAATCTTCCCCGACTGCCTCCGAAGATGGGCAGTCGGGCAACACCTCAGGGATGCTGAAAGGGCTTATCGGAGCGTTTCTCGATTGCCCTGGTTCTGCGGACCTCTGCCTCTAGGCTTATCGTCTACCATTGTTGTTCCCCCTCTGCCTCTGGCGGGAACCGACTCTGTGCGTCAGGCGAAGTCCCTTGAGATTGTTTACGGAACATCTTTCCCCTTCTGGCCTTTGGGGTAAGGCCTAGAAGGAGTGGAAAACGGACTCCACGGCAGAAAGGGTCTTGCCATCCGTCGCACCTAGTCAGGGTTTCTTTCACTTGTGGACCAAAGGGATGATCCATCAAAGGGGAGTTTGTGAAAGACGTCTTGAAAGGTTCCAAAATTGCATAGCCGCATCCAGGCGTGCCTACGTAAGGCTACCCCTGTTCCTCGGCTCTGCTCGCTCCATCGGCCGCATAAGAGAGGAGCATGGAGGAGTTGGAAATAGAATTAAGGATAGCCAGCTGCGTGTTCATTTTTCTTGAAACCCGCAGCTGTAGGGTCTACATTTCACTCGCTTCTTTGATCAAGTCCCTTTGAAGACAGTGAAATGGCACAGGTAATTCAGCGAACGATAGTAAATGTCGCTGAGGAGAACATCCGCTTCCATCTATCCATGGACCTAGATTCCTTGTTAGGTGGATGGACAGGCACTGAAGGATCAGCCAGTTCCTTCTTTGTGGCGGCAGCTACCACCATAGCATCCACAGGGACTCCTTTTGATAAAAATTCCTTGTCTGCTGGAGCTGTGATGAATTTGGGGGGTCTTCTGGGAGTGGGGTCCACTGAATCAGGAGCCGCCCATGCCTTTTTAGCAACCACCTGCATGAGGGGGTCGAAGGGGACACCCAGGAGGTGGAAGGACGAGAACCAAACGCCTCAAGATACACAGATTCGTCCTCCAAGGGTTGAGGGCTGGCCAATTTCCCTCTGTTTAAGGATCTCCAGAATGTCTGCAAAGGAGACATCTTCAGAAGGGGAACGGGGGGAACCCTCAGAATCATCCAGATCTGTGTCTGAAGTGATAGACTCAGGTGAGTCAATGTGCTTCCTCTTGCACTTCCTCTTCCGAGGGGGCTCTTCTGCCAAATCAGGAGAGGCCTCGGAAGAGGATGAAATCCCCACAGGGGGCTCCTGAGGAGTTGGCTCTCTGCGGTCCGGGATGAGGGAGTGAGTCGACTTACCCTGAGGCAGCATAGATGGAGGGGCTGACGGAGCCGACTGTGGAGTAGAGCCAGGCTCTAACACACTCCGCATGACCTCGAAAGCACCCCTGTCAGGCAGAGCCAGAGGTCCCCGCTCCGAGGAGCTAAAGACCCACCTCGGCACCGACAGTGATGGCTCCGAGGCGATGTCGGAGCCGAACTCACCAGCGAAGCACCGAGAGGGAGAGGGGTCGGACAAGGGTCCGATGCCACTCACCCCTCGAGCCGACGAGGGAAGTCCGGCCGAGATTCCTCCATGGAAGAAACGGAGCCGACGGGCCGAAGACAATTGTCTCGGCTCGAGGTGACCACAGTCTCGGTTCCGACACGACCCGGCTCCGAGCTCAAGAGAGTCGAAGGAGGAAGGAGTTGATGGACGGGACAGGCACCGACTGATGAGTCGGGCTCTGAAGCATCTGGGCCAGTGCCTCAGACTTGAGTAGTCGACTCACCACCCTCTGAAGGTCATGATCGGACAACCTCGATGACCTAGAGGAATGAGATTTGGCTCCGTTCAGACAGCAGGGGAGAACCTGGAGCCGAATGAACGGAGCCAAGAGAAGGTGACCTAGACCTCTTTCTGGTTGTCGGCTCAAGATCTTGTCGGAGCCGACACGGGTACCTCGATAACCTCGGCTCCAGCGAGCCGAGGAGCCACAGAAACTGTGGACTGAGTCTTATCGGCTCCAGCCGGAGCCGATAAAGGCAAGGTTGAACAACCTGAGGTCTCGGCTCAGACGCGGAGCCGAAGACCTCGATGCTTGGAGGGCTTCCCTGTTGAGACAGACAGGGAATCCTCAGGCTTCAACAAGCCTCTCAAAATGAGCTTGTTTTTCCTTTCCTGCAGGACCCTGGGGCTGAAGCCATGGCAGACAGCACAGGAGTCCTGCAGGTGCAAAGGCCCCAGACAATAGACACAAGAAGTGTGAGCGTCTGTCAGAGACATTTTCTGACAGCACGCATCACACTTCTTGAATCCGGAGACCTTTGCTTCTTTGGACATAGCCTAACTGGTGAACACAAACACACACTCAAACACACCAGTTATACCCTGTCAAAAAACACAATTATAGTAAAAATATACTAAAAATAGGTACAATAAGCAGTAGTACACTACACAAACACTCCCTAGGGAAGGGAAGGCCTAAGGCCCAAGGGAAGAACTAAAAGTTCTTTTAACAAGAAACGGGAAGAAAATAGGTTCGGGGATAGAGTTTAATAAACTACAATAATTTAGGAATAATTAAACTAAAAAGGGGAAAACAAGAGTAACTTTTTATAGAAAAAGCTAAAACTTACCAGGAACCGGTAGAAAACCAACCTCGAAGCTGTAGCGGCAAACGAGATCTGAGGTAACTCTCGCCTAGCATTGTGGGATATAAGGGGAGCCTCGAGCCGGTGGAACCAACTCTCGAGCTTTAGAGTGGCCGAGTCGGAGCCGAGGTCGGCTCCGAACCCATCCAGCAAGAATGAAGGCGAGATAGACAACTTAACATCTCAAAATAACTCAAAATACACTTTTCAGAAAGGGAAACCTAAACTTTCACACAGAATCACTCAAAGAACCAAAAAATTTTTTGATTTTACAAGTAATAAAATACCACTTAGCTGAGAGCTATGTACCCAAATCCAGTCACCAGCGCGGCAAACGAGATCTGAGGTCATGAGGGTAGAGCAGGGCATTATGGGTGAGGGGAGGAGCTGAGAGCTTGGATCCATAGCTGGAAAACCATGCCGGTTCGGATCCGATATCGGATCCATAACCCACAGGTTGCAGACAAATGAATATCCTACTTCAGATCTAATGTTTCAAGCATCTAGATTTTACAAAAGATTTTAATGAAACTTTACTATTTAGACCAGGGGGCTTATCAGCCTGTAAACGTATAATCCATTTTTGTTCTATTTCTTAAGTTTTATTACAAAAATCTCCACCTCTGTTATTTACACCTATATGCTCAATGACAAAACAATGGAACTCATGGCCTAACCCTTCTCTCAAAACATGCTGTGAAAGTGCACTAGTTTCTTTGCTGTTACGCATGTCCCTGTGATGTTCAAAGAGTCTATCCTTCAACATTCGGTTAGTTTTTCCTATATAGAATGCGAAACAAACTTTGCAGAAACAAAAATAAACCACGTTCTTAGTTCTGCAATCAGCATAATATTTAAAATCAATCATAAACTTCATAGAGGGATGTTCAAACTGATATGCTTACATGCAGAGCAGTTTCTACATGGATAAGTCCCTGTCCTATTGGATAACATTACAGCATGTTTATTAGATTTGTGGCATAGTTGTTTCTTTAAAGAACAATTATTCTTAAAAGAAAAAAGGGGGTATCATGAATTACATCCTTTAATTCCTCTATAGCATGCAGAACATTCCAGTTCTTTTTAATCACTTCACAGGTTCTGTTAATGTCATTCGAAAAGGGGAGAACTACTCTGAAAGGTTCATGATCAATCTGCCTACTATCCACAGTAGTATTGGGATTAATCTCAGTCGTGTCACTAAAGTACGGTCTACTTCTAGAGCCTCTTTCATTCCAAGCAGCCTTAATAAATTCATCCATTTCATATTCTTTATATCCCATGTCTAGGAACTCTTGTTGTAGTTCTTTCAGGGCTGTCTCAAGGTATGCATCATTATTATGAATTTTCATTATCCTATACACTTGCCCTTTTAACACATTCCTTTTAACATGTCTTGGGTGCATGCTAGTGTAGTGTAACAGGCTATTCCTTCTGGCCGGCTTCCTATACAATCTTGTTTCAAAGATATTAAGCCTTTCCTTGTTGACTTTTATATCCAAAAACTCAATTTCAAAATCTGAAAATTTATACGTAAACATAAGAAAATGAGTAGTGCTGCACAAATAGGAGACAAAATCTTTAAGCTCATCAACAGTGCCATCCCAAAGTAAAAACAGGTCATCCACAAAATGTATATACCATACGACATGTTTACTGAAAGGATTTCCGTCAAAGATAAATTCCAACTCCCATTGGACCAACAGAGGTTTGCATAGCTGTTGGCACGAGTGCCCATTGCTACGCCAACCCTCTGTAAATAAAATGCATCACTGAACATGAAAGCATTGTTCTCTAAAATCATCTCAAGTAAAGTATTGATGAGTGATATTTTTACTCTATCCCAATTCTGAAGGGTTAGAAACTTCTCTATGTTAGCTATGCCCCAATTAATGGGGATCACAGTAAACAGTGATTCTATGTCCAAGGTTACTAGTAGACAATCTGTCTTGAAAATCAGAGTTTCACTGTGCAACTTTTGCAAAAACATTTTTGTATCTTTCAAGACAGTGTGACAGCTCTCTAAAAGTGGATGTAGCCGTTTCTCCACATAAATGGAGAGAGGTTCAGTGACCCACCCTCTACCCGAGACAATAGGCCTCATGGGGGGGGGGTTGTCATATGTTTATGTACCTTTGGCAACCCATATATGTTCTGTGTCATAGTTCTACGTTGACATAGTTGAACAGGGGTTCAGTAATTCTATTTGTTATAAGTAAATCAAAAATTAAAAAATGTATTTTATCTATAATGCCCTTAATAATCCGGACATTAATACTGACATAAGTGTTAGCATCACTCAATAACATATTAATTTGCTGTATATACATGTCTCTGTCCATGACAACGACACTGCCTCCTTTATCTGCTGGTCTAATTTCTATGCCAGACATACCCTTCAGTTCACTTAAGGCAGAACTTTCAGCAATTGACATATTAAAAAAAGTACAGTTTTGTACCTACCATAAATGTAGATGTTAGAGTGCTAATACAGCTGCAGTCATAACAGATGGGTTCTCCTGCCATCAGGCGGGTCCTCAGTCGGCCAAATTCCAAAGTCTAGGTCCGGCGTCGGTTGTCGTCGCTTTCTTTCCTGACGTCAGTGCGACAGGGGTATACAAGACACAGCCGACGCCATTTTCTTCAGTCTTTCTTGCCCCAGATGTCAGGTGCCCCCATAAGGAAGGCAATATATATAAAAAAAAAATATATATATATATATATATATATATATATATATATATATATATAATATATAATCATGCATTGCAATATAATCAAAAACCAGTAGTTGCAAGCAAATACATCATAGAAGGATAACCCAATCAAGTTGTAAGATGAGGAGTTAGCCACTAGGTCTGTACCCAGAGGGGAAGGAGGGAGGGAAACCTGGACTGCAGCTGTATTAGCACTCTAACATCTACATTTATGGTAGGTACAAAACTGTACTATGTTCATCGTGCATACAGCTGCAGTCATAACAGATGGGTAGAATACCAAAGCTACGCACAGGGTGATAAGCACTAGGTGGAATTGGGAGGAGCCAGAATGCCCTGCAACACAGCAGTGGCAAAGCCTGCTCTAGTTTTGGAGTATAAAGGTAGGTGGTAGTGTTTAGTGAAGAACACACAGAACTCCAAGTGGCTGCCTCCAAAATATCTTTGGTAGGGATTCCTCTGAGGAAGGCTGCAGAGGTAGCTGTGGCCCTTGTGGAGTGGGATCTGATGCCTGCAGGTACAGGTTTACCATGAAAGGAGTAACAAAACTGTATGGAGTGGCCTATCCATTTTGAAACTGTCGGTTTGGAAATTGGCTTCCCTTGAGCTCCTACAGCATAGGACACAAAGAGTTGTTCTGATTTCCTGAAAGGCTTTGTTCTGTCCAAATAGTAACGTAGCTGTCTATGGATGTCTAAGGAATGTAGCAGCCTTTCCCCTTTGTTTTGAGGATTTGGGTAAAAGGTAGGTAAGTGTATGGCCCGATTTAAAGCTACCCTGGATACTACCTTAGGCATAAATGACGGGTTGGTTCATAGGGAAACCCTGTCCTGATGGAAGATGAGAAAGGGCTGCACAGCCATGAGGGCTTGTAGTTCCGAAACCCTACGAGCTGAGGTAATGGCCAGAAGGAAAGCTGTTTTCCAGGACAAATATTGCAAATCTGTTGAGGCAGCTGGTTCAAAGGGAGGCAATGTTAATTTTTCTAGAATGTAATTAAGATCCCAGGCTGGTATTGGTTGTTTCCTTGGAGGTCTTATATTCTTAGCCCCTCTGAGGAATTGTCTTAAGAGTGGGTGAGAGAATAAGGGTGGATCAGTGTTGTATTCTGCAGAAATGGCTGAGGCATGGATTTTGATGGAGGAAAATGAAAGTCCACTGTTCAACAGCTCAGCTAGATACTGTAATATCTGAGGCAAATTCAGTTTTCTAGGATCCTGGCCTTTTTTCTCATTCCAAGCCAAAACAGTTTCCATTTTGCGGAGTAAGCCTTTCTAGTAGATGGCCTTCTGGCCTCCAAAATGACATCCTGCACCTCCTTGGATAGTAGGGTCTGTTGTGGTGTTAAGGAATTTTCCATGCAGCCAGATTGAGTGTTTTCAGCTGACTGTGAAGAGTTTTGTAGCTGTGCTGAGTCAGTAGAAGAGGCATTAGAGGTAGGGTCCAGGGAGGAGAATGTGTTAGGCTCCTCAGGAGTGGGTACCAGTGATGTCTTGGCCAGTCTGGAGCAATCAGTATCATCTTCGGTCCGTCTGCTCTTGCTTTCAAGAGCACCTTGGGCAGAAGAGGCAAAGGTGGGAAGGAGTAAACTGTCCGTGCTGCCCAACTGAAAGAAAGGGCGTCCACTCTCCAGGCCTTTGGATGGAATGTCCTTGAGCAGAAATTTGTCAATTGATGATTCCTGTGGGAGACAAAGAGATCTATGTCTGGCCTTCCCCACACTTGGATTATATTTGTAAACACTTGAGGATGCAACTTCCATTCGTGCGGGTCTGTCATATTTCTGCTTAGATGGTCTGCCAGCGAGTTTTCCAAACCTGGCAGGTACTGTGCTTGAAGTTCGATTTGCCATTCCAGAGCCAAGTTCCAAAGTGACATGGCCAGCCTGTACAGGGGGTATGAATGTGTTCCTCCTTGTTTGTTTATGTACCACATTACTGTGGTGTTGTCTGTTCTTATCAATAATTGCCCTGGATGCAGGAGGTCCTTGAAAGCTGTAATTGCATTTATCACTGCTAGCATTTCCTTTTGATTGATGTGAAGGTGCTTTTCCTTTTGGGACCATTTGCCCTGAATGCACCTGTCAGTCATGTGTGCCCCCCAGGCGTAGTCTGAGGTGTCTGTTGTGATGACTTGATTTGCTTGAGGCTTGCAGAATGGTAGACCTGTGTTTGTTTGGCATGCTTGGGCCCACCATAGAAATTCCTTTTGCAAACATGGGATTAGTGGTATTATTGTTTCCAAACTGTGGCTGTGTTGAGACCATAGGTTTTTTAGGTACCACTGAAGTTTCCTCATATGCAACTTTGCACATGGGATTAGAAGAATGCAAGATGCCATGAAGCCCAGAGCCTGCAGGATTTTCCTTGCAGTTAGCCTGGTACACTTTGCTAGTATTTTGAAGTACTGAGTTAATTGCCCCTGTTTTTCTGGCGTAAGATAGGCCATCTGGGTGTTTGTGTCCAAGTTGGCACCCAGGAAAATTATTTTCTGAGATGGTGTTAGCCTGGATTTCTCTTTGTTGACTGTGTATCCCAGAGAATTCAATAACCGTGTTACATAAGCCAGATGTTCCAGAAGTATGTGTTTGCTGTCCACTTGGATCAGGCAATCGTCCAAATAAGGGTAAATTTGTATCCCTTGAAGTCTGCAGTAGGCAATTACTGATGCCAGGCATTTCGTGAATACTCTGGGCGCAGTAGATAAGCCAAAGGGCAATGCAGAGAATTGATAGTGGATTGAACCTGCAAGAAATCTGAGGTATCTTCTGCAGCTTTGTCGGATTGGGACATGCAGGTATGCCTCCTTGAGGTCCAATGTTACCAGCCAAGACTCCTTGCCCAGTATGGGAAGAAGCTGCTGTAAGGTGAGCATCTTGAATTTTGTGCAGTAGAAATGTGTTTAGGATGGAAAAGTCCAAAATGGGTCTCCAATCGGTTCCCTTCCTTGGTACCAGAAATAGTCTGGAATAAAAACCTTGACCTTGTTCGTGAGTAGGTACCTCTTGAATAGCTTTCATGTCCATGAGCTTTGAAATTTGTATTTGAGCCTCTGCCCTTTGATTGTGTGGCAGGTTTGGCATGCCTCTCATTTTTGGAAGAGTGTGAAAATGAAATCTGTAGCCTCTGTTTATAATGTCCAGGATCCATTTGTCTGTTGTGATATGCCAATTTTTTGAAAATGCTGCCAGCTTTCCTCCCAAGGGTGCTGCCAGCTGAGACTTGCTTGGCATGCAAAGGGGAAAGTCATTGGGTTTGTTTCCTGTATTGTTGTGCACTGTCTTTGCCACCTCTTGGTGCTGGAGTTTGCCATTGTCTGCCTCTATATGATCCTTGAGATTGTCCTCTGCCCCTTGTGCGCCTGTATCTACCTCTTTGGGGCTTGTCCGTGGCTGGAAAGGACCAGTTTTTTGAAGGCCAATTTCTGCTAAAACGTGGTGGTTGTACCTGTAGAAAAGCTTTGACAGTTTGCATAGATTTAGCTTTTTCTTCCATTTTCCGTAGTATTTCATCAGCAGTAGTACCAAATAATACATCCTTTTGTAAAGGAGCATCTAGTAGTTTAGCTTTAACATGATCAGGCAAGGTTTGTTCCCTAAGCCAGGCATGTCTACGAATGACTGATCCTGTAGCAGCAGCTCTACTTGAGGCCTCTAGAGCATCATAGCCACATTGTAAGGTGTGTTTACCCACTTGTTCTGCACTATGCATCATATCCTGCAACTCCTTCAAATCTGGTTGTTCAGGTTGTGACATTTTATTCCTTAATTGTGATAACAGAAACTGCTGATATTTAAGCATATGGAACTGACAATTCAAGGCCCTCATGGCTAGGGTGGCCGAGGTATATACCTTTTTTCCCCACCTTTCTAAGGATCTAGACTCTCTTTTGGAAGGTAATGGATTCTTAGCAGTAGAGGCCTTCATTCCCTTGGGGCCTTGAGAAATGGTTTCAGGGTCAGCATTATGGCTTTTGTAAAGAAATTGGTGTGAGTTAGGAACTCTGTAGTACCTATCAGGCTTGACTGGGGCAGGAGGCAGGGAATCCGGATTAAGGCAAGCCTCCAAGTAAACATCATCAAGTATGTCCAAGACAGGAGGTATCGCCAGAGGTCTGTGCTGAGGTAGCAAAAAAATTCCCCAAGTCTTTTCTTGGAATCTGAAAAATCTTGGCCTTCCCAATGGAAGTGTTCCCTCAAGGTATGCAAGGTTTCCCGAAGAAAAATCCTCTGGGGAGATACAGAAGGAATGGACTGCTCTGCATCAGAATCTTCAAAAGGGGAGTACGAGTGTTCCTCTTCATCAGAATGTTCTGAAATAATGGAGCCCTGGTCAGAAGAGGGAGAATCTTCCTCCACTCTGGGTTTCTTGTACGGAGGGGGTTGGGAACCCCTGATAAGAGTAATTAAATCCTCAGCTATTTTGAGCATCTGCTTTTTAGGCATGGGACCTGGAGATGGGCCCTGTGCAACAGGCCTCTTGGGATGCATGGCTGGTTTGGACTTAGTAAAGGCCTTTACGGAAAAGGAAGATGAGGGTCTGAAGACACCATGGGTGGAAGTGGACCTGTCCACATTAAGAGGCTCAACACTCACAGCCTCTTGGGATGCATGGCTAGTTTGGACTTAGTAAAGGCCTTTACGGAAAAGGAAGATGAGGGTCTGAAGACACCATGGGTGGAAGTGGACCTGTCCACATTAAGAGGCTCAACACTCACAGTGGCTTCGGTAGCTGTAGTCAGGGTATTGGCCGAGGCACCTGCGGTCTCGGTTACAGAAGACACCGCCAGAGAAGTGTCGTCGGTAGTCAGGGGCTGCGTAGGCGCCTCGCTGAGAACCAGACCACGTGTAGTCGGTTTTGGCGTGGTGTCGGGAGACCGCGGACCTCGCGTGTCGGTCTTTGTCCTTGCGTTTTTTGGACAAAACGGTAGTCGGAGTCTCAGACGACATTTTATAATCAAAGGCTTTACCAAAAAAGTGCTGGGCGAACTCCGCCCGACGCTTAATAGTGCGTTGATTGAAAGTAGCACAAAAGCGACAGCCTGAGACGTCGTGGTCTGGGCCTAAACAAGGTATACAGAGGGAATGGAAATCCTTATGCGGTATTTGCTTCCCACAAGAAATACAATTGTTAACTTTGTCTGACATCGGTCTGAGGCAAGAAAAGTTTCCCCAACGGGGTACTTAGCTTTAAAGAAGACGTCTGTTTCCAAATTTTCTTAATTTCAGGAGCTGGCCGACCGGCACTTGCAAACTGCTTCTGCTTTGGGCACCGTGCGGCAA
Organism: Protopterus annectens; assembly: GCF_019279795.1. Classification (NCBI taxonomy): domain Eukaryota; kingdom Metazoa; phylum Chordata; order Ceratodontiformes; family Protopteridae; genus Protopterus; species Protopterus annectens. Next base: position 1,171,828,557 of record NC_056725.1, on the reverse strand, counting down.
AAAAGACTGAAGAAAATGGCGTCGGCTGTGTCTTATATACCCCTGTCGCACTGACGTCAGGAAAGAAAGCGACGACAGCCGACGCCGGACCTAGACTTTGGAATTCGGCCGACCGAGGACCCGCCTGACGGCAGGAGAACCCATCTGTTATGACTGCAGCTGTATGCACGATGAACATCATAGCATCATTGCGTTCAGAGTGTGTTTTACAAATAATGTTGAAATAAATCCTGGACCCATAACAACCAGTCCACATACAGTCAATGCCTTCCAACATGAGTTTGCGGGTCCTGTCCACCAACAAGAAAAAGTAATAAACCGATAAATGGTGCCCAAAAACATGTGAACAATCTGAATATAACAGTACTTATGAAGGGTGCACAGTTAGTAAACATCCTGATGTATTATGAATGACAGAGTCCAGGATGAAAGATAAAGCTTCTTTTTGTACCATATCTACCATGTAGTATCATATCACTTAAAATCCTGCATACCAAAACCAACAGTGAAGAAAAGAAATAAACCCAAAGCAAAAAGTGAGGGAAAAACAAAAAAAAAATTCACAGAATATGTAAAACCACATCCACTGAATAATCCATAAGCATGCTAAAGAACTTATTACACAACTACTACCCAAAACAAGTCTTAACAGGGTAACTATGACTGTCCCATTTCCATGACCTTAAATCATTCACACACAGACTACTGATCACACTGTGCTCCATTTCACACCTGTAATGCCAAATGCTCGGACTGCCTTCTCATTCAAACCTACAGTACTTGAAAGCCCGACTAGACACAGCACTATCGTTATACTGCAACTTAAACACAGTAGTGAACTCACAGTATTCAGTGCCATAATTAAACATCCCATCGAGCTACACGCTCGAGAAACTTGAACCTCAGCAGTGAAATAAATAGGACATGCTGGAGGGACAGATTCATAACCCAGAGGCTCCCTTCACTATGGAATAAAATCCCAGTCCAGGTTAGGCAGAGTCCCTCACTGACTCTCTTCAAGAGGAATCTTGATGAGTGGATGGGAGATCATAGGTTTACCCCGGGTATCACTTCTGTGTCACTGTTAGACAGAGGCACAGTATACTAACCTCGAAAAAGGGCATAGCAAAATTAATTTAAAATGGGTGGCGAAAGCCAAACATACTCTGGCTAGGCTTATAAATGCCCTAGGGCAGATAGCCTAGTATGAACCTATGAACCTATTTAAATATGAGAAAAGCATTTTAAATGAACATGCAAGGCAAAAAGCTGCTTTACTTAAGTTTAACATTTTTTCTTACATTTAAAGATTGCATTCAGGGTTCCACTTCACTTTTTTGAATTTGTGGAAATCAGCAGTATTTGCAGTCTTTTCATGTTTTTGTAGACAAGTGATACACTGGAATATAGTGCAAACAATGAAAATGTACTGAAAATAATATTTAAACGTTCCCACTACAGTGAGATGACTGAAGCTACACCACAAAAAAGGCAATCAGAATGCGTAACATGATGACATTGTTCTGGGTCTGCAACTGTTTCTTACTGCTCAACATTCCTGTGGCTGCTAGTAAGCTCAAACTGAAGTAAATATTGCTGCTGTGTATTGGGCTACTTTGGCAAAGTATCCCCTCATTTCACCCTTTGTTCATTAATTCTCAGTTTCTACGTAATGAAAAACAAAACACATATTAGGATTCCAGCCAGACACTGGCATGTTATACTTTTTACTGGACCACAAAATGCATTAACACATCGCCCACAATTGTGCTATGATGTAAACAGATGCCAGATGACACCGAGATTATGGGCATACAAGAGTATTTTTTTACACTAAACTTACTGAAAAATGAGGCATCCCATGTATAACATCACCTCCTCACCACAAATAATCAACTGTAGAGATTATATAAAGGTAACACACTATTTTAATGGTGTTCTGTTTCTGACCTTTGCACTTGATCTTTAAGTTCAGTGTAATGGTGGGCCAGTCAACTTCTGTCTAGCATGTTAGCAGTCAGGAATTTGACACCTCACCGACTACTGTCATACACAAATGAGATATATATATATACATGCAATCCCCGGGTTAAGGACGAGATCCCTTTTTTAGTCTGCCCTTAAGTCAAATTTGTATGCAAGTCGAAACATGTAATAAGGTTCTTATTAAATGTCAGTCAAATGTTTGCCTCAGTCTAGTATTTATTGTACTTTTCTTTGCATATAAAACAATTTAGAAACACTTCCAAACAAAATAAAAAATCCTAAACATAATACTGTATACTGTAGCCATGCTTCCTTATTTCCTATCAACATAGCTGGTTTAAGACATTTTGTTATTAAATGCAGTGTTTATGAGGACTTTTTCACACACACAAACCATACCACTCAACTGTATGGATTTTCGCAGAAAAGTCCAGATTTTTGCCTCATATTTTTGGTCCATTTTTTCATAAAATTGTGGTGATCTAGCAAAAGTAGTGGCAAATCATTAAAGACTTGAAATTAGAAAATAATGCCAGACATTTCAGCTTTAGAATTCCTACCCTTCAGAAAATCCATGCTAATGCAAACAAAACCTGTTATTCTAGCAACTTTCAAAGTTTGTAAGAGCAATATTTATTAAAATTGTCCCACTTATTTATGGCTTTGTCCAGACTTCTTGCTCTACCACACACACACTTACTTGAAGCAGGTTCCATGAATTACAAGCCACATTTAGAAAAACAGAGCGGGTTCAGTGAATTATGGCAAATAAAGTAAGTTACAGCAACCACACACACAGATTCCCTTACTTGCTGCAAAAGCAGGTTGAAGCAGGTTCCTTGAATTACTAGCTACACACAAAAATAAAGCAGCTTGAAGTAGATTCAGTGAATTATGTCAAATAAAGCAGCTTGAAGCAGGTTAGAGCGACCACACACACAAATTCCCTTATTTGCTGCAGAAGCAGGTTCCATGAATTACAAGCCAAACACACAAAAACAAAGCAGCTTGAAACAGATTCAGTGAATTACGGCAAATAAAGAGTTTGAAGCAGATTACAGCAACCACACATACAGATAAATTCCCTTATTTGCTGCAAAAGCAGGTTCCGTGAATTATGGCAGACACACACACAAAGCAGCTTGAAGCAGGTTCCGTGAAGTATGGCATTCCCTTACTTGAAGCAGAAGCAAGTTCTGTGAACTACGGCAGCTACACACACAAATTCCCTTACTTATAGCTGGTTCCAGCTGTATTTAAAATTGCGCTGGCATCTGTGTGATAACACACATGCACAGACGTGATGCAACCAGACCAGCTACGGAATGTTCTTAAAGAATGGTGTTAAAAAACAAGTAAATGTAAACGTAACATGCAACAGTCCCACAAGTACCCCCACGCCACTGATTCACACACATCTCTCACTCTCTCCCAATCACACACACACACACACACACACACACACACACACAGTCACTTCCTCATTCATACATGCATTCACTCACAAGTCACTCTCACTCTCCTGATCTCTCACATACACAGATTTAGGGAACATTAAGGATTTTATTTATTTTTTTCACATTTCTGACACTGCGGCAGCCTGTTCATATCTATGGGTTGTCTGCATGTCGGATGTCCGTAACCCAGGGACTGCCTGTAAACTCCATAGAGCCATGGAAAAGCTAGCAGAAAATGTACACTGCCATGTCACCCCAATATGATTTATTTTCCATCTAAAAAGGCAAAAGCATCCAAATTTCACCTGTCAAGCATGCCAAAAAAACATACTATATTAGAATCATTTTGTACTGTACACATTATATATAACTGTATGAGCTACAGTACACCGTATGTACAAGAAGGTATTTATGGATATCCGCATGAAAAGCAAAGTGGCAAAAGTACAGTTTTGTACCTACCATAAATGTAAATGTCCGATAGGTATGCATCTGCAGTCATCACATATGGGTTGTCCTGCCTCAGGCAGCCCTTCGGTCGGCCGGATTCCAAAGTCTGAGTCTGGCCTCGGCTGATGTCGCACTTTCCCCGACGTCAGAGCGTCTGGGGTATAAAAGCATCAGCCGACGCCATTTTGCTCAGTTTTTCTTGCCCCAGATGCCAGGTGCCCTCTAAGGAAGGCTAAAATTTGGAGAGATGTATTTTAAAAACAAATCCAAACATGCACAGTACTATAAAAACAAATACACCATAATAGATCCCCCCAGCTAGCTATAAGAGGGGTAAGTACCCAAGAAGTATACCACAGAGGGGAAGGAGGGAGGGTAAACCTGACTGCAGATGCATACCTATCGGACATCTACATTTATGGTAGGTACAAAACTGTACTATGTCCTTCAAGGATGCATCTGCAGTCATCACATATGGGTAGAATACCATAGCCAATCTGGGGGTGGAGGTACTAAGTAAAGGATGGTGTAGCTAAAATACCCTGCAGGACTGCCGTAGCAAAGCCTGCTCTGGATCTGGAGTATAAAGGTAAATTGTAATGCTTGGCAAATGTATGCATGGAGCTTCATGTAGCAGCTTCTAAAATGTCCTTGGTAGCCACCCCTCTTAGGAAGGCTGTGGAGGTGGCTGTGGCTCTCGTGGAATGAGGTCTAATGTTAGCTGGCACAGTTTTTCCATGAAAGGAGTAACAAAAATGAATGCAATTTCCTATCCATTTTGAAACTGTCTGTTTGGAAATTGCTTTTCCTTGTGCCCCAGCAGCATATGCTACAAACAGCTGGTCAGTCTTTCTGTAACTTTTAGTTCTGTCCAAGTAGTAGCGCAACTGTGTATATCCAGGGTGTGCAGAAGTTTCTCCCCTTTATTTTGTGGTTGTGGGAAGAATGTAGGCAAGTGAATAGCTTGGTTCAAAGATATCCTGGATACCACCTTTGGCATAAATGTAGGATTGGTTCTCAATGAAACTCTGTCCTGATGAAAGATAAGAAATGGCTGTACTGCCATTAGAGCTTGTAACTCAGATACTCTTCTTGTTGAGGTTATGGCCAGAAGGAAGGCAGTTTTCCAAGACAAACTGTAGATCTGCAGATGCTGCTGGTTCAAAGGGAGGAAGTGTTAGTTTTTCCAACACAAAGTTAAGGTCCCAAGTAGGTAGAGGTGGTTTCCTTGGAGGATTGATGTTTTTGATTCCTCTTAGAAACTGTCTCAGGAGAAGTTGAGAGAAGACAGGTGGATCAACATTGTATTCTGCTGAAATTGCTGAGTCATGTATCTTAATGGAAGAGTAAGACAGGCCGTTGTGGAACAATTCTGCCAAATATTCCAGTATATGTGCCATGTTCATCACTGTCGCATCTAGGCCCTTTGTTGTGTTCCAAGTGTGAAATCTTTCCCATTTTGCTGAATATGCCTTCCTTGTGGAGCAGGAGTCATGGTATTTTCCAGGCAGTTAGCTGCAAGGTTTTCAGGTTGGAATGCAGAGTCTTGAAATTGTGCTGTGTCAGTAGAAGTGGCCATAGGGGGAGAGGCCACGGTTTTGTCTATGACATGCTCTTTAACAGTGGGTACCAGTGCTGTCTTGGCCAGTTTGGAGCTATCAGAATCACTCTGGGCTGCTCTGTTCTGATCTTCAGTAAGACCTTGGCAATTAATGGGAGAGGTGGAAAAGCATACACTGTTAGAGCTTTCCAGCTGAAAGAGAGAGCGTCCACTTTCCATGCTTGTGGGTGGTATGTCCTTGAGCAGAATTTCTTCAGTTGATGATTGTGGGGGGAGGCGAACAGATCTATTTCCGGCCTTCCCCATGACTGTGTTATGAGTAAGATGATGTCTGGGTGCAGCATCCATTCGTGTGCATCCATGGTATTTCTGCTTAAGCTGTCTGCCAGTATATTGTCTTTCCCTGGCACGAACTGGGACTGCAGCTGTATATTGAGTTTCAAGGAAAGTTCCCATAGATTCATTGCCAGTCTGCAAAGAGGGTAGGAATGGGTGCCTCCTTACTTGTTTATGTATCACATAACTGTGGTGTTGTCTGTCCTTATGAGTAGGTGGCCTTGATGAAAAAGTTTGAAGGCCTCGATTGCGTGCATCACTGCCAGCATTTCCTTTCGGTTTATGTGCATGCAGCTCTTTGTGACCATAGCCCTTGGATACATCTGCCCTCCATGTGTGCTCCCCAACCTTGGTCTGAAGCGTCCGTAGTGATGGTTTGGTTGGCTCTTGGCTTGCTGAAGGGCAACCCACTGTTCGACTGGCAGGCTTGAGCCCACCACAGAAATTCCTTTTGAAGGCATGGAATGAGTGGGATCAAAGTTTCTAAACTGTGACTGTGCTGAGTCCATAAACTCCTTAGGTACCATTGTAATTTTCTCATATGCAGCCTTGCTTCTGGAATCAGAAGAATGCAAGATGACATGTAACCCAGGGCCTGCAGGATTTTCCTTGCAGTCAGCTGAGTTTGTCTTGTCAGATTTTTGAAGTAATCCGGTAGTTGTTTTTGTTTTTCTTCTGTGAGAAAGGCCATTTGGGTGGTTGTGTCTAGATCCGCACACAGAAAAGTTATTCTTTGGGATGGAACAAGTCTTGATTTGTGGATGTTGACTGTATATCCCAAGGCCTGCAGTAGGTGGATGGCATAATCCAAGTCCTTTAACAAAGTTTGCTTTCTGTCCGCTTGTATAAGGCAGTCGTCCAGATATGGGTAAATTTGAATCCCCTGAAGTCTGCAGTGTGATTTCGTGAATACTCTGGGCGCAGTAGATAAGCCAAAGGGCAATGCTGAGAATTGAGAATGCTCTGACCCTGCAAGAAAGCTGAGGTGTCTTCTGCAACTTTGTCTGATAGGGACATGCAGGTATGCCTCCTTGAGGTCTAGAGTCACCAGCCAAGACCCCTTGCCCAGCATGGGAAGGAGTTGCTGTAGAGTCAGCATTTTGAATTTTGGCACAATGAGGTAAGTATTCAGTGCGGACAAGTCGAGAATAGGCCTCCATTGATTTTCTTTTCTTGGAACAAGGGATAATCTGGAGTAAAATCCTTGGCCTTGTTCTGAAAGAGGTACCTTTTCTATAGCTTTCATTTGTATTAAGTTGGAAATTTGTTTCAAAGCCTCTGCCCTCTGATTTGGTGGCAGGTCTGGCATGCCTTTTCTTTTTGGCAATGTGTGGAAATGGAACCTGTATCCTTTGTCTATTACTTGCAGTGTCCATGTGTCCCTTGTAATGCTGTGCCAAATTTTTGAAAATAAAGAAAGCTTTCCACCCAAAGGTGCTTCTAATTGAGCCCTGGTCGGCGGAGTCAAAACAAAGTCATTGAGTCTGTCCTGGTGTAGCAGTTGTAGTTCCTGCACTACCTCTCTGGTTGGGAGGCTGCCATTGACGGCCTCTGTAGCAGCCTCTAGCTTGCCCTCTACCTCTGGCATGCCTATTCCTGCCTCTCTGAGATCTGTCTGAGTCCAGAAAGGACCAATTCTTAGTAGGCCAATTTCTGCTGAATCTCGGTGGTTGGACTTGCAGAAAGTCTTTGACTGTTTGCACAGATTTTGCCTTTTCTTCAAATTTCTTTAAGACCTCTTGAGCCATGGAACCAAATGATTTTTGCTTTTCCATAGGAGCATCCAAAAGCTTAGCTTTAACATGGTCTGGCAGAGATTGTTCCTTCAGCCAGGCATGCCTACGTATGACTGCACCTGTCATAGCTGACCTACATGAAGCTTCCAATGTATCATAACCACACTGCAAGAAATGGTTACTAACCTGCTGGGAGTTATGTATCAGATCTGAAGGGATTTGCGATCAAGGGGTTCAGAAGAAGACAGTTTCTTATGCAATTCATCTAACAAATACTCTTGGTACTGTATCATATGAAATTGACAATTTAATGCCCTCATGGAAAGAGTTGCAGAAGTATACACTTTTTTACCCCATCTCTCTAAAGCTCTGGACTCCCTTTCAGAGGGTAGAGGATTTCTAGCAGTGGCAGCTGCAACCCCTTTTGGGCCCTGGGAAATAGTTTCTGGATCAGCAGAGCGGGCCTTGTACAGGTGTAGATGTGAGTCTGGGACCCTGTAGTACCTATCAGGTTTGGCAGGAGCCGGAGGGAGAGAGTCAGGGGTTGTACTAGCATCAGAGTACACATCATCAATGACATTCAAAACAGGAGGTATAGCTAAAGGCCTATGCTGAGGTAAATGTAAAAAGGTCCTTAATCTCTTTCTAGAATCAGAGAATTCCTGACCCTGCCATTGAAAATGTTCTCTCAGAGTGTAATGTCTCTTCAAAGGAAAACTCTTCAGGAGGGGAGGCAGAGGGAATAGATTCTTCAGCATCAGAATCCTTGTAGGCCGAATAAGCCTCCTCCTGGTGGTCTGACAGAGTAGAGCCATCAGAGGACTCATCTGAGGAGTGGGGGTCAGAGGGCTCAACCCTGGGCCTTTTGTCTGGAGGTGGTTGAGAGCCCCTGTCCGGATGAGGTTGAGAACCTCTAATTAAGGAGATAAGATCCTCTGCTAAGCTAAGAATCTGTGAGCCAGTAGAGGGTCTCTGAGAGGTAACCTTGGGAGGCAAAGATTTAGAAACTTTAGCAGCTTTAGCCCTAGAGAAAGCCTTAATGGACATGGAAGCAGGAGGTCTGGCTGCACCACGTGCAGGAGTAGATTTGTCTAAAGGAATGGTGTTGGAAGGTTCCTGGACACCAGTTTCAGTAGGTAATTCAATAACCGACTCGGCCGGGGCCTCCGGGGCCGAGTCGGTTGTGGTTTGATCGGAAGTACCAAGGACTCTGTTTCAGCAGAGACAGAGACACTCGTGATGTAGGCCTGACCATGGTTTCAGCGAAACGCGGCCAGCGTGTCGGTCCTTGTCCTTCCGTTCTTAACTAAATCGAAGTCGGAGTCTCCGGCGGCATCTTGTAAACAAAACTAGCCCCAAAGAATTCCTCTGCAAACTCCGACCGGCGTCTAAGAGTTCGTCGGTTGAAGGAAGCACAGGCTGAACAGGCGAGGCGCGTGGTCTGGGCCTAGGCAGGGAGGCAGTAAGAGTGGAAATCCTTATCAGGTATTTGTTTCCCACAAGTTAAACAATTATTAACTTTATCTGACATCGGCTGAGGCAAGAAAGAGTCCCCAGCGGGTACTTAGCTTTGAATTCTTGGTAGCTGAATCACAGGAGCTGGCCGACCGGCACTTGCGAACTGCTTCTGCTTCGGGCACCATGCGGCAAGAAAGACTGAGGAAAATGGCGTCGGCTGGTGCTTTTATACCCCAGACGCTCTGACGTCGGGGAAAGTGCGACATCAGCCGAGGCCAGACCCAGACTTTGGAATCCAGCCGACCGAAGGGCTGCCTGAGGTAGGACAACCCATATGTGATGACTGCAGATGCATCCTTGAAGGACATCTGGCAGCAGTATGTAAACCTGACAATAAGAAATAAGTGTAGGTGAGAAAAAGTAATTCAGAGGTCAAGAGGGGTCAACAGAAGGACATTCAGTTATAAGGTGGTCAGTACATGAAAGCCAGTATGGAGAGCAAGTATTAGTAAGGGTACATTCACATTAGGCATGGGAATGGAAGTCTGGACAGCTATATCTAATGAATAATACAGTAAAGTGAAAAACACAATGTCAGAACTGCAAAAAACATATGCATGTAAATAGTATGTACAAATGTAGACAGTGGCAAAGCTGCGAGACTGACAGAAAAATAAATGCACTGACAAGAGTACTTGAAATTAGTGCAGACTTA